>NC_140947.1:144411733-145004233 GCF_014529385.1 Adiantum capillus-veneris
GTGGGAACTAAGCCTCGCGTGACCTTAAGTATTCATAAAGTGATACTTCTTACAATTGCTCATGCAATCTTTGCATAAGTATGTATTATTTTATAAATGGGCTCTATTAATAAGCAAATTTATTTTAGGCTCTAGCTTTAGCCCAAAAAAAAAAAAGGAAATCTACAAACTTACTATTTTTTTTAACAAACACAACCCACCATTTTGGTCTCATGGCCATGTGACACCTACATTTTGATCAACCGATGACTTGAGCCAAATTCAGGTCTGTGTGTGAGTGTGTGTGTGTGTCTCTCTCTCTCTCTCTCATCTCTCTCTCACTCACACACACACATATCTTGCTTGTTTAGAAAGACTTAGGTAATGCTACGATAACTAATTACCACATTGATTTGTATATTTGATAATCATTAATAGCTTTGATTTGCAATGTGTAGGTCACTGCACTAGGAGGATGTGGTGCTGCTGCAGATGGCACTGATGGGGTGGAAGCCGTCCTTTTAGATGACGAAGGCAGCTTAAGTGCTGTGAGTAACTAGTTAATTACCATTAGAGACACAAGAAGACTTAGAAATTTTCTCATGAAGGAAAATGGAGTCTAGTTTTACAATGTTTTTCATACAATGCATAACATCATGAGATTTTGCTCGAGAGGCATCACATACCTAGCTAGGTATGTGGTGCCTCCCTCGGAGAAGCTCATGATGTTGAGGTAAGCCACAATGTCCAAAACTTCTTGTGAGAGGTGGTTACTAGTTACTATGGTTGTTACTCACTCAAAATTATCCATGTACGTGCGCGATTATCAAATTCATGAATTCCATTATTCTTGATCATGGTTTGAAATCAAGATTATCATTGTGGATAAAAACAAAAACTTGTACTCATATAATTTCAGCTTGTAGCTCATATGTCCAAGTGTACAATCGGATTATTATGGGTGTGATATTTACGATACTGGAGACGATCTCACTTCTCTCTACAATGGTGCAAATGGTGATGGTGTTGATCAAGACACTAATACTACTGTGAATGGAGGAGGACGAAGAAAACTCCTGGGTAATTGCTTTACAGAAGGAACTGTCCAAGGTATACATACAATATGTATAAAAAAATTTCTACTCTAACTTCCTTCACTTAAGTTGATTAATAACAAGTCGACGGGAGCTAGCCCCAGTTTGAACTCCTTGACACGGGTCATGGGTTCGATTGCGGTTGGCTGTACGCCCGAAGACGCACTCTTGTATCTACCCGGGCAGGAATGCCCGGACCGCTACAAAAAAAAAAGTTGATTGATAACAAAGTATCAGCTTTTAAAGCAGCAACAACCATAATATTTAAAACATAGTGTATCCCTTCATATACAAGACCGTTCTTGCAACATGCAAGATTCTGTTTGAAGAATATAGCAAAGACCTAATAAAAGGCCAAAAATAGAAAAAATTATGGTTATTACTTATACTCTCCCACTTTATTTCTCTAGGGGCAAAATGGGGCTTTGTTGGTGGAGTTGTGGCGGGAATTTTTATTTGTGAAGGGGGCCTCAACCTAGGATGTGATATTGCAATTGCACTTGCTGCTTCGGGAGCCGGAGCAGGAGGTGGTGTTTTGTATGAGTGCAGTGGAAGTGGACGAGCAAAATCGGGTTGTTTCCCAGGTAATTTAGTGAAGAGGATGTTATTGGCATAATTTTTAGACCTCATATTCAATTGTGAAACATGTATACATATCATGATTTCTATGTAATATAATGTGGTTTCTTTTCCATCCAAAATGATGACTATTTAATGTTGTCCTAACTAGGTATATACATAACCGGAACTTTCTATAGTATATAGAACCACATGGTTGGATTTGAGGTCTAAAATATTCCAGTAAATTTTTTTATTGTTTGATAATCCAAAATTACTATTGAGCATTTTCCCAATTAGGTACATAGATAACTAATTCAATCCCATAGTATATGCCACCATATCTTCCCCTCAATATTGAATGAAAGTGTGTTTAAATTTTTTGTGGAATTTAAAATATGATGATATAATATTTCTCTTGGACTAGAATAAATAGGAGACAAATTTATCTTGGATTGAAATAAATATGTATTTTAGACACAATATGGTCTTCCTTTAGCAAGTCCAAGTTTAGCTGCTGTTAGGAAATAAGACGTAGCTAAATAGATAATTGAGTAGATTACTTAATGGAGAGAGACAGATTTATATACACGAGATTATAGAGTAGAGAGAGAGAGAGAGAGGGAGAGAGAGAGAGAGTACACACGATATACGTGGTTCACCCAATGTGGGCTACGTCCACGGAAAGAAGCCACTCAATGGCTTTAGTACTTCAAAACAAGAAGTAGTTTACAAAAGGATTATACCCTTAATGGAGCTCCCGCCTTGCTTCACTCTCACCACCTCACACTCACCTTGTTGCATCAACTTCAAACTATGAAATGTGTGTAGAAGTGGCCTCCTTTTATAGGCCAAAAGGGCTACCCTCTCTTATGAGAGACAGCCATGTGTAGCCGCCCTTGTGTGAATAAGTCCAAATCGGACCGTCCAATCCGCCCATGTGTGGCCGCCCTTGAGAAGACAAGTCCGCTTTTGAATTCGGCCAATGGCCATTGAATTCGGCCACCGGCCACCGGCCATTGACTTCCGACCACCGGCCACCGGCCATTGACTTCCGACCACCGGCCATCGGCCATTGACTACCGGCCACCGACCAACCGACCGGTTGTTTTCCGACCACTTTCCGGCCGCTGTCCAGTCATAATATTCCGGCGAAAAAAAAAAAGTATCGGGGGCCTCCGCCCCCGAGGCCTTTAAAGTTGCCCCTTATTCTTGTCCGTGAAAATTTTGGTTTCCGGTGAGTGATTTTCCTTCACGCACGATGGCTTCTCCTCATAATGGGGGCCTTACAAATGTGCGCTTTTACCACAGAAAATTACAAGGGTAAATCAGGCTCCATACTTAACAATCTTCCACTTGGAGATTGATCTCTAAACCAAACCTGTGACTGCTTTCCATTCTGGCTTCTTATCCTTGAATGCCGATTGAAGATGAGCAAAAGCTCAACTTCTCCTTGTTGACCACCTTTGTAAACATGTCTGCAGGATTTTCACTTGTATGCACCTTTCCTAGCTTTAGTTGTCCCTTTTAGATACCTAAGTATCCACTTCACAGCTTGCCAATGCTCTTTACCTGGGTTGTCCATGAACCTACTCACAACTCCCACTGCATGTGCAATGTCTGGCCTTGTCCAGACCATAGCATACATTAGAGAACCTACCGCTACAGCATATGGAACTTTAGACATATAGGCTATCTCCTCTTGTGTCTTTGGACACATATCCTTCGTTAGTTTAAAATGACCAGCCAAAGGTGTAGAAACTGGTTTTGCATTTTCCATTGCAAACCTTTCTAGTACCTTTTTGATGTAATCTTCTTGAGATAGCTTTATTGTCTTCTTCGTCCTGTCCCTTGATATTTTCATACCAAGTATCCTCTTTGCAGCACCTAAATCTTTCATTGGAAAAGATTTGGACAGCTCCTCTTTCAGGTCTTTGATGTTCTGCATGTTAGCACTTGCAATCAACATGTCATCAACATACAACATTAGGATGATGAATTTCCCATCTCCCAAATTCTCCGTGTAGACGCAGTGATCCGAGTTGCATCTTGTGAATCCATGATCCAACATCCATCGATCAAACTTCAAGTACCATTGTCTTGATGCTTGCTTTAAACCATACAAGCTCTTCTTTAATCTGCAAACCATTTTCTCCTTACCTTTTACTTCATACCCCTTTGGTTGAAGCATGTAGATTTCCTCCTCTAAGTCACCGTGAGGGAATGCCGTATTTACATCCATTTGCTCGAGATTTAGATCATGAGCAGCCACAAGGAAGACCATATTAGGTATTTTGGTAAAAATCTCACATTATGGGAATCTCCAAATCGACCGAATTCATGTAATTTGGGAATTTTCCACTTAAAGTGGGAAAAATTGAGGTGTGTGGCTAGTAAATAAAGTGAAAATCTCATAGGATTGTGGTGTTGATAAACACCAAAAGTCAAGAGGATGTACAACACATGGATTTGAATAATAACTATAAATTACATAAAACAAAGGAAGATACAAAAAATATTTTGTTTACAAATTGACTAGTATAGTCACAATAGAAGCTCCACATAATTCTACTCCACATTTGATACCATATCTGAACTTTGATCCAAGTGTGGTTGATGTGCACGAGTGAGGCCTTCTTTGGCTTTTAGAGCATGTCTTTCTGGAATCTTTATTCTAGAAAATGGTCCTTCTTTGTTGGGTCTCCAGGACCAAACAATTGCATCTATAGTTTCCCACACTTGTGGGTCCTTATAGTTGACAGCCCAATAACCCTTCCAACAATTACTGTAAGCTTGAGTATCTGTCATCCCACTTTTTCTCGCGCAAGGTGCCCAATATTGAATCAAGAGTTTTCTGTAGTTTGGTGATGTAAGCTCATTATCAATGTCAGATAAAGCCATTGCAAGCCACACTGGATAGATTTCTGTGTCACTCGGAACAAGCATAAGAAAGTCACCTTGGTGCACATCAGACATAGGGTCAAACTCTTCCCTTGGCCTATCTCGTTGAGGCCCACAAAAATGATCGTTCAACTCTTCAAGGCCTAGGAATCTTTCTGCTCCTTGTTGCAAATTCATTGTAGTGCTTTGTAGGTGAGAATATTCTTGAGTTTTTGGCCAAAACATTTTATACAAGACTCCCTCTGATATGATTGCTTTTCCAATCTCTTCAATTACCTTACTCCAATAATCTATCACGGGTCTATAATATCGTGGAATACTTGAACCATTCCCTAAATTTTTCCAAAATTTTATATAGTTCTTTGGCCCCAAAATGACTTCTTCGTGGGCCTTGACATACTCCACCATTTGTACTAGAGGTGGATCTCCATGTGGTAACATTGGCTTGCCTTCTGTGTCTGTTTTCCAAAGGCGAATACTTCCACTCCAACTTGATACACCTACATGTGCCTTATTTTGCATCATTGGTGTCTCATCCTGCATAAAGAACCTGAACTGAAGCGGTTTGGAATGTCCAACAAGTATGTCTTGTCCATCACAAAGATAGCCATCACAATATTGCTTGAAATCGGGGATCTTTGTGAGAAAAAATGGAGCTGGAGATGAAGATGAGCTGTTTCGTAATGTATCCATCAAATGTGGCAAAGTATAGGTTTGTGTAACTCTCAACTTCTCTGAAAACCTACTAAACATGGCGTCTATGTCCTCATGTGTATGCCCAACCATTAAAAATCCCAGCTGGATGGTTTTGAAAACACCCCTTGCAACAAGCATTGACAAATAGGCAAATAAGTATCGATTTTTGTTTTCCTCTGCACAATTATCCAATTGTAGCAACAAGTTCTCTGGCAATCTGCGAAATGTTGACCCTTATTCCTCTTCTGCAATTTCTGACGACTGCACAATGGGCTCTTTTCCATCACTCAAGTTATGGTAGTCCAAAGCATCCCTTGAGTTCAAAGCATGTAGTAGTGAAATATTGCTCCTTGGAAGTCCATTTGTTACTAGATCACCAAGAGGATGCTTATCTATCCTCTCGAGGCTATGTAAACAATTAGCAATTGAGCCAATTGTAAGATTTGGATCAGCTGGCCACAAACCATTCAAGACAAAGTGTCCGTAATGACCTTCTCCATGTCCATGAGTGATCATGCCAATCAATGCCACCTGCAGATTATATCCTGAATCCACACCCTTGGGAACAATGCGTAATCTAGGAATGGCAGTCTTCTTTTGATCCATCTTATCATGGATTATGCATACATATTTTTGTGGTTGAGTTTCTGAATACGTGCACCATGCATAATATAGGCTTCTGCAACTCTTTTGTTGTGCCATGTGAACTTCTCTCTCCCTCAAGAGAAGAGCTCTCTCTTCAAGAGAAGGTTTAGCTTCTAACCTTGCCTTGATTGAGCTACAAATATTGCACTTAGAGAACTCACTCGTCTTTGTTAAAGTGACATGTGGGTACTCTTTGTTCCAAATTCTACCAAAAGAAGATTGGGATAGCTTCTTCTCATATCCCATTTGGTCAAGTGTCGTGTTGATTTCACATAAAATATCCACTTGTTTGTATGTTGATGGAATCACCAATTGAGTCTCTCTTGAGCCATCTAGCAGTGTTCTACTTCTATGTGGCATCTTCTCAGAGTTGTTTTCCACAAACTCATTTAGTAGTGCTCTTGCTAAACTAGTATGTTGAAGTCCCCTTCTTAATGTACATGTGTTTCCATGTACATATTGGCGCACACCATTTTCAAAGTTCTCCTTGTATCGATAAAATGATGTCTTTGGTATTCCATGTAGCTCATACCATGCTCTACAACAAACAATAGAGCCATTTAGCCTGAATTGGTATCGTGACTTCTCATCTTTCTGATAACATATAGAAAGAACATCATAAACATAATTAGTGCGTGATTTTTGAGACTCTCCCCAAAATTGTTGTCGTAACCTTGTCACCATATCACGATCTGCAAATTGGCAGCATTTTTGTGCACAACAATCAATGCATGATACCCTTTGAATTGATTTTTTTGAAAGGTAAAAAGTCGAAGCTGGTGCTGCTTTTGATTTTTGAGTCCTGTTCATGAAAGTGTATCGTCTCTTCCTTGACAACTGGACAACATTACTCCCATCAAGTTTTTTTCCAACATTGCCATCGTTGGATACATCCTCATATGTAGCATGCATGCCATCAACAGGAACAAAGCGTTGTAATGGGCTCCCATTCAACATTGTTGTCTGCTTGATGGGCCACTTTAGCAAAGTGATGCTACCCACTTCAACCACATCATCAATGCTTGCATTTTCTCTTTCAATACCCACACCCACACAATCAGGACCAAGTTCCTAAAAGTTGACATAATCATGTGGAAATACATATAAGATGGTCCCTTCATTCATGGTTTGCATCATTGTGTCATCTTTTAAAAGGACCCTCTGATTTCTCCAAGACTCTCGAATCATTGCTTCAAATTCTGGGCTTGTCATAGGTATTGCATCTGTAACTAGAGGATCAGAATGATCATGTTCTTCATCACCATTGTAGCTTTCGTGTGGATCAATTAAGTTCCCATTTAATACAAAAGATTGCAAAAGAAGCTTTGACCATCGAACAACACTCCATAATGAGCCTTGGAGAGATGAAGTATCCATTGTAGGAAAAGGTAGGACCACATCCTTCAAGCATTCCTCCACTAGTATGGAGACATTTCCCAGCCCTATCTTTGTACCACCACAAGTGGAATCTGGATCTGTTCTACACACACAACCAATACCAACGATTTCATTGTCAAGTATCATATGTACTTTCTCCCCAGATTCGAAGTCCATCCTGTAAGTAAAAAGATTACATCGTTAAATCCATAGTTATAGAAAAATACTCTTCAAACAAAAAATCATGCTACAACATGAAAAAGGTTTGCATAGGTTGGACAAGTGGTGAACCTTGAGACCAAATCCTCCTTGCTATATTAATGGAAGCAAGGTTGGACAAGTGGTGGACCTTGAAACCAAAGCCTCTTTGCTATATGAGAGCATAGGTTGGACAAGTGGTGGACCTAGTTGTAATACCCACTGCCACCTATCAACTACTATAGGACTATGCTTTCCAATGTCCAAGTATCCCTTGAGTCTTTCAAGGTTGAACACGTGGTGGACCTTGAAACAAAAATCCCCTTTCCATATCAGAGCATAGCTTGGACAAGTGGTGGACCTAGTTATAATGCCCAATATCCAAGGTGAAATACCTTAGGACTTTGCTACCTTGCTTGCCAATGTTTACGTAGCCCCTCATTTCTTTAATGGAAGTAAGGTTGGACAAGTGGTGGACCTTGAAACCAAAGCCTCTTTGCTATATTAGAGCATAGGTTGGACCTAGTTTTAATACCCACTACCACCTATCAACTACTATAGGACTATGCTTTCCAATGTCCAAGTATCCCTTGAGTCTTTCAAGGTTGAACACGTGGTGGACCCTAAAACGAAAATCCCCTTTCTATATTAGAAAGGTTGAACACATGGTGGACCTTGAAACGAAAATCCCCTTTCTTTATCAGAGCATAGCTTGGACAAGTGGTGGACCTAGTTATAATGCCCAATATCCAAGGTGAAACACCTTAGGACCTTGCTACCTTGCTTGCCAATGTTTACGTAGCCCCTCATTTCTTTAATGGAAGCAAGTTTGGACAAGTGGTGGACCTTGAAAGCAAAGCCTCTTTGCTATATGAGAGCATAGGTTGGACCTAGTTGTAATACCCACTGCCACCTATCAACTACTATAGGACTATGCTTTCCAATGTCCAAGTATCCCTTGAGTCTTGCAAGGTTGAACACGTGGTGGACCTTGACACCAAAATCCCCTCTCTATATCAGAGCATAGCTTGGACAAGTGGTGGACCTAGTTATAATGCCCCTCCTTTCTTTAATGGAAGAAAGGTTGGAAAAGTGGTGAATCTTGAAACCCAAACCCTTTGGCTATATATAGAGGATATCTTGGACAAGTGGTGGGCTTAGTTGTAGTATCCAATGTCCAAGGTCCAAGGTGAACTATGTAAAGACCTTACTTCCAAAAACAAAGTCGTACAAGTGGTTCTCCTTGAAACCAAAACCTCCTTAGTGTATTAGAACATAGCTTGGAGAAGTGGTGGACTTAGTTGTAATGGTGAATGTCCAAAGTAAACTATTATAGGACCTTGCTTCCCAAATCAAGTTTGGACAAGTGGTGGATCTTGAAACCAAAACCCCCTTACTCTATTAGAGCATAGCTTAGATAAGTGGTGGACCTAGATGCCATGGAAAATGTTCAATCTGAACTGCTGCAGGACCTTGCTATTAAATGTCTAATTAGAGCTAGCTTCTTTAATGGAATCAAGGTTGGGAAAGTGGTGCATCTTGAAACCAAAAGCCCTTTATTGTATTAGAGCATAGCTTGGACAAGTGAGGGACCTAGTTTTAATGTGTGATGTCCAAAGAAAAGTATTACAAGACCTTGCTTTCCAATATTTGAATTGGTCAAGTGGTTAAAACTAAGTATAAAACTTTGACCATTTTCTTCTCGAATTGCCAAAAAGCTAGTTTTAGACACCCCTAAATGAAAATGGTTTAGGGTGGCCTTAAACAATGTTTTTTCAAAGACTTGAACAAAAGGATTGCCGAAGAGTAATGACAATTTATTGTGGCTTGAAGTGCCTGAGTATGTGAAAACAAGCCTAGGTTTTCCACGAGGCAAAAGGTGACATAATAAGAACATTGGAAACTTAGGATTGACCATGTGGCCTAAACTTTGGCAAGTGAAGTGGTGGCCAAGTTTTGTGGCATAGTGTGCACTTGGTCCTATATGTGTTGACCACTTGGCTAAATCTAGGACCATAAGGCCAAACCTTTGGCACCTTAAATATAGTATGGGACATAATCTAGAACTGCTATAGTAAATTAGTAGTATAGCTAATATGTTAATATTTGTATTATATTTAAGTATATGCTAATATAATTTATGTTCAAAATTTCACTAATGAAGAATGTTCCCATTTAGCACTCCAGATGCGGGGTCTTAGGGCAATGCCACAATGGGGTGACAAGGCAGTGCTTCCACGTGAGGTTTGGGGGCAGCGCTCTTGATGGGGATGTGGAATATAGCGCTCTCGATGGCGGGGCTTGGGAGGTTGATTTTGGGATATTGTTCTGGGCGGGGTCAAGGGGCGGCATGTTTTTCTAAGTGAATTCCTAGTATAGAGTTACGCATGTTTTTCATATTTTCAACCATGATTTCTTTAATTTTGGCCGTGTGAATTGGTTAATTTTTTATATTGCTTTTGTTTTTTTTTAATCCTATGATAAAACATGGACTTGTAGCATACGTGGCATTCTAATAAACCCTATCAAGATTAGGCACACAGAGAGCGCACGAGCAACGCACACAGAGAAAGCAGGCGAGCAGAAAACACACAGAAAGCGCACACGGATCGCACACAGTTGGAGTATACGCGCGCGTAGAGGAGCAAGCTCGGCATCGTACACAACACACAGGTGGAGTGCACAGGATTGAAAGTTCGCGCACAAGATAAAGAAACAGCAGCGTACACAACGCTTTCCAGAAGGGCAGGATCGGACAGTCTTGTCAGGAGACATTGCACACCTCACGAATAGAGAAAAAACAGGTATTTCTCTCTCTCTCACTCTCTGTCTTTCTCCATATAGAGAAGATGGTTCTCTGTAACTCTTCTTGCACACACACTCTCTCGTCAAAAGACAGAGATACATAGTTTAAAAGTATCCCCGCACACATACACATATTCCCACACATCGTCTTCCTCTCTTCCACATACATAACCACAGTGAAATCTGTTATCTTGCTGTCTCTCTCTTGAAAATACATGCACATATTCCCACACATCGTCTTCCTCACTTCCACATACATAACCACAATGAAATCTGTTATCTTGTTGTCTCTCTCTTGAAAATACGTGCACATATTCCCATACATCGTCTTCCTCTCTTCCACATACATAAACACAGTGAAATCTGTTATCTTTCTCTCTCCTCTCTCTAAAAAACAGGTATTTATCTCTCTCTCTCTCTATCTATCTATCTCTGTATCTTGCTATCTCTCTCTTGAAAATACATGCTCATGTATGTGTGCGTCTGTGTTATCTATGTGTATGTATGTATATTTGTGTTATTTCATTGTAATACTCATACATAATGCAGATACACAATTACACTTAATTACGATATGCACACATAGTATATATACATACATAAATATCACAAATAACTAACACATTGTAATACTAGTAAAATTGAATGGAAGACTTACTTGCGTGATCTGTTAAAGTCGATTCTTGTAGCGAGTTCTAGATGTATGCTGAGCTGATTTTCCTCTAATCCATTTGTAGATATGATTGTAACTTCTGTTTCTCAAAAATAGTAGTGTTGTTTAGTGATACACCTAATGGACATAAATGGTTTAAACTAGGACATGTAGACCAAAAATACGTGTATTTCTTTGGATGAATATATACACTTTTTGGTGACCCTTACCACAAGTGGTGGACCTTGAGACCAGTGGACTATAAGGACCTCCAAACAATACCTTGTACACTCAATCCTTCTTGGTATCTAGGTTGGACAAGTGGTGGACCTTGTTCAAATTCTCTAACCACTCTCTCTAACATGGTGACATAATTTAGGTGTGATAAATTCATATCTATGCAAACTAATATCAGTTTAGGCTTGTTAATTTGAATTTGTTTGAATTTAGGTACAATATAATGATTTGAGGTTTGCATATTTGAATTTAGGTGGTATAATGATATCTTTTTGTGGTAAACTTGAATATAAAATCAATTTTGCGTGGAATATTTTAAATTTAAGTAGTAAAATTTAAATTTTTATAAAAAAGTTTGAATTTTAAAATTTGGGTGGGATATTTTAAAATTTAGGCGGGATATTTAAGATTTGGGAGGGATATTTTAAATTTAGGCGGGAAGGTTTTGAATTTATAGCGAGATCTCCCTTACATAGGAGAGTATACGTTGGACAGGTGGTGGACCTTCAAGCTAGAGCATCCATGCTACTGGACATGATAGGTAGGGAATCTAGTTGAATATTATATGTATAATATATATGTAATAGATCTAGCTTGGACAAGTGGTGGACCTTGGAACAAAACCCCATGTAAAACATATCATGCACATTCCAAGTGGTCAAAAAAAATATCATTTAAGATATAGCCTTATAGGTTGGACAAGTGGTGGACCTTAACACCCAGATATTCTTCATATAATAACATAGAGTGGAAAACTGGTGAATCTTGAGACCAAACCATGCTACTAGCGATAATAGATTGGACAAGTGGTGGACCTTGAAAGTAAACCCCCCATCTACTAAATATCGTGGGTTTAAGGTATTTCGATGGAGCCTAGCATCTTGGAGACATCGTGCATCTTGCTTCTCTTCATGTTTCAATGGAGCCTATCTTGGACAAATGGTGGAGCATCCTTCTCTCCATGTTTCAATGGACCCTAGCTTGGACAAGTGGTGGACCTTTGCTTCTCTCTATTATTCAATAGAGTTAGATTGGACAAGTGGTGGACCTTGGAACCAAACCCCCATGTAAAACCTATCATGGTCACTCCAAGTGGTGAGAAAGAATAACCTTTAAGATATAGTTTTATCGGTTGGACAAGTGGTGGACCTTAACACCCTAATATTCTTAATATAATGACATAGAGTGAAAAAGTGGTGAATCTTGAGACAAAACCACTCATGCTACTAGCACTAGTAGCTTGGACAAGTGGTGGACCTTGAACGTAAACCCCCCATGTTTCAATAGAGTTAGCTTCGACAAATGGTGGAGCATCCTTCTCTCCATGTTTCAATGGAGCCTAGCTTAGACAAGTGGTGGACCTTTGCTTCTCTCTATGATTCAATAGAGTAAGCTTGGACAAGTGGTGGACCTTGGAACCAAAGCCCCATGTAAAACCTATCATGGTCACTCCAAGTGGTAATAAAGAATAACCTTTAAGATGTAGCCTTATAGGTTGGACAAGTGGTGGACCTTAACACGTGCATATTCTTAATATAATGACATAGAGTGGAAAAATGGTGAATCTTGAGACCAAACCACTTAGGCTACTAGTGATAATAGCTTGGAAAAGTGGTGGACCTTGAATGTAAACCCCTCATCTACGACATATCGTGGGTTTAATGTTTTCCGATGGAGCTTAGCATCTTGGAGACATGGTGCACCTTGCTTCTCTTCATGTTTCAATGGAGCCTACCGTGGACAAATGGTGGAGCATCCTTCTCTCCATGTTTCAATGGACACTAGCTTAGACAAGGGGTGGACCTTTGCTTCTCTCTATGTTTCATTAGAGTTAGCTTGGACAAGTGGTGGACCTTGGAACGAAACCCCCATGTAAAACCTATCATGGTCACTCCAAGTAGTAAGAAAGAATAACCTTTAAGATGTAGCCTTATAGGTTGGACAGGTGGTGGACCTTAACACCCACATATTCTTAATAAAAGTGATGAATCTTGAGACCAAACCACTCAGGCTACTAGCAATAATAGCTTGGACAAGTGGTGGACCTTGAATGTAAACCCCTTATCTACGAAATATCGTGGGTTTAATGTATTTCGATGGAGCCTAGCATCTTGGAGACATGGTGCAACTTGCTTCTCGTCATGTTTCAATTGAGCCTATCTTGGACAAATGGTGGAGCATCCTTCTCTCCATGTTTCAATGGACCCTAGCTTGGACAAGTGGTGGACCTTTGTTTCTCTCTATGTTTCAATAGAGTTAGCTTGGACAAGTGGTGGACCTTGGAACCAAACCCCCTTGTAAAACCTATCATGGTCACTCCAAGTGGTAATAAAGAATAACCTTTAAGATGTAGCCTTATAGGTTGGACAAGTGGTGGACCTTAACACGCGCATATTCTTAATATAATGACATAGAGTGGAAAAGTGGTGAATCTTGAGACCAAACCACTCAGGCTACTACCAATAATAGCTTGGACAAGTGTTGGACCTTGAATATAAACCCCTCATCTACGACATATCTTGGGTTTAATGTTTTTCGATGGAGCCTAGCATCTTGGAGACATGGTGCACCTTGCTTCTCTTCATGTTTCAATGGAGCCTACCTTGGACAAATGGTGGAGCATCCTTCTCTCCATGTTTCAATGGACCCTAGCTTAGACAAGGGGTGGACATTTGCTTCTCTCTATGTTTCAATAGAGTTAGCTTGGACAAGTGGTGGACCTTGGAACCAAACCCCCATGTAAAACCTATCATGGTCACTCCAAGTAGTAAGAAAGAATAACCTTTAAGATGTAGCCTTATAGGTTGGACAAGTGGTGGACCTTAACACCCACATATTCTTAATAAAAGTGATGAATCTTGAGACCAAACCACTCAGGCTACTAGCAATAATAGCTTGAACAAGTGGTGGACCTTGAATGTAAACCCCTCATCTACGAAATATCGTGGGTTTAATGTATTTCGATAGAGCCTAGCATCTTGGAGACATGGTGCAGCTTGCTTCTCGTCATGTTTCAATGGAGCTTATCTTGGACAAATGGTGGAGCATCCTTCTCTCCATGTTTCAATGGACCCTAGCTTGGACAAGTGGTGGACCTTTGTTTCTCTCTATGTTTCAATAGAGTTAGCTTGGACAAGTGGTGGACCTTGGAACCAGACCCCCATGTAAAACCTATCATGGTAACTCCAAGTGGTAATAAAGAATAACCTTTAAGATGTAGCCTTATAGGTTGGACAAGTGGTGGACCTTAACACCCACATATTTTTAATATAATGACATAGAGTGGAAAAGTGGTGAATCTTGAGACCAAACCACTCAGGCTAATACCAATAATAGCTTGGACAAGTGTTGGACCTTGAATGTAAACCCCTCATCTACGACATATCGTGGGTTTAATGTTTTTCGATGGAGCCTAGCATCTTGGAGACATGGTGCACCTTGCTTCTCCTCATGTTTCAATGGAGCCTACCTTGGACAAATGGTGGAGCATCCTTCTCTCCATGTTTCAATGGACCCTAGCTGAGACAAGGGGTGGACCTTTGCTTCTCTCTATGTTTCAATAGAGTTAGCTTGGACAAGTGGTGGACCTTAGAACCAAACCGCCATGTAAAACCTATCATGGTCACTCCAAGTAGTAAGAAAGAATAACCTTTAAGATGTAGCCTTATAGGTTGGACAAGTGGTGGACCTTAACACCCACATATTCTTAATATAATGACATAGAGTGGAAAAGTGGTGAATCTTGAGACCAAACCACTCAGGCTACTACCAATAATAGCTTGGACAAGTTTTAGACCTTGAATGTAAACCCCTCATCTACGACATATCATGGGTTTAATGTTTTTCGATGGAGCCTAGCATCTTGGAGACATGGTGCACCTTGCTTCTCCTCATGTTTCAATGGAGCCTACCTTGGACAAATGGTGGAGCATCCTTCTCTCCATGTTTCAATGGACCCTAGCTTAGACAAGGGGTGGACATTTGCTTCTCTCTATGTTTCAATAGAGTTAGCTTGGACAAGTGGTGGACCTTGGAACCAAACCCCCATGTAAAAACTATCATGGTCACTCCAAGTAGTAAGAAAGAATAACCTTTAAGATGTAGCCTTATAGGTTGGACAAGTGGTGGACCTTAACACCCACATATTCTTAATAAAAGTGGTGAATCTTGAGACCAAACCACTCAGGCTACTAGCAATAATAGCTAGGGATAACCATTAAGATATAGTCTTTCAAGGGGTGAGAAAGAATAACCATTAAGATATAGTCTTATAGGTTGGACAAGTGGTGGACCTTAACACCCATATATTCTTAATATAATGACAGAGAGTGAAAAAGTGGTGAACTTGAGAGCAAACCACTCATGCTACTAGCGATAATAGGTTGGACAAATTGTTGATCTTGAATGTAAACTCCCCATGTACAAAACAACGTGGGTTTAAGTTATTTCGATGGAGGCTAGCATCTTGGAGACATGGTGCAGCTTGCTTCTCTTTATGTTTTAATGGAGTCTATCTTGGACAAATGGTGGAGCATCCTTCTCTCCATGTTTCAATAGACCCTAGCTTAGACAAGTGGTGGACCTTTGCTTCTCTCTATATTTCAATAGAGTTAGCTCGGACAAGTGGTGGACCTTGGAACCAAACCCCCATGTAAAACCTTTCATGGTCAGTCCAAGTGGTTAGAAAGAATAACCATTAAGATATAGTCTTATAGGTAGGACAAGTGGTGGACCTTAATACCCAAATATTCTTAATATAATGACACAGAGTGAAAAAGTGGTGAATCTTGTGACCAAACCCCTCATGCTACTAGCGTTAATAGGTTGGACAACTGGTGGACCTTGAATGTAAACCTTCCATGTTTCAATAGAGTTAGCTTCGACAAATGGTGGAGCATCCTTCTCTCCATGTTTCAATGGAGCCTAGCTTGGACAAGTGGTGGACCTTTGCTTCTCTCTATGAGAAGAATAAAGTTAGCTTGGATAAGTGGTGGACCTTGGAACCAAACCCCTATGTAAAACATATCATGGACATTTCAAGTGGCTAGAAAGAATACCCTTTAAGATATACCCTTATAGGTTGGACAAGTGGTCGACCTTAACACCTAGATCTTCTTTATATAATGACATAGAGTGGAAAAGTGGTGAATCTTGAGACCAAACCACCTATGCTACTAGGGATAATAGCTTGGAAAAGTGATTGACCTTGACGTTAAACCCCACATGTAAACAATATCGTGGGTTTAAGGTATTTCAATGGATCCTAGAATCTTGGAGACATGGTGCAACTTGCTTCTTTTCATGTTTCAATGAAGCCTATCTTCCACCAATGGGGGATCATCCTTCTCTAAATGTCTCAGTGGAGCCTAGCTTGGACAAGTGGTGGACCTTTGCTTCTCTCTATGTTTCCATAGAGTTAGCTTGGACAAGTGGTGGACATTGAAACCAAACCCCCATGTAAAACATATCATGGTCATTCCAAGTGGTGAGAAATAATACCCTTTAAGATCTAGCCTTATAGGTTGGACAAGTGGTCGACCTTAAAACCTAGATCTTCATAATATAACGACATAGAGTGGAAAAGTGGTAAACCTTGAGACCAAACCACTCATGCTACTAAGAATAATAGGTTGGACAACTGGTGGACCTTGAATGTAAACCCCCCATGTACGAAATATCATGGGTTTAAGGTAATTCAATGGAGCCTAGCATCTTGGAGACATGGTGCAGATTGCTTCTCTTCATGTTTCAATGGAGCCTATCTTGGACAAATGGTGGAGCATCCTTCTCTCCATGTTTCAATGGAGCCTAGCTTGGACAAGTGGTGGACCTTTGCTTCTCTCTATGTTTCAATAGAGTTAGCTTGGAAAGTGGTGGGCCTTGGAACCAAACTCCCATGTAAAACCTATCTTGGTAACTCCAAGTGGTAAATCTTGGAAAAGTGGTAAATCTTGAGACCAAACCACTCATGCTACTAAGAATAATAGGTTGGACAAGTGGTGGACCTTGAATGTAAACCCCTCATCTACGAAATATCGTGGGTTTAATGTATTTCGATGGAGCCTAGCATCTTGGAGACATGGTGCAACTTGCTTCTCGTCACGTTTCAATGGAGCCTATCTTGGACAAATGGTGGAGCATCCTTCTCTCCATGTTTAAATGGACCCTAGCTTGGATAGGTGGTGGACCTTTGTTTCTCTCTATGTTTCAATAGAGTTAGCTTGGACAAGTGGTGGACCTTGGAACCAAACCCCCATGTAAAACCTATCATGGTCACTCCATGTGGTAATAAGGAATAACCTTTAAGATGTAGCCTTATAGGTTGGACAAGTGGTGGACCTTAACACGCGCATATTTTTAATATAATGACATAGAGTGAAAAAGTGGTGAATCTTGAGACCAAACCACTCAGGCTACTACCAATAATAGCTTGGACAAGTGTTGGACCTTGAATGTAAACCCCTCATCTACGACATATCGTGGGTTTAATGTTTTCGATGGAGCCTAGCATCTTGGAGACATGGTGCACCTTGCTTTCTCCTCATGTTTCAATGGAGCCTACCTTGGAAAAATGGTGGAGCATGCTTCTCTCCATGTTTCAAATGGACCCTAGCTGAGACAAGGGGTGGCCTTGCTTCTCTCTATGTTTCAATAGAGTTAGCTTGGACAAGTGGTGGACCTTGGAACCAAACCCCATGTAAAAACCTATCATGGTCACTCCAAGTAGTAAGAAAGAATAAACTTTAAGATGTAGCCTATAGGTTGGATAAGTGGTGGACCTTAACACCCACATATTCTTAATAAAAGTGGTCAATCTTGAGACCAAACCACTCAGGCTACTAGCAATAATAGCTTGGACAAGTGGTGGACCTTGAATGTAAACCCTCATCTACGAAATATCGAGGGTTTAATGTATTTCGATGGAGCCTAGCATTTTGGAGACATGGGCAAACTTGCTTCTCGTCATGTTTCAATGGAGCCTATCTTGGACAAATGGTGGAGCATCCTTCTCCCATTTTTCAATGGACCCTAGCTTGGACAAGTGTGGACCTTTGTTTCTCTCTATGTTTCAATAGAGTTTAGCTTGGACAAGAGGTGGACCTTGGGAACCAAACCTCCATGTAAAACCTATCATGGTCACTCCAAGTGGTAATAAAGAATAACCTTTAAGATGTAGCCTTATAGGTTGGACAAGTGGTGGACCTTAACACGCGCATATTCTAAATATAATGACATAGAGTGGAAAAGTGGTGAATCTTGAGACCAAACCACTCAGGCTACTACCAATAATAGATTGGACAAGTGGTGGACCTTGAATGTAAACCCCTCATCTACGACATATCGTGGGTCTAATGTTTTTCGATGGAGCTTAGCATCTTGGAGACATGGTGCAGCTTGCTTCTCGTCATGTTTCAATGGAACCTATCTTGGACAAATGGTGGAGCATCCTTCTCTCCATGTTTCAATGGACCCTAGCTTGGACAAGTGGTGGACCTTTGTTTCTCTCTATGTTTCAATAGAGGTAGCTTGGACAAGTGGTGGACCTTGGAACCAAACCCCCATGTAAAACCTATCATGGTCACTCCAAGTGGTAATAAAGAATAACCTTTAAGATGTAGCCTTATAGGTTGGACAAGTGGTGGACCTTATCACGCGCATATTCTTAATATAATGACATAGAGTGGAAAAGTGGTGAATCTTGAGACCAAACCACTCAGGCTACTACAAATAATAGTTTGGACAAGTGTGGACCTTGAATGTAAACCCCTCATCTACGACATATCGTGGGTTTAATGTTTTTTGATGGAGCCTAGCATCTTGGAGACATGGTGCACCTTGCTTCTCCTCATGTTCAATGGAGCCTACCTTGGACAAATGGTGGAGCATCTTCTCTCCATGTTTCAATGGACCCTAGCTTAGACAAGGGGTGGACCTTTGTTTCTCTCTATGTTTCAATAGAGTTAGCTTGGACAAGTGTGGACATTGGAACCAAACCCCCATGTAAAACTTATCATGGTTACTCCAAGTGGTAATAAAGAATAACCTTTAAGATGTAGCCTTATAGGTTGGACAAGTGGTGGACCTTAACACGTGCATATTCTTAATATAATGACATAGAGTGGAAAAGTGGTGAATCTTGAGACCAAACCACTCAGGCTACTACCAATAATAGCTTGGACAAGTGTTGGACCTTGAATGTAAACCCCTCATCTACGACATATCGTGGTTTTAATGTATTTCGAATGTGTAGCCTAGCATCTTGAGACAATGGGCAGCTTGCTTCTCCTCATGTTTCAATGAGCCTATCTTGGAAAAAATGGTGGAGCATCCTTCTCTCCATGATTCAATGGACCCTAGCTTGACAAGTGGTGGACCTTTGCTTCTCTCTATGTTTCAATAGAGTTAGCTTGGACAAGTGGTGGACCTTGAACCAAACCCCCATGTAAAAACCTATCATGTCACTCCAAGTGGTAAGAAAGAATAACCTTTAAGATGTAGCCTTATAGGTTGGACAAGTGGTGGACCTTAACACCCACATATCTTAATACAAAGTGGTGAATCTTGAGACCAAACCACTCAGCTACTACCAATAATAGCTTGGACAAGTGGTGGACCTTGAATGTAAACCCCTCATCTACGAACATATCGTGGGTTTAATGTTTTTTCGAGGAGCCTAGCATCTTGGAGACATGGTGCACCTTGCTTCTCCTCATGTTTCAATGGAGCCTACCCTTGGACAAATGGTGGAGCATCCTTCTCTCCATGTTTCAATGGACCCTAGCTTAGACAAGGGGTGGACCTTTGCTTTCTCTCTATGTTCAATAGAGTTAGCTTGGACAAGTGGTGGACCTTGGAACCAAACCCCCATGTAAAACCTATCATGGTCACTCCAGTAGTAAGAAAGAATAACCTTTAAGATGTAGCCTTATAGGTTGGACAAGTGGTGGACTTAACACCCACATAATATTCTTAATAAAAATGGTGAATCTTGAGACCAAACCACTCAGCTACTAGCAATAATAGCTTGGACAAGTGTGGACCTTGAATGTAAACCCCTCATCTACGAAATATCGTGGGTTTAATGTATTTCGATGGAGCCTAGCATCTTGGAGACATGGTGCAGCTTGCTTCTCGTCATGTTTCAATGGAGCCTATCTTGGACAAATGGTGGAGCATCCTTCTCTCCATGTTTCAATGGACCCTAGCTTGGACAAGTGGTGGACCTTTGTTTCTCTCTATGTTTCAATAGAGTTAGCTTGACAAGTGGTGGACCTTGGAACCAAACCCCCATGTAAAACCTATCATGGTCACTCCAAGTGGTAATAAAGAATAACCTTTAAGATGTAGCCTTATAGGTTGGACAAGTGGTGGACCTTAACACAGCATATATTCTTAATATAATGACATAGAGTTGAAAAGTGGTGAATCTTGAGACCAAACCACTCAGGCTACTACCATAATAGCTTGGACAAGTGTGGACCTTGAATGTCAACCCCTCATCTACGACATATCGTGGGTTTAATGTTTTTCGATGAGCCTAGCATCTTGGAGACATGGTGCACCTTGCTTCTCCTCATGTTCAATGGAGCCTACCTTGGACAAATGGTGGAGCATCCTTCTCTCCATGTTTCAATGGACCCTAGCTTAGACAAGGGGTGGACCTTTGCTTCTCTCTATGTTTCAATAGAGTTAGCTTGGACAAGTGGTGGACCTTGGAACCAAACCCCCATGTAAAACCTATCATGGTCACTCCAAGTAGTAAGAAAGAATAACCTTTAAGATGTAGCCTTATAGGTTGGACAAGTGGTGGACCTTAACACCCACATATTCTTAATAAAAGTGGTGAATCTTGAGACCAAACCACTCAGGCTACTAGCAATAATAGCTTGGACAAGTGGTGGACCTTGAATGTAAACCCCTCATCTACGAAATATCGTGGGTTTAATGTATTTCGATGAGCCTAGCATCTGGAGACATGGTGCAAGCTTGCTTCTCTCGTCATGTTTCAATGGAGCCTATCTTGGACAAATGGTGGAGCATCCTTCTCTCCATGTTTCAATGGACCCTAGCTTGGACAAGTGGTGGACCTTTGTTTTCTCTATGTTTCAATAGAGTTAGCTTGGACAAGTGGTGGACCTTGGAACCAAACCCCCATGTAAAACCTATCATGGTCACTCCAAGTGTAATAAAGAATAACCTTTAAGAGTAGCCTTATAGGTTGGACAAGTGGTGGACCTTAACACGCGCATATTCTTAATATAATGACATAGAGTGGAAAAGTGGTGAATCTTGAGACCAAACCACTCAGGCTACTAGCAATAATAGCTTGGACAAGTGGTGGACCTTGAATGTAAACCCCTCATCTACGACATATCGTGGTTTTAATGTTTTTCGATGGAGCCTAGCATCTTGGAGACATGGTGCACCTTGCTTCTCCTCATGTTTCAATGGAGCCTATCTTGGACAAATGGTGGAGCATCCTTCTCTCCATGTTTCAATGGACCCTAGCTTGGACAAGGGTGGACCTTTGCTTCTCTCTATGTTTCAATAGAGTTAGCTTGGACAAGTGGTGGACCTTGGAACCAAACCCCCATGTAAAACCTATCATGGTCACTCCAAGTAGTAAGAAAGAATAACCTTTAAGATGTAGCCTTATAGGTTGGACAAGTGGTGGACCTTAACACCCACATATTCTTAATAAAAGTGGTGAATCTTGAGACCAAACCACTCAGGCTACTAGCAATAAATAGCTTGGACAAGTGTTGGACCTTGAATGTAAACCCCTCATCTATGAAATATCGTGGGTTTAATGTTTTTCGATGAGCCTAGCATCTTGGAGACATGGTGCAGCTTGCTTCTCTGGTCATGTTTCAATGGAGCCTATCTTGGACAAATGGTGGAGCATCCTTCTCTCCATGTTTCAATGGACCTAGCTTGACAAGTGGTGGACCTTTGCTTCTCTCTATGTTTCAATAGAGTTAGCTTGGACAAGTGGTGGACCTTGGAACCAAACCCCCATGTAAAACCTATCATGGTCACTCCAAGTGGTAAGAAAGAATAACCTTTAAGATGTAGCCTTATAGGTTGGACAAGTGGTGGACCTTAACACGCGCATATTCTTAATATAATGACATAGAGTGGAAAAGTGGTGAATCTTGAGACCAAACCACTCATCTACTAGCAATAATAGCTTGGACAAGTGTTAGAGCTTGAATGTAAACCGTCATCTACGACATATCGTGGGTTTAATGTTTTTCGATGGAGCCTAGCATCTTGGAGACATGGTGCACCTTGCTTCTCCTCATGTTTCAATGGAGCCTACCTGGACAAATGGTGGAGCATCCTTCTCTCCATGTTTCAATGGACCCTAGCTTAGACAAGGGGTGGACCTTTGCTTCTCTCTATGTTTCAATAGAGTTAGCTTGGACAAGTGGTGGACCTTGGAACCAAACCCCCATGTAAAACCTATCATGGTCACTCCAAGTAGTAAGAAAGAATAACCTTTAAGATGTAGCCTTATAGGTTGGACAAGTGGTGGACCTTAACAACCACATATTCTTAATAAAAGTGATGAATCTTGAGACCAAACCACTCAGGCTACTAGCAATAATAGCTTGGACAAGTGGTGGACCTTGAATGTAAACCCCTCATCTACGAAATATCGTGGGTTTAATGTATTTTGATGGAGCCTAGCATCTTGGAGACATGGTGCAACTTGCTTCTCATCATGTTTCAATGGAGCCTATCTTGGACAAATGGTGGAGCATCCTTCTCTCCATGTTTCAATGGACCCTAGCTTGGACAAGTGGTGGACCTTTGTTTCTCTCTATGTTTCAATAGAGGTAGCTTGGACAAGTGGTGGATGGAACCAAACCCCCATGTAAAACCTATCATGGTCACTCCAAGTGGTAATAAAGAATAACCTTTAAGATGTAGCCTTATAGTTTGGACAAGTGGTGGACCTTAACACACGCCTATTCTTAATATAATGACATAAAGTGGAAAAGTGGTGAATCTTGAGACCAAACCACTCAGGCTACTACCACTAATAGCATGGACAAGTGTGGACCTTGAATGTAAACCCCTCATCTACGACATATCGTGGGTTTAATGTTTTTCGATGGAGCCTAGCATCTTGGAGACATGGTGCACCTTGCTTCTCCTCATGTTTCAATGGAGCCTACCTTGGACAAATGGTGGAGCATCCTTCTCTCCATGTTTCAATGGACCCTAGCTTAGACAAGGGGTGGACCTTTTCTTCTCTCTATGTTTCAATAGAGTTAGCTTGGACAAGTGGTGGACCTTGGAACCAAACCCCCATGTAAAACCTATCATGGTCACTCCAAGTAGTAAGAAAGAATAACCTTTAAGATGTAGCCTTATAGGTTGGACAAGTGGTGCACCTTAACACCCACATATTCTTAATAAAAGTGGTGAATCTTGAGACCAAACCACTCAGGCTACTAGAAAGAATAGCTTCGGCAAGTGGTGGACCTTGAATGTAAACCCCTCATATACGAAATATCGTGGGTTTAATGTATTTCGATGGAGCCTAGCATCTTGGAGACATGGTGCAGCTTGCTTCTCGTCATGTTTCACTGGAGCCTATCTTGGACAAATGGTGGAGCATCCTTCTCTCCATGTTTCAATGGACCCTAGCTTGGACAAGTGGTGGACCTTTGTTTCTCTCTATGTTTCAATAGAGTTAGCTTGGACAAGTGGTGGACCTTGGAACCAAACCCCCATGTAAAACCTATCATGGTCACTCCAAGTGGTAATAAAGAATAACCTTTAAGATGTAGCCTTATAGGTTGGACAAGTGGTGGACCTTAACACACGCCTATTCTTTATATAATGACATAGAGTGGAAAAGTGGTGAATCTTGAGACCAAACCACTCAGGCTACTACCGCTAATAGCATGGACAAGTGTGGACCTTGAATGTAAACCCCTCATCTACGACATATCGTGGGTTTAATGTTTTTCGCTGGAGCCTAGCATCTTGGAGACATGGTGCACCTTGATTCTCCTCATGTTTCAATGGAGCCTACCTTGGACAAATGGTGGAGCATCCTTCTCTCCATGTTCAATGGACCCTAGCTGAGACATGGAGAGAAGGATGCTCCACCATTTTATCGGTGGACCTTTTTCGATGGAGCCTAGCATCTTGGAGACATGGTGCACCTTGATTCTCTTCATGTTTCAATGGAGCCTACCTTGGACAAATGGTGGAGAATCCTTCTCTCCATGTTTCAATGGACCCTAGTTGAGACAAGGGGTGGACCTTTGCTTCTCTCTATGTTTCAATAGAGTTAGCTTGGACAAGTGGTGGACCTTGGAACCAAACCCCCATGTAAAACCTATCATGGTCACTCCAAGTAGTAAGAAAGAATAACCTTTAAGATGTAGCCTTATAGGTTGGACAAGTGGTGGACCTTAACACCCACTATTCTAATAAAAGTGGTGAATCTTGAGACCAAACCACTCAGGCTACTAACCAATAATAGCTTGGACAAGTGGTGGACCTTGAATGTAAACCCCTCATGTACGAAATATCGTGGGTTTAATGTATTTCAATGGAGCCTAGCATCTTGGAGACATGGTGCAGCTTGCTTCTCTTCATGTTTCAATGGAGCCTATCTTGGACAAATGGTGGAGCATCCTTCTCTCCATGTTTCAATGGACCCTAGCTTGGACAAGTGGTGGACCTTTGCTTCTCTCTATGTTTCAATAGAGTTAGCTTGGACAAGTGGTGGACCTTGGAACCAAACCCCCATGTAAAACCTATCATGGTCACTCCAAGTGGTAATAAAGAATAACCTTTAAGATATAGCCTTATAGGTTGGACAAGTGGTGGACCTTAACACCCATATTCTTAATATAATGACATAGAGTGGAAAAGTGGTGAATCTTGAGACCAAACCACTCATGCTACTATGAATAATAGCTTGGACAAGTGTTAGACCTTGAATGTAAACCCCTCATGTACGACATATCATGGGTTTAATGTTTTTCAATGGAGCCTAGCATTTGGAGACATGGTGCACCTTGCTTCTCTTCATGTTTCAATGGAGCCTACCTTGGACAAATGGTGGAGCATCCTTCTCTCCATGTTTCAATGGACCCTAGCTTGACAAGGGTGGACCTTTGATTCTCTCTATGTTTCAATAGAGTTAGCTTGGACAAGTGGTGGACCTTGGAACCAAACCCCCATGTAAAACCTATCATGTCACTTCCAAGTGGTGGAAAGAATAACCTTTAAGATGTAGCCTTATAGGTTGGACAAGTGGTGGACCTTAACACCACATATTCTTAATAAAAGTGGTGAATCTTGAGACCAAACCACTCATGCTACTAGGGATAATAGCTAGGACAAAAACCATTAAGATATAGTCTTTCAAGGGGTGAGAAGATTAACCATTAAGATATAGTCTTATAGGTTGGACAAGTGGTGGACCTTAACACCCCATATATTCTTAATATAGACATTGAGTGACAAATTGGTGAATCATTGAGAGCAAACCACTCATGCTACTAGCGATAAGTGTGGACAAATTGTTGATCTTGAATGTAAACTCCCATGTACAAAACAACGTGGGTTTAAGTTATTTCGATGGAGGCTAGCATCTTGGAGACATGGTGCAGCTTGCTTCTCTTTATGTTTTAATGAGTCTATCTTGGACAAATGGTGGAGCATCCTTCTCTCCATGTTTCATAGACCCTAGCTTAGACAAGTGGTGGACCTTTGCTTCTCTCTATATTTCAATAGAGTTAGCTCGGACAAGTGGTGGACCTTGGAACCAAACCCCCATGTAAAACCTTCATGGTCAGTCCAAGTGGTTTAGAAAGAATAACCATTAAGATATAGTCTTATAGGTAGGACAAGTGGTGGACCTTAATACCCAAATATTCTTAATATAATGACACAGAGTGAAAAAGTGGTGAATCTTGTGACCAAACCCCTCATGCTACTAGCGTTAATAGTTGGACAACTGTTGACCTTGAATGTAAACCTTCCATGTTTCAATAGAGTTAGCTTCGACAAATGGTGGAGCATCCTTCTCTCCATGTTTCAATGAGCCTAGCTTGGACAAGTGGTGGACCTTTGCTTCTCTCTATGAGAAGAATAAGTTAGCTTGATAAGTGGTGGACCTTGAACCAAACCCCTATGTAAAACATATCATGGACATTTCAAGTGGCTAGAAAAATACCCTTTAAGATATACCGTATAGTTGGACAAGTGGTCGACCTTAACACAAGATCTTTCTTATATAATGACATAGAGTGGAAAAGTGGTGAATCTTGAGACCAAACCACCTATGCTACTAGGGATGAATAGCTTGGAAAAGTGATTGGACCTTGACGTTAAACCCCACATGTAAACAATTTCGTGGTTTAAGGTATTTCAATGGATCCTAGAATCTTGGAGACATGGTGCAACTTGCTTCTTTTCAATGTTCAATGAAGCCTATCTTCCACCAATGGGGGATCATCCTTCTCTAAATGTCTCATGGAGCCTAGCTTGACAAGTGGTGGACCTTTGCTTCTCTCTATGTTTCCATAGAGTTAGCTTGGACAAGTGGTGGACCTTGAAACCAAACCCCCATGTAAAACATATCATGGTCATTCCAAGTGGTGAGAAATAATACCCTTTAAGATCTAGCCTTATAGCTGGACAAGTGGTTGACCATAAAACCTAATCTTCATAATATAACGACATAGAGTGGAAAAGTTGGTAAATCTTGAGACAACCACTCATGCTACTAAAGAATAATAGGTTTTTGACAACTGGTGGACCTTGAATGTAAACCCCCCATGAACGAAATATCATGGGTTTAAGGTATTTCAATGAGCCTAGCATCTTGAGACATGGTGCAGATTGCTTCTCTTCATGTTTCAATGGAGCCTATCTTGGACAAATGGTGGAGCATCCTTCTCTCCATGTTTCAATGGAGCCTAGCTTGGACAAGTGGTGGACCTTTGCTTCTCTCTATGTTTCAATAGAGTTAGCTTGGACAAGTGGTGGGCCTTGGAACCAAACTCCCATGTAAAACCTATCTTGGACAAGTGGTGGGCCTTGGAACCAAACTCCTATGTAAGAAACCCCCAACAAGTGTATTTAGATACCTTTGTGGCCTTGAGGAATCAGAGGTAAAGACTATTCAAGAAGAGATTAGAGATGAGCAGATTTTACTGTCAAAGAGTGCAAAGGATGGTGATGCAACTGACATGTATGATCGAATCAAGCAGTTGAAGCAAGACAAATTGATTCAAGATGCACTTCTTGAAGTCTTCAACAATTTGAATGAGTCTTCACCATGTAAAGACTGGGAGGAGGTGGTCAAAATGTATAACATCGATGATGTTGTTTATAAAACAATTTTAATGCTATGCGAGGAATGGATCAGATCTAGTTTGACGCGTGGAACAAAGAAAATGGCTTTTCCAGATGGAGCAATAAAATACATGCAATGGGCAATTCACCTTCAAAAAGAGAAAACTGAGCCTAGTGATTTGCCATGGTCAATCTATGTGGTGAGCCTACAAATGGAAGGCAATCTCTACTTGATGCGCCACTTCAATAATAAAGTGCCTATTGGCTTATGTGTTTTAGATATGACAAAAAACGTTGGAGGCAATTTGAAGTGGAGTGAGGAGACATTTAACAATGCTTTGGATGGGATCTTGGCTATTGCTGGAGGGTCAACAGATCCTGGATTTGTCTTTCTTGCATTTGTGGATTTCACTAACTTCACAAAATTGCAATGTGCCTTTCACGCCATGGGAGATAATCTGAGCTACCATTGTTGTGGTGCATTGCATCACTTTCCATCAGCTCCTTGCAAAGGAGCAATTCAATTCCTAACAGTTATTGCCTTCTTGGGACAAGGCAATGCATTTGAAGACCTGAGAAGAAGATCAGAGGAACATCCCATGCCAATTGATTGTTCTCTTCTTCAAGTAGCAGATAACGATATGTCAGATTTGCAATATTTGGAGGCCAAAAAAAGAGCTTTGGTCAAGCACTACATTCGTACATATTGTTTTGAAGACCGCAAGCTTGTTGATGTTTTTGGTGATGGCTCCTTGGTTGCACAAGAAGGAATACAACAGAAAAAAGAAGTTATCTGCTTAATTGATAGTGTGGAGGAGGCAAAAAGCGTGGAGACCATGCTGCTAGACTTTGTTAAGTCTCATGAAGATATAGAAAAATGGGCTGGACTTCAACAATCCACTTCGCAATCAGGCGACATTGTGCCTGTTACAGAGGAGTGCTCTCCACAAAGAGAAGAAGAACAACAACAACACCATCCTCTGTCAATGGAGGACTTTTTGGAAATGGAGACACGTATGTTTTGAGTTTCTTGTGCATGTTAGTGTTTCTTGTTACTGATTTGATACTCTTAATGTTAGATTTTGCTTTATATAGTATTGATTGAGTTTGTATTTTTTATCTCAAGCATTCAAGGTTTGAATGTAAATAGTAAATTACTTGAGTTTTTGAATGGTGGATCTGTAGACTAAAACTATAACATTTAATACTCACAAAGACTTAATTACTTAAGAGCTTGAACTCAATAAGTTTTGGACCTTTTATCAATACCCCCTTGATATGATACATTAGATCGTAGCATGGTTAAATGGTGATGCTTCATAAATTGAACCTAGCTTAGACAGGTGCTGGAGCCTAAATTTAAACTAACCTTGCTAGAAGGGAGCTTATGTTTGGACTTTGAGAACTAGCATAAGTAATCAATTAGAGCATAGATTAGACATGTGGTGG
This sequence comes from Adiantum capillus-veneris, assembly GCF_014529385.1. NCBI lineage: Eukaryota > Viridiplantae > Streptophyta > Polypodiopsida > Polypodiales > Pteridaceae > Adiantum > Adiantum capillus-veneris. Next base: position 144,440,660 of record NC_140947.1, read on the forward strand.
TGGCCGGCCTTAGAGACCAAAATCTTAATGAGCTTGGAAAGGTATTTAAGTACTGCAATTTACTTAGTTTTAGTACTCATTAAATGCATAGCTTGACAAAAGGTGGACCTTACATGGATCCTAATTTCAAGAGGTGTGGTAGACCTTCAAAACAAGCTCATATAGCTTGGACATGTGGTAGACCTTGCATGAAGACTAGTTTAGACAAGTGTGGTACACCTTGTAACCAACACCCATTTGTTATATTAGCTTGGACAAGTGGTGGACCTTGCTTTTATGTTTCAATGGAGCATATTTTGGACAGGTGGTAGACCTTGTTTCTCTCCATGCTTCAATGGAGAGAAACTTTAGCTTGGACAAGTGGTGGACCTTGTTTTTATGTTTTAAAGGAGCATATTTCGGACAAGTGGTAGACATTGTTTCTCTCCATGGTTCAATGGAACCCACCTTAGACAAGTGAAGTACCTTGAAACCAAACCCCCATAATACAACCTACTAAATAGGTTGGAAAATTGGTGGGATATGAAACCATCCATGATAGAGCATAGTATAGGTGAAAACGTAGTGGTCCTTATATCAATTACCCATGCATAGCTTGGACAAGTGGTGGACCTTGATTCTCTCTATGTTTCAATGGATCCTATCTTGGACTAGAGATATATCTTACTTAGTTCCATGCTTCAATGGATTGTAGCTTGGATAAGGAGTGGAACTTCAAACAAAACTCCACAGCATAGCATATATTAACAATTCATGGGTTTTATAGAGATTGTCTTGCCTATTTTGGAGAGTTGGTACACCTTTATTCTCCATTCTTCAATGGATCTGAGGTTGGACAAGCGGAGCTGGAGAAGTGGTCAACCTTAAAATGAAACCTCCCATGCTACAACCCATCATAGATCGTATATGTAGTGGACCTTGAAACTCTTTTATGTCCCTAGCTTAGAGAAGCATTGCACTCTTGATTATCTCCATACATGAAGGCAAGGTTGGACAAGTGGTGGACCTTCAAACCAGAATCTCTATGCAATAATAGGCAAGTGGTGGAGCTTGTTTTCTCCATGTTCCAATGGAGCCTAGCTTAGACAAACAATGGAGCTTGCTTCTCTCCATGTTTCAATGGATCCTAGCTTAGAAAAGTGGTGGAGCTTTGCTTCTCTCCATGTTCCAATGGACCATAGCTTAGAAAGTGGTAGACCTTGAAAAACACCCCCGTATACAACATATTATGGGGTTTTCATGTTTCAATGGCTCCTAGCTTGGACAAATGGTAGAGCTTGCTTCTCTTTATGTTTCAATGGATCCAATCTTAGCCAAGGGGTGGACCTTGAAACAAGAATCCCCCCCCCCCCCATGTACAACGTATTATGGGTTTTGAAAGCACTGGGAGAAAATAATAGCTTTGATAAGTGGTGGACCTTGCTTCTCTCCATGCTTCAATGGAGCCGAGGTTGGACACATGTTGGAGAGAAGATGGTTGCCCATGAAATAAGACCATGCATGCTATAATCAATCATATGTTGTACACATGGTGGACCTTGCAATTGTTTTATATGCCTAACTTGGACAAGTGGAGGACCCTTGATTACCTCCAGATATCAACAACAAGCCAAGTTTGGACAAGTGTAGTACCACCAAACCAGAATCTATATGCTACAATAGAGTATAGGTAGGACACGCGATGAACCTTGATATCAAACCATCCATGCTACTAGAGATGATAGGTTTCACATGTGGTGGAACCTTGTATCAATGTTCTATGTGTAGTTTTTGACTAGTGATAGACCTTGAAACTAATCCCTCTAGGCTACAAGAAAAAAGAGATGGATGAGGAGGCTAGACTACTTTTGTTGCATCAATGCATCCCATGTTACCACATATACTATAGGGTTCTTGGATAAGTGTTGGATCTTGTGTCAATGCTCCATGTCTAGCTTGGACAAGTGGTGGACCTTGGTTCTCTCTATGCTTCAAATGGGCAATAGATTGGAGACACAGTGGCCTTTTTTTTCCAATGATTTTATTTTTTGGAAACCTTGGAGGCACCATGTAAGAGGCACTCTAAGTCTTCCATACAATGGACCTATTGGACTATAAAATAATGATATCTTTCTTTGATATTGTCATTATTTTATGCATAATATTTTCTTCTTTTTGCAGACACAAAGGAGTTAAGTGATATAAAAACTAGATGTATTTCACACTATGATTGGCATGAAGATCCTTTTGGGACACCAACTTTTCCTATTCCCAAAGATGTAATTTTCCATATTAACGGTGTGGATTTTGAAGTGCGACTTTCATGTATTGAAGGAGCTGGTTATGGGCTATTTGTGCATACTACCCTGGAAAGTGGTTTGACTATTCTAAACTATGGAGGGCATAAGTATAGATTTCAAGACTGGAAAAAGATATGCAAAATATTTCCAAGAGCTTATAAATATTCTCTTCTAGAGGATCCAAACATAGAAGAAGAGGAAGATCAATCATACATTATTGGTTGTGTAGAAGAAGGAAACGTGTCGGGCTATATAAATAGTTCTCACAGTACAAATGTCTGTCCCAACGTACGCTATACATTTGATCCAAATTTGCCACCTTGGCATAAATGCACCTCTTCACACATCAAGTCAGAAGAATATGGCCATGTATGCATTGAGACTATTTGTCAAGTTGAAGCAGGAGAAGAGTTGTTTGCTGACTATAACTTTACTTGACATTGTAAAGTATTGTACATGGATGGAAATCTCAAGTACATGCATCATTTTCATTTTTCATGGATGAAATCTCAAGTGAATATAACATTTGATTATTGTTTAGTTTATGCTCAACGAGAATCTAGAGTGCTCTTATGCTTTGTGTGTTGTCTAACATATTTGACTACCTTGGCCATAGAATCTTGATTCTACTCTAGATTTGTGATAAATCTTACCAAAATTTAATCAATGTCTAGGTTGGACAAGTGGTGGGGCTTCAAACATTACTGTCTTAAACAAGTGGAGTTATCTTACTTGAATAAGTGGTGGCCTTTGAATCCAAATCTAAGCCAAATCTCTAATTATTTTCTTGTAGTCTAGGTTGGACATTTGGTGGACCTTGTATCCATGTTTCCTCAACAAGGGTGGCTTTTAGTTTTCACTTTAAGTACTCATCTTTAATAAAGTGTAGGATGGAAAATGTTGAGTTAGTAGATTGTATTTTAGACAAGTGGTGTTTGGTGTACGAATGCTGAAAATGGTTGCAAGGATTCTAACAACGACTTTACCTTAAATAAATTTCTTACTAGGAGTTCTACATATAAATATGGTGAATAAAATTCTAGTGGTTTTGAGATACCATTTGTGTGTGTGTTTTCTTAGATTCACAAACTGGGATGGATAATGCTCCTATGGTTCAGTCAACAACTATAGAATCCATAGATTCTATGGTTTCTAAAGTGCCCAAGATGGATGATATTTCTATACTAGAGTCTAGTGTTGTGCAACTTGAGCAAGCTTCCAATAATGAGAACCAAGAAATCGATGCTTCAAAAATGCAACATACATCAAAAGAGACTGAAAAGTCCACTCACGAGCTATTGCCAATTGGTACTACGTCATGTAGCGTAGATGTTGAGAAATCCATGCTTACAATTATATTGGATTTAAATGGTCTATTGTTGAAACGTTCCCCTCAACCATCCTCACACCACAACTCAGTGCAAATGGATTCAAAAAGATATATTATACTCAGGCCAGGTTGCATCCAATTCTTGAAGACTATTTTACAAAGGTTTAATGTTGCAATTTGGTCGACAGCTACTAGGAATAATGTGTATCAAATCCTTGCAGCACTAAACAACTTAGCTGAGGATACATTGCCTTTCTTTGCAATTTGGTCGCAAGATGTTTGCTACACCGCTCAAACTCAAAAATTGTTTAGACCCGACAATCCAAACGTTGAGGCAATGTTCAAGCCTCTAGCCAAAATTGCCATGGGGTTTGAATGTGATCCACAAAGAACAGTGCTTATTGATGACTCTCCTTACAAGGGATGTATTTCACCAGCAAACAATTGCATTTTTCCACCACAATTTGATGCTGAGAAGATGGTTGACAATATGCTCTTGGAGGAGCTACTGCCATACTTGATTCAGCTTGATGAGAGAAGGGATGTGCGTGATTTAATTGCTTCTAATCGTTATGGACAACCTATAGTGACAAATGATAGTGAATACAAACAAATCATGGAGTATTGGAAGCAGAAAAATGATGTTTGGTCAGCTAAGGTGTTCTTTACAAGAAGAATACCACCTGCAAAAGGTGACAGAGATGAAACTATCATTGAAGATGCAAGTGACACAAGCCACCGCAATGAAATGAGAAGAGCCCAAATACAAGAGATCTTGGCAAAGGAGCGTACACCCATTGAAAGCATGAAGGCGTCACAATTGACCACTTTAGCTAGGCAATTGGGTTGTAACACAAAAGGAGTTTTGAAGGCAACCACAGCAAAGGCTTATATAAATAAGGTGAAAGCTGAGAACAATCTTCTAAGGCTGGATAGAAAGCAACCCTAAGGTACTAGTGACATGTCATATATTCTTGATACACATGCTTGAACACTCATGTGCATGGTATCTAACAAATCTTTCTTTTTATTCCTTCTTGCAGGATCTTACAAAGGATACTACTAGATGGAGCTCAATCAATAGAGATTTTGATATTTTTGCTCAAAATAATGAAGCAGTCACCTACATTTTTTGTTTATCAATTTCTTGAGAGACTTTATTTTAGTTTGTAATCATCAAATGAAATGAAAAGTATCCTTCTTATTAAGATTGTTGATCTTTTTCTTGTTCAAACCTTTCAATTGTGATTTATAGTTTTGTTAGCATGAGATTGTGCTTTTTTAGTTTGAAAAAAACTGTCAAAGATCCAAGTCTTTTTGGCTTTACTTAAGTTATTAATTGTGAAAGATCCAAGTCTTTTTGCTTTACTTAAGTTATTGATTGCCTATGTAATAGTCCTTAAAACAATATCGGATGGCTTTCTTGCTCCCATGTCTCACATTGGTCTTTAGGTAAGACAAGTGGTGACCTTGAAAGTATGGTCTCATATCTCGATCAAGTGAAGAGACATGAAGCTTAAATATCACTACTATGTATCTAGTGTTAAACTCCATCGAGACAAAGACTAGATAGCCAAATTGCAGTCGAGTTTAAGTGAAAAATCCATTTGAGCTAAGGTAAAACTTATAGTGCCTCATTTTTCTAGGATTCTACCCCATCAAGGAAGTTAGAATCTAGCACAAACCAATTAAGACTCTTTTGGAGCCTAGATAGGACAATTCGTGGAACTTATGAAACTTATTATTGAGTTAGAGTCTAGTTTAGATAAGCAAAAGATCTTCAAACCAGCACTTGACTTTCTTACTATTCAATATTCAAAGTCCCTTGAGGCTAACAAATTACATACCCACTTGTAACCTAACTAATGAGTAATTATATAGATCTAAGCAAGTATATATAATGAGTCTTCAAACTAATAATCCAAGGGAAGAGAGTAGCAAGGTCCACTACTTGTCCAAGCTCAGCTCTAGACAACATAGAAAGATGCTAGTTCTACTAATTGTCTAATTATAGGCATGGAGAAATGATAGAAGGTTGACCACTTGTCCAACCTATCATCTCTAGTAAGATGGGAGGTTTGGCCTTAAGATTCACCATGTAACCAACCTATACATCATTGTATTATGAAGAGTAAAAAAGCAAAGCTCCACCACTTGTCCAAGCTAGTTCTAAAATCCACATGGAGATAAGCAAGCTCCACCATTTGTCGAATCTCTCTTCCATTAAAACATGAAAAAACTCATCTATGTTGTACAGGGGGACTTTTTTCCAAGGTCCACCACTTGTCCAAGCTAGGATCCCTAGTAGCACGAGTGGTTTGGTCTCAAGATACACCACTTGTACACTCTATGTCATTATATTAAGAAGAACTATGTATTAAGGTCCACCACTTGTCCAACCTATAAGGTTATATCTTAAATGGTATCCTTTCTCACCACTTGAAATGCCCATGATATGTTTTACACGGGGGTTTCATTCCAAGGTCCACCACTTGTCCAAGCTAACTCTATTCAAACATAGAGAGAAGCAAAGGTCCACCACTTGTCCAAGCTAACTCTATTCAAACATAGAGAGAAGCAAAGGTTCACCACTTGTCAAAGCTAGGCTCCGTTGAAGTATGGAGAGAAGTAACCTCCATCATTTTTCCAAGATAGGTGCCATTCAAACATGGAAAGAATCAAGATCTACCATGTCTTCGAGATTCTAGGCTCCATTGAAACACCCTAAAACCATGATATTTTGTACATGGGGTGTTTACATTCAAGGTCTACCACTTCTCTAACGTATTATACCTAGTAGCATGAGTGATTTGGTCTTAAGATTCACCACTCTATGTCATTATATTAAGAATAACTGGGTGTTAAGGTCCACCACTTGTCCAACCTATAAGGGTATATCTTAAATGGTATCCTTCACCACTTGTCAAGGTCCATCACCACTTTTCCAACCTATAAGGTTATATCTTGAATGATATTTTTCCTCATCACTTGTAATGTCCATGCTATGTTTTACAAAGGGGTTTTGTTCCAAGACCCACCACTTGTCCAAGCTAACTCCATTAAAACATAGAGAGAAGCAAAGGTCCACCACTTGTCCAAGATAGGCTCCATTGAAACATGGAGAGAAGGATGATCCACCATTTCTCCAAGATAGGTTCCATTGAAACATTGAGAGAAGCAATCTCCACCATGTCTCCAAGCTAGGCTCCATTGAAATACCCTAAACCCATAATTTTGTACATGAGGGGTTTACATTCAAGGTCCACCACTTGTCCAACCTATTATCCCTAGTAGCAAGAGTGGTTTGGTCTCAAGATTCACCACTTGTACACTCTATGTCATTATATTAAGAAGAAATATGTGTTAAGGTCCACCACTTGTCCAGCCTATAAGGTTATATTTTAAATAGTATCCTTTCTCACCACTTGAAATGCCCATGATATGTTTTACATGGGGGTTTCATTCCAAGGTCCACCACTTGTCCAAGCTAACTCTATTAAAACATATAGAGAAAGAAAGGTCCACCACTTGTCCAAGCTAGGCTCATTGAAACATGGAGAGAAGGAACCTCCACTGTTTCTCCTAGATAGGCTCCATTGAAACATGGAGAGAAATAAGCTCCACCATGTCTCCAAGTTGCTAGGCTCCATTGAAATACCCAATACCCATAATTTTTTGTACATGGGGGGTTTACATTCAAGGTTCACCACTTGTCCAACCTATTATCCCTAGTAGGTTTGGTCTCATGATTCACCACTTGTCCACTCTATGTCATTATATTAAGAGGAATTAGGTGTTAAGGTCCACCACTTGTCCAACCTATAATGTTATAGCTTGAATGGTATTTTTCTCACCACTTGTAATGCCCATGACATGATTTACATGGGGGTTTTGTTCCAAGGTACACCACTTGTCCAAGATAAATCTATTGAAACATAGAGAGAAACAAAGGTCCACCACTTTTCCAAGCTAGGCTGCATTGAAACATGGACCTTAATACCAAATTATTTCTAGTAGCATGAGTGATATTTTGTACATGGGGCGTTTACATTCAAGGTCCACCACTTGTCCAACCTATTTCCCTAGTAGGTTTGGTCCCAATTTCACCACTTATCCACTCTATGTCATTATATTAAGAATAATTGGGTGTTAAGGTCCACCACTTGTCCAACCTATAAGGTTATATATTGAATGGTATTTTTTCTCACCACTTGTAATGCCCATGATATGTTTTACATGGGGTTTTTGTTCCAAGGTCCACCACTTTTCCAAGATAACTCTATTCAAACATAGAGAGAAACAAAGGTCCACCACTTGTCCAAGCTAAGCTCCATTGAAACATGGAGAGAATGATGCTGCACCATTTATCCAAGATAGGCTGCATTGAAACATGGAGAGAAGCAAGCTTTACCATGTTTCCAAGCTAGGCTCCATTGAAACACTCTAGGGGGTTTTATTTCAAGGCCCACCACTTGTTTAACCTATTATCCCTAGTAGCATGAGTGGTTTGGTTTCAAGATTCACCACTTGTACACTCTATGTCATTATATTGTGTTAAGGTCCACCACTTGTCCAACCTATAAGGTTATATCTTAAATGGTATCCTTTCTCGCCACTTGAAATGCCCATGATATGTTTTACATGGGAGTTTCATTCCAAGATCCACCACTTGTCCAAGCTAACCATATTCAAACATAGAGAGAAACAAAGGTCCACGACTTGTCCAAGCTAGGCTCCATTGAAACATGGAGAGAAGGAACCTCCACCATTTCTCCTAGATAGGCTCCATTAAAACATGGAGAGAAGTAAGTTCCACCATGTCTCCAAGATGCTAGGCTCCATTGAAATACGCAAAACCCATGATATTTTGTACATGGGTGATTTAAATTCAAGGTCAACCATTTCTCCAACCTATTATCCCTAGTAGGTTTGGTCTCACAATTCACCACTTTTCCACTATATGTCATTATAATAAGAGGAATTGGGTGCTAAGGTCCACCACTTGTCCAGCCTATAAGGTTATACCTTGAATGGTATTTTTTCTCACCACTTGTAATGCCCATGACATGCTTTACATGGGGGTTTTGTTCCAAGGTTCACCACTTGTCCAAGCAAATTCTATTGAAACATAGAGAGAAACAAAGGTCCACCACTTTTCCAAGCTAGGCTCCATTGAAACATGGACCTTAATACCAAATTATTCCTAGTACCATGAGTAATATTTTGTACATGGGGGGGTTTGCATTCAAGGTCCACCACTTGTCCAACGTACTTTTCCTAGTAGGTTTGGTCGCAAGATTCACCACTTGTCCACTCTATGTCATTATATTAATAATAATTGGGTGTTAAGGTCCACCACTTTTCCAACCTATAAGGTTATATATTGAATGGTATTTTTTCTCACCACTTGTAATGTCCATGATATGTTTTACATGGGGATTTTGTTCCAAGGTCCACCACTTGTCCAAGCTAAATCTGTTCAAACATAGAGAGAAACAAACGTGCACCACTTGTCCAAACTAGGCTCCATTGAAACATGGAGAGAATGATGCTCCACCATTTATCCAAGATAGACTCCATTGAAACATGGAGAGAAGTAAGCTCCACCATGTTTCCAAGATGCTAGAGTCCATTGAAATACCCAAAACCCCTGATACTTTGTACATGGGGGGTTTACATTCAAGGTCCACCACTTGTCCAACCTATTATCCCTAGTAGCATGAGTGGCTTGGTCTCAGGATTCACCACTTGTCCACTCTATATCATTATATTAAGAAAAATTGGGTTTCCATATCTAAATGGATCTTTGCTTGGATAAGTGGTAGACCTTGAGACCTAAATACCCATTCTACACTAGAGCATTGGTTAAGCCTTATACACTTCAAGCATACCTTTAACAACAAGTAGTAGTTATTAGTTGACTTAAGTCTAGTTGAACTCCATGGTATTGAGACTAAGAGAGTGTAGCATAAAAAAGAGTCAGGATTTTAATTTGACTTTCTTTCTATTAATGAGTAGATCATAGATGGATTTTGGTATCTAATAAAACCTTAGGGTAGACAATGTAAAACTCATGTCTATTGTTGTGTTTGCATTAAGTGTTCTTGTTCTTTAATTTCAGAACCATTACAGAAAAATGGATTGGCTATATGCTGGCATAAATTGAAGAAAACTATTGAATTACCCATCCAACCTCCTCTAAGACCTTGTCCAAGGAATGAATCACCTCCTTATCACCTACCACTTGCTTTCAAGGACATCAAAAGAGTACTTATCTTGGATCTAGAGGGGTTACTTCTCAAGACAGTTGAAATGAAACATGGAGATTCTATGCCATCTTGGGCTCAACACATGCGACTTGTGGAGGACAAAGATAAAGTTTATCATGTGGTGCGACCAGACGCACAAAGTTTTTTGGATTTTTGTGCTGAATACTTTGAGCTATGGATATGGAGTTGCTATAACTTAACAAGGGTGCAACGCATCACACAAAAATGTTTTCCTGAGCAGTATACCAAGTTCAAGGTGTTTATGAGTAACAAAAATTGCCAAAATCCAAATATCATGTTAGGATTTACAAGGGTTTATCACAAAAATCTGAGTGATATTTGGAAGATATTTGAGGATTTGGATGCAAACAATACCTTAATTTTTGATGACACTCCATATAGGGTGATGTGGAACATGCCAGGGACATATCTTATATTTCCAAAGATGTGGAGGCAAACTTCCGAGCAACTTCAAAACTTCTTGCAGAGAACCATAATTCCATGGTTGGTAGGATGGTTGTATGCAAGAGATAAGAGAGTCTATACATACAACACAATTGTAAATCAGTATAGTGATTCTGAGACAAATTATGTCCTTGGTGTGTACTTGTCAACACGAAAGCATTGAATAAATATGGCTATAAGATGCTTTTTTTATTCTAGTGTGTATCTTTCAACATTTGTATAATTTGATATAGTCTTTTTTTTTAAAAAAAAAGGTGTGTCAATTTTATGAACACTTGAATGGAGTGCACCCTACTCGAAGGGGACTTCAATGTACTATTGGAGTGCATCCTATTGTAAGGGGACTCTGATGTACTGCTAGAGTGCACCCAAATTTTTGGGGACTCATTTTTTATTTGATTGGGGCCTATGTTGGGTCATATAGTAAAAGAAATTCATTTTTTGTCAATTCATATCGACGTTGCATTTATTTGGAACTATGAAAGAATTGATGTTTGATGTCAAAATAAAACTTGTAAGTGTGGATCAGAGAATTCATGGACTTTAAATATGTGAGAGGGATCTTTTTCTTGGGCACAAATGTTTGCTTCAAGAATTTTGTCATTACATACTTTATGTGAAAGAGTTTTAGAACCTAAAAGACTTTGAAAACAAAACTATGGAATCTAAGTGCATGTATTCTTGAATGGCTTGAAAGTTGATGTATACATGCATGTCGCCTTGATGAAGATTTAGATCTGACAAGATGGAAAGATATAATTCTTGGACGTTACCTTTGTCAATTTGGTAATAACATATTTAACTTTATTTTAATATGGGTGGAAAATATATTATTATGTGCATTTGGAACCTAATTGCTTGACCTTCAAACCAAGATTCCTATGTTATTTTTTCATATACTTTTTTGTACTGAATTAAGATTGTGGATGCAAGGTCCACCACTTGTTCAAGCTAGATCTAAGAAAGTATATATACTGAGTCTTCAAACTAGTAAACCAAGGGAAGAGAGAAGCAGGGTCCATCACTTGTCCAAGCTCATCTCTAGACAACATAGAGAGATGTTATGTCTACTAATTGTCCAATATAGTCATGGAGAAATGATAGAAGGTTGATCCACTTGTCCAACCTATCATCTCTAGTAAAATGGGAGGTTTGGCCTTAAGATTCACCATGTAACCAACATATACTTCATTGTATTATGAAGAGTAGAAAAGAAAAGCTCCACCACTTGTCTAAGGTAGTTCCAAAATCAACATGGAGAGAAGCAAGCTTCACCATTTGTCCAAGATAGGTTCCATTAAAACATGGAAAACCTCATATATGTTGTACATGGAAGCACCAAGGTCCACCACTTGTCCAAGCTAGGATCCATTAAAACATGGATAGAAACAAGGCTCCACAACTCGTCCAACCTTTATAGCTGCGAAGTGTACCGGTTGTCTAAACTAGGCATGGAAAAATAATAGAAGGTCCACCACTTATCCAATATATTATCTCTAATAGCATGGGAGGTTTGGTCTCAAGATTTAGGAATTGGCTGACCTGTATTTCATTGTATTATGATGAATTTAGTTTTAAAGTCAACTACTTATCCAAGCTATAAGTTTATATCTTGAATGGTATTCCTTCCCATCACTTAGAAAACCAATGATATGTTGTACATGGGGGGGTTTGTTACAAGGTCCACCACTTGTCCAAGCTAGTTTCATTGAAACATGGATGAAGACAAGCTCCACCATTTGTTAAAGCTAGACTCCATTGAAATCTAGAAAATCCATTCTATGTTGTACATGGGGTTTTTGTTTTAAGGTCCAACACTTGTCCAAGCTAAGATCCATTGAAACATGGAGTAGAGAAACACTCCACCACTTGTCCAAGCTAGGCAACATTGATAGTAGTTGGTTTATTTTGAAGATCCACCACGTGTCTAAGCTAACTCTATTGAAACATAGAGAGAAGCAAAGGTCCACCAACTGTTCAAGCTAGGCTCCATTGAAACATGGACAGAAGCAAGCTCCACCATTTCTCCAAGATAGACTCCATTGAAACATGGAGAGAATCAAAGGTCCACCATTTCTCCAAGCCAAGATCTAGTTGTCCAACCTATAAGGTTATATCTTAAATGGTAATCTTTCTAATCACTTGGAATACCCATGATATGTTTTACATGGGGGTTTTGTTCCAAGATCACCACTTGTCCAAGCTAACTCTATTGAAACATAGAGAGAAGCAAAGGTCCACCACTTGTCCAAGCTAGTCTCCATTGAAACAAGGAGAGAAGCAAGCTCCATCATTTCTCCAAGATAGGCTAGCATGGATAAGTGCACCTTGAAACCAACCTTCCTATGAGGCAATAGAGCATATGCTACATATTTTATGTATGCCCCATGCCTCAAATTAAGAAGTTATAGATTAGAAGTGGACCTTGCTTAAATGTCACATGCAATAAATTAAGGAAAAATAGCCAAGTGGATTGTATTCCTCAATGGATCCTTGCTTTCACAAGTTGTGAACCTTGAGTCACTTTTACATTAACTTGGACAAGTGGTGGACCTAGAAACCAAGCTCTCCATGTTGAGATAAGTTGTAGGTAGGACAGTAGAACATAGACAACGATAATGGATGCAATATACTCCTCTCCTAATAATCCAATTGAAACCATGATATTTTAGTTGTTTTCATTGTGTATTGTATGTGCATAAAGTGGAATGAGACCTTAAGAAAACTCAAATTTTTGACAAAATCTCTATATTTTATACATGATATATTGAAAGTTGTCCAACCTGGGAATTGGGATTTTCCCACTTTACCTAATATGGTCTTAAGGCTTAAGACAAGCCTAATTGAGTTCATTTTTACAACATGAGAAAATATTTCATTGAAGTCAATACCTTTCTTTTGAGAAAAACCTTTTACCACAAGCCTAGACTTGTACCTTTTCTTCCCACATTCTTCTTCCTTGAGCTTGTACACCCATTTGTTTTGAAGTGCCCGCTTACCTTTAGGCAACTCAACCAACTCCCATGTTTGGTTGCGATGTAGTGAGTCCATCTCCACTTGCATGCTCTTCGTCCATTCTTCTTTGGATTCATGTTGCATAGCTTCTTCATATGATTCCGGCTCTCCAGAATCTGAGATCAAGAGATGGTTGAAGGAAGGAACAAACCTTTCTGGAGGTCTACTTGCTCTTGTAGATCTTCGGGGAATAGGTTGAGGCTCCTCATTTGGTTGACGTTGTTGCACATTGTCACCGTTTGCAGTCCTTGAGTCTTCACCGTCCTCAAGCTCCATGTACTAATCACCTGTTTCTTTTGTTTGTTTTCTTTCCAAGTAATCTTTGTACATATTTTGTTCGTTAAAAATTACATCCCTACTCCTTAAGATTTTACCATCTTCAGGATTCCATAGGCGATACCCAAAGTCTCCTTCTCCATAGCCAATGAAGAAACACTTTTTGGACTTTGCATCTAACTTTGATCTTAGGCTTCTATCTATGTGCATGAAAGCCTCACACCCAAACACTTTGAGAAATGCATAATTCACCGGTTTACCTGTCCATGCCTCTTCTGGAACTCCCCCATCCAATGCCGTTGAGGGTGACCGATTGATTAAGTACACAGACATACTTACAGCTTCCGCCCAAAGCTCAAGCGGTAGGCCTGCATGTAGCCGCATGCTTCGTGCTCGTTCCATGATTGTCCTGTTCATCCTTTCCAAAATCCAAATTTGTTGAGGTGTCCTTGGGGTTGTCCTTTGCCTCCGAATGCCATTGCTAGCACAAAATCTTTCAAAAGCTTGGCTGCAATATTCGCCTCCATTGTCGGATCTGAGGCATTTAACCTTGGTACCTGTTTCATTCTCCACAAAGGCTTTCCACCTTTGAAATATGGAAAATACATCGGATTTATTCTTCATGACATAAACCCATGTTTTTCTAGTCGCATCGTCTATGAATGTTACATAGTACAATGAGCCACCAAGTGATGGTGTACTTGCAGGACCCCAAACATCAGAATGAACCAACTCAAGTTTTTTATTTTTTCTTTCATTTCCTGATTTTTGAAATTTTACCCTCTTTTGTTTACCATAAACACAATCTTCACAGAACTCTAAGTCCACTTCTTTCAAACCTGGTAGAAGCTTCTTTGTTTGAAGGATTTGCATTCCTTTGGCACTCATATGCCCAAGTCGGTAGTGCCACACCGCACTGTCAACTTCTGTAGTTGCTGCACAAGCTGAAGGTTGTGTGCTAACAGTACACAAGTAAAGTGTACCGACTTTTTCTCCCTTGGCAACCACCAAAGATCCCTTTGAGATCTTCCACCGTTTGTTTCCGAATGCAATGTTGTGACCTTCATCGTCCAATTGTCCTGTAGAGATCAAATTTTTGCGAAGAGGAGGAACATGCCTAACATCTTTAAGCTTCCATTCATTTCCGTTAGCAGTTTTGACAGAAACTGTACCTTTGCCGACAATCTCACAAGCTTCATCATCTCCCAAGTATACATACCCAAAATTACCTTTGGTATAGTCTTGGAAATGTTGCTTGTGTGGTGTCGCATGGAATGAAGCCCCGGAATCTACTATCCAGGAATTAGACACATTGTCTAATGAGAGAATTAGAGCATCTTGCTCTACTTTACCTGCCACATTGGCCTCCGATGTTGGCTTGTTGTCTTGAGACTCTGTCTCCTTATTCTTCTTGGACCAGCAATCCTTCTTGACGTGGCCCTTCTTGCCGCAGTTCCAACATTCAAGAACTGACTTTGTGCATGACTTGCTCCGCCTTGAGCGATCACGACCTTTTTGGTTTTTGAACCTCTCCTTAAGCCTTCCTCTTGTTTCCACTGATAGTGTAGCACTTGATGATTCTCCTGTGCTTCTCCTTCGCATTTCCTCGCTTAGGAGAACACCCACAACATCATCAAACTTAAGAGTATTTGTGCCAGAGATAGAATTACTTACAGCCATCACAAGGCTGTCCCAACTATCCGGTAGAGATGATAGTATAAGGAGAGCTCGTACTTCGTCATTGAAATTGATTTTCACTGATCGAAGTTGACTTATGTTTGTGTTAAAGTCATTTAGGTGGTCTGCAACTGAACCATTCTCTGCCATCTTTAGATTGAACAAGCGCTTCATAAGAAATACCTTATTGGATGCCGATGGTTTCTCGTAGAAGTCGTCAAGTGACTTCATCAAGTCCTCCGTGGTCTTCATCTCCGAAACATTGAAGGCCACCGTTGACGCCAAGCTTAACCGGATTGTTCCCAGTGCCTTTCGATCAAGGACAATCCATGCTTCATCTGCCATTGTTGCGGGCTTCTTCGCAAGACCGCTTAGTGGCAAATAGAGGTCCTTCTGGTAGAGATAGTCTTCAATCTGCATCTTCCAATGTTGGTAGTTTTTGCCGTTGAACTTCTCAATCTTGAGCTTCCCTTCCTCCGCCATAACTCCCACTCAATTCAAGGAATCCTTTCCTTGAGATAATTTAGCTACAAGCAAACCTTGCTCTGATACCAGTTCTTAGGAAATAAGACGTAGCTAAATAGATAATTGAGTAGATTACTTAATGGAGAGAGACAGATTTATATACACGAGATTATAGAGTAGAGAGAGAGAGAGAGTACACATGATATACGTGGTTCACCCAATGTGGGCTACGTCCACGGGAAAGCAGCCACTCAATGGATTTAGTACTTCAAAACAAGAAGTATTTTACAAAGGTATTATACCCTTAATGGAGCTCCCGCCTTGCTTCACTCTCACCACCTCACACTCACCTTGTTGCATCAACTCCAAACTATGAAATGTGTGTAGAAATGGCCTCCTTTTATAGGCCAAAAGGGCTGCCCTCTCTTATGAGAGACAGCCATGTGTAGCCGCCCTTGTGTGAATAAGTCCAAATCGGACCCTCCAATCCGCCCATGTGTGGCCGCCCTTGAGAAGACAAGTCCGCTTTTGAATTCGGCCACCGGCCACCGGCCATTGACTTCCGACCACCGGCCACCGGCCATTGACTACCGGCCACCGGCCAACCGACCGGTTGCTTTCCGACCACTTTCCGGCCGCCGTCCGGCCATAATATTCCGGCGAAAAAAAAAGTCTCGGGGGCCTCCGCCCTCGAGGCCTTTAAAGTTGCCCCTGATTCTTGTCCGTGAAAATTTTGGTTTCCGGTGAGTCATTTTCCTTCACGCACGATGGCTTCTCCTCATAATCAGGGCCTTACAAATGTGCGCTTTTACCACAGAAAATTACAAGGGTAAATCAGGCTCCATACTTAACAGCTGCAAGTGCAGATACATACAAGTCCAAGTCTAGCAAGTGCAGATACAATATACAAAAGATTCTGTCATAAATGGTATTGAATCTCACTTTTAGCAGGAATTTGGATATATTTGAGATTCTCTATCAAGGATTCATGTATATTTTAGGTTATGCTAAATTTACAAAGCCAAGATTTCTTTCAGGTAGCACATTGGTGACGACATCTCTAGGTGTCTCTATACCAATTTCAAAACTCTAACTTGGAGATAAGGTATGCTACGGTTCACATTAAACATGGCTTTTTTTAATATAATGCATTGATTTTTTAATTTTTTTTGGTTACAATCCATAGATAGAGATTTTCCAAAGGAAAAATAAAACCGTTGAAGTTCAATCCCCTTTTCTAAAAAAGTGCTTTTTTATTGTTGTAGGTTGCTGTGCGGTCTCACGATGGCTCTATTGCATTTAGTAGTGTTTATGCATTTGGGCATGTAGACTCTAGTACAATATTCCCATTTATACAGATCACATTAATATTACAACAAATTGAATCTCAAAAGCTTGGTGTGGAGGGCGCGGGTCATTTTTCCTCCATAAGAGTTGTGAAGCTTACGGGAGATCATTTCATACCCACCATTAGTACAAGTAGGTTTCTCACAGAAGGTTAAAACATACAAATAAGGAATGTAGCACATCCTTCTAAAATACAAACATGTTCTTTTAATATAAATTAAGCTAAATATAATTAAGGAGAATCTTATTTCATGCTGAAGTATCTTGGATCTTTATGCAGAGGGACTGGATATAATCTACAAAAGAGCAAGAGAAATATTGATTGGAGATATAATCTTTGGTACAAGTGGTCATGGTATTATCAATGCTACATCAACTATCACACAATTTGTTGTCAAAGGTCAAGACCTAAACCTTGCATCCTCCTCATATAGAAAAAAATTCCTTGAATTTAGACTGTGATATTTAAGATAAACATAATATAGATCTAACCTTTGGGATGTAGTATTATGTTTTGAACATTTAATTACAATTATAAAAACTAGCAAAGACATAAAACAATATAATGTTATTAGAGTGTTGACCAAAACTTTTTCTTGCAAAAAGGTTAGTCAATTATAGTACCAATGCCTTGAAAAAGAAAATAAATGTGATTCAAGTATTTAACCCACTCTATGAAACTTTAGCACCATGGGCTTGTAATGAATCTTCGTCAGGTTTTCATATCACATATTGAAATTAACAAAGAAGACTCAGCTATGAGAGATCCCAAATAGTATCATGTATTAACTTGAGTAGAGGAAGAGGTAGCATTCCCACTCTTCACGATTTGTTTCCACAAATTCGTTCATGGTAAATAGTTGTCCTTACTAATCGCTCAGTGCAAGACAAGCTAAGTGAGTAGTCAAGATTGCTTACCCCTTTATAGTGTCGATGATCAGCAAAATCCGTTAGTTTTGCATGATCAAATCAAAGAATCATCATGATGTAGGCTCCTTCTGCGTAGTGTAGTTCAAGAAATGACGTACTATGCCCAAGTAGTATTCATTTGTGTTGCTTAAGATCTTTTATAACCATTTTCACACTAAGTGGTTGCCAAATTTTCATGATAAGTCTTAAAAATAATATCCTAGTTTTTTTAGTAGAATTGATATGTTTATGATAATAATTAATGTATGATGTTTTAATGACCAAAATATTTTTTCTAGTGGTCCCAAAAACCCATCATACATTATAATTAATGTATGATGTTTTGACGACCAAGAAATATTTTTCTAGTGGTCTCAAAAACCCATCTCAAGATATTTATATATTTTCTATAGGAGGTTTTTCTTGCTATATGTTTTTGGAACTTTTTACAACCAGCCTACTTATGCTTTTTGACACAGACATTGTACAAATTCTTGAAGAAGGGTTGTACAATCCTTTCACTCTCAAAGGAGATATCATCATTGATGGTGTGGTTGCATCTACACATAGCGAGTGGTTTTTGGACAACACATTTGATAGCCTTGGGATATCAAATCTTCTTCCACGTGCTTACCAGGTTTAGTAGTTTTAATGTTTTACCTAGAAAGAGATTACTATTTTGAGGAAACACCCATGTCTTAATATCCTTTGAAAACGTATATTTGCAGGGAATTCTACTTCCTGTGAGAATCTTGTACCACATTCTTGGAGAAGACATGTACAATTATCTTTATACCACATTAGAGAAAAATATTGGAATATCAACAATTGGAAACATTTATGTTGGACTGATAACTATTCTCACAATACTCATGGAAGGGTTTATCATCCATACCATTACTAAGAAGTAATATAGCAGGATTCTTAAAGGAGATTTTGTATGGTTGTATGTATGAAATTTCTTCTATGAGAAGAAATTTGACGTTGTGATTTTGTATGTGACTATATTTACAAATTTCTTCCATGAGAATAAATTGAATGTTTTGACTTAATTATTATTCCATTAGAATAAATTCAATGTTTTCATTGATGCATATAGTTGTATTTATGGATTTCACACATAAAACACAAGTTGAATATTGTGATTGGAAATATGTCACCTCAAACTACTAGAAAGAGTCTTATCGACATTATCAAGAAAATTTCAAGATGTTGTGATTGGAAATATGTCACTTCAAACTACTAATATCAAGACAATTTCAAAATCCAATATGTGTAGATATCAATAAGGTACCCCTCTCACAAGGAGCGGTTAGTCATAAGATAATTTAGATAATCCTCCTTTAAGTGCACTTGCACGTAGGAGGACATATAAGCTGCTATCAAAAGGGGGGAGGAGCAGGGTATTTGCTATTACACCCTTAGAAGGCGCAGTTAGTCGACAAACTAGGGAGTAATGTGTGTAAAAGTGTGAGATTCAATCAAATCAGCTTGATTTTAAGAGTAATGTAATGAAAAACGTGAGGCTATAACCAATCACATTCTGCTAGCTCGTTGTTTTGATAGAAGAATGTCGTCAGCTCCATTACAACAGTAGTAGGGTTTACTAACATTTATACTAGATCGAATAATGTAATGTACATTGAAAATTATAAAAAAATTTAAGTGCTAGAATGACTCTTGAAATGATTGAACTTCTAGCAGAACTTAAAAAAAAACGTTGATATTTCCAGCATGAAATGTTGAAAATATCATCAAAATAAGCATTGAAATGATCGATGTTGGAACTTTCAACAAAACTTTTAAAAAAAAGGTTGATATTTTTAACGTTAGAATGTTGGAAATATCACTACAACAAAAATAAGTGCCTTCGGACGCAGATTTCGACGCTAGCCGTCGAAAACTGCGTCGAAATCTTCGTCCCTATGATATCGTTGAAATACACGTCGATATCTGCATGGAAAGGCATCTGTTTTCGACGTGTATTTCCACGCTTGTATCGATGCGTATTTCGACGACCATATCAGAAAAAAAAAATATTGGGCAGAGGACAGGCAACCTGGCCTTTGCCCAGTGAAAAGATGGACACAGCCACAGCCAGCAGACTGTCTGCCCTTTGCCCAAGAAAGGGAGCAGAACCAAAATCAACCGTGCTCGTGCAGAAATTTCGGCAAAGTTCTCTTCGTTTTAACATAAACTTTAAAAAAAAAACCATATGTATATGCCTCCTACATGATATCCATGTAGGATCTCACATGAGATTTAAGGCACAACTTGATGAAAGAAATGAAACGAACTCTGTGCAAAACCATAACCATAACCATATTGATCAAAACCATAACAATAACCATAACCATATTGATCAAAATCATAACAATAACCATAACCATAAACAAACAATAACCATAACCATAACCATAAAGTTAAACATAACCTTAAACAAAACAATAACCATAACCATGTCTATACAAGAAAGAAACACAAAGATGTGTCTGTGTCTCACAAAACATATATAGAAATCCACTGATGACTCGCTCGTCACAACCTGCACATAAAGGGATAAGCCACAAAATTAGTATGATATTACTTCACATATACTTAATTAATTAAGTCAACTCACACATATTATTTGTCTCGATCAAACGTCTCACCTCAATCGATCAACGAGACTCTAACGCCACCCAGTCTATAGGCTCTCCTACGGAAGCAAGATCATTCAATACTTCATAAATTCCTCTCCGATATCCATCTGTCTCCTCCTAGCGTGTCGGGGCTCAATGCATTGCAAGATTCTGCGTTTATACGAAAACCAAAGTAATTAAGAATACATGATTCATTGCTTTTTTTTTAAAACGCCATAGCTAGGATTGGATTGGAAACTCACAAACTCATAGCGAAAGGTGTCGAAGCTTTCGCTGCCAAGATGAGATGTGCCCCTAGTCGTCCTACGTATATCCGTGGCCTGACGCTACTGTCTGAACCTCGTGTCTGCTGTCTACTCATCCTCCCTGATCTGCTACCATGGCTCGTGTGAGATGCCCGAAGGCTGCGGCAAGCCCTGCCTGAAAGCTCGACGAGCTGCATCTCGACGATGTTTCACGGTGTCCCGTGC
The DNA here is from genome assembly GCF_014529385.1 of Adiantum capillus-veneris. Taxonomy (NCBI): domain Eukaryota; kingdom Viridiplantae; phylum Streptophyta; class Polypodiopsida; order Polypodiales; family Pteridaceae; genus Adiantum; species Adiantum capillus-veneris. The sequence continues at coordinate 144,461,804 of NC_140947.1, forward strand.
AGCATTCTTGATCCACCTCCTCGGAAGCTCCTCTGAACCTGGAGCAGGCTAATACTCTCTCATGATGGTCTCCACTATATAATTGATTTTGTTGCGATCCTGATAAGGCCAAGGCGTCATAATGGTGGTAGAAAACTGCAGCTCCGCGAGCTGGCGAACCCGCTGTCTCATCTCAGTCCCGACTCTATCCATGTCAACCTGTCCATCTGCCCGTACAGTATAGAACTTGGAGACACTAGGATCGTGTGCCCCCAAGGTGTCCGAGATGTTCGAATTAGGGTTGCAGAAAAACACACACAGCTTGGAGAAGAGGAAGGAAGCTCAAGGCACACAATAGAGAGTGCGTTACTTAGTGTGCAATGGAAAGATAGATAGCCCTAGAGTGATGGGCGTATATACAATGCTCGGGGGAAAAAACCTCCTAAAGAGGGAAAAAATGCCCCGGCGATCCTAGTGTGTTCACACACATCACTACCACATGTATATGGTAACAAATCCCCCCTGGAGTGATGCGGTGAACGAGATCTGGCACATGAGTAAAGGGAAGTGCCATGCCCTGAGGACATGATCAGTCCACAAAGGGGAGTAAGCCCAAAGCTTTGCGGAATGCTTGAAGCTTCTCGCGAGACAATGCCTTCGTGAAAAGATCTGCAAGGTTGTCCTGTGTTGGCACATAAGCCAAGATGATCTCTCTTGCTGAGAGCCTCTCCCTGACATAGTGGTAATGCACCTCAATGTGCTTTGTGTGAGCATGAACAATTGGGTTTCTCGCAACTGCCAATGCGCTCTGACTGTCAGTGTAGATAGTGTTGGCAGTGTCCTGTCCAACACCCAAATCAGCCATAAGGCGTCTGAGCCATACACACTCAACCGTAGCTGTGAAGACTGCCTTGTACTCAGCCTCACAACTCCAAGTGGCCACAGTAGGTTGCTTCTTGCTCAAGCATGATATACATGAACTGCCAAGCATGAAACAAAAACTACTTGTGGACACTCGCGTGTCAAAACAACCAGCCCAATATGAGTCCAAAACAGCATGTAAGTCTAGTGGCAATGATCCCCCCTTGGGATAAAACAAGCCAAGATGTAAAGTTCCAGTAAGGTAGCGGAAAATCCTCTTGACAGCTTGCCAATTCTTAGACCCTGGGCTATGCATAAATCTGTTGACCTGTGAGACTGCAAACTGAATATCCAGCCTCGTGTTGCATACATAAACGAGGCAACCAACAGCAGTTTGGTAAAGAGTGACATCAGCAGGATCGCCAGCATCATGTAGAATCAACTTGAAACCTGTTTTTATGGGAGTGGCAATAGGTTTGCAATCCTCAAGTCCAAACTTACATAGCAATGTCTCTATGTAACTTTTCTGACACAAGGAAATACCATCATCACACTGCTTAAACTGTATACCCAAGTAATGATGCAACAGCCCCAAATCTTTCATGTTGAAAGTAGCATTGAAACCAGCCTTAAATTCAGCAATATGTCTCTCATTTGGTCGAGTGATCAACAAATCATCGACATAAAGAACCACAATGAGAAGTACATCACCCTCACGCTTTACATACAATGTGCTTTCTGTTGGACTGTTACGAAAGCCTTGTTTGACCAAATGAGTGTCAGCTTTCTCATACCAAGCACGAGGAGATTGCTTCAAACCATACAAAGCCTTCTTACATCTGCACACTTTGTCCTCTTGTCCTTTTATGACAAAACCGTGAGGCTGTGTTACATAAACTTCCTCAAATATGTCACCATTCAAGAAAGCAGTAACAATGTCTGATTGATGTATATCCCAACCAAAATGAGCTTCCAATGCACATAGAAAATGCACAATAGTCATATGACAAGTGGGAGCAAAAGTCTCTTCATAATCTATGCCTTTTTGTTGTGCATAACCCTTTGCAACAAGTCAAGCCTTATGGCGATCGATCTCACCATCCGGTTTGCGTTTCAACTTGTAAACCCACTTCGTACCAATGGCCGTTTTGCCAGGAGGCAAATCACATAAAGTCCATGTGTCATTTTCTATAAGTGCTTCAAGAGGCGGCACAGAAGCAACCATATCAGATTTCTGCAAACGCAGCAAACTGGAAAAATTCAGATGACCAAAACGTGCATGCCAAAGTTTTGCATCTAAAGTAGCCCTTGAATCTGCAACAGCATTTGCAAGGTTTTGTCCACACTTGTCATACAAAGTGAGCTTATACAGCCCACGGCACAAAAGGCCAGATGCAACAATTTCATCACCAAAACTGAGATCATGAACTGTACATTTGTCATCCACAAATTTGACACAAGTCCAAGTCTAGCAAGTGCGGATACAGGCAAGAGATTCTTCTTGATCCCAGGTACATAAAGTGCATCAACAAGTGTGAAGAAACTGCCATTTGCAATAGTAAGCACAATCTTTCCAACTCCCTGAACTGGATAAGAGGCATTGTTGGCACAAGTGACAGAATTCCCATGAGGGACAGACTCGAGAGAGGTAAACAATTCACGATGTGAGGTAATGTGCATTGTAGCACCACTATCAAAATACCACACATGTGAATCTGCAGCAACTGACAAGCATGCATCATGGACAGCGGGATTGTAAGTGCATGATCGAACGAGCGACTGAGCTAGGGAGATCTAGACACCCACGACTGCGGAGGACTACACAACATCGACAGAGGTTGCATCAGAGGATCTAGCTAGGTCACTTTGGCTCACAATGCCCGGTCAGACTACTGACCATGGAGGAGATTGATGAGATCCGCCAGCGACAGATGCTGGATCTCCTATGATCTACCTATCCTAGCTAGCTGGTTTAGCCGTTTAGTCCACACCCAGCAGTCTAGGATTCTATACTATTTTATTTTGTCATCTTCTTACTATGACTTTGTATCAGATCCATCACATTGTAACTTTCTTGTCTCATGTCTCATAGGTCACTTTGGCCTTTCGAAGACGTTAATATAACATTTCATTTCATTTCTCTCTTTAATTTTAATTTCCTAAGCATACATTAATTCTCTCTCTCTCTCTCTCTCTGATTACCTACACACACACACACACATTTCTCTCTCTCTCTAGTCTCTCTCTCTCTCTCTCTCTCTCTCTCTCTCTCTCTCTCTCTCTCTCTCTCTCTCTCCTATACACACACACACACGATGTAGAGAGAGAGAGAGGGAGGGGTTGGCGGGGGGACGGAGATGGACATAATACCTGCGCAGCAGGTTTCGGCCAAGATCTAAGCAGGCGAAAATGGCCCCTGCACGCGGGTTTCGCTTTTTTCTCCCAATTTTTTTTGCATCGTTATACGCATGGATATACGCGTCGATATACGTGTGGCAAATAATGCCTTTTCACGCGTATATCGACGCACACTGCGATGCGTATATCGACGCGTATAGCGACGCACGCTAATTACGTCGATATACACGTGGAAAAGCATGGCCGTCGATATATACGCGTCGATATCTTCATGTAGTGTTGTAGTGATGAAAACCAAAGATGCCCAAGATTGTCTCGCATGTCACTATTGTCGAGATTGTTTTGCCATTGAAACATTCATTATACATGTTTCAAGTGCTCCATGATGTCTTAATGCTCCCTCCCTCCCTGCCTCTCTCTCTCTCTCTCTCTCTCTCTCTCTCTCTCTCTCTCTCTCTCTCTCTCTCTCTCTCTCTCTCTCCAGACTTCTCTTTCAAATGTATGTTGCAACCATTAAATTCGCTCGACTTTTGGTTCGCTCGAAAACATTCGCTCGGTGTATGGTAAGACTCACATCATGTAAGCCCACATAGGGTAATTTTTCCCATCCAATGATCTGTCCTCAGCAGAGCAAACATCTTGAACACATTTAAGTTATTGTCAGCCATGGAAAAAGCCTGCACCTGATGTTAAAACTGTCGGAAATGAGGAGACTGAGTGAGACTAGCACGTGCTATATAATACAACCTGCAAAACAGACTGTATGGGACCAGTTACGCAGTAATTGGCCCTGATAAAAATTTTGCACAAAATGACGAAATTGCTTGTGTAGACCTGGCTATAGTGGAAAGTTGAAAGGGAGGCCGAAATGAGCCCTAATCATAAATCTGAGCAGAGCTTGCCAAAGCTCACTAAAACCGGAGAAAGTGAGCAGGTGTGTGTTGGAGCTGCTCGCGACTAAGCTCGGGAGGATGCAACCTGCTCTGATACCAATTGTTGTAATTAGGGTTGCAGAGAAATACACACAGCTTGGAGAAGACGAAGGAAGCTCAAGGCACACAATTGAGACTGTGTTTCTTAGTGTGCAATGGAAAAGATAGATAGCCCTAGATTGAATGGGCGTATATACAATGCACGGGGAAAAAACCTCCTAAAGAGGGAAAAAATGCCCCGGCGGTCCTAGTGTGTTCACACACATCACTACCACATGTATATGGTAACAACTCTTATGTGTGTGAAGGTTAGGTGTAGCCTCACTCCCAATTGCACAGATGCAATGCTCATTTGACTTGTTCAAAACCCTAAAATGACGCTCCGATTCCTCGTCATGACCATTTCATGTAAGCTTCAGTACTTCATTGGAGAAGCCCAAGTAGCTATTTGGGGAGGGGAAACCATAATTGGAGGCCTCACAGCCTCAACCATGTAGTGGAAGCAGCACGGGACTGCACTAGCATCCTGTAAAGGAATGGTTGTATCTCCTTGTTTAGATGCCCAAATGAGCTCATTCTTGACTCTAAAACTTTTCTCTCTACTTAGTCAACGATGGCACCGCCGTTGATGTGGAATTTTGGGCTATTTTTAAGCTATTTTTGACCAATTTATGGCCATTTTTAGCCCCAAAATGTCCCTTTTTGTCCATAAAAAGCCCAAACGAGCTAGAAAAAATCCTAATTTGTGGAAAAATTCCATTGGGCTCAAATTTCATGTTGAACCTCATTTTTCCACTTGGTAAGCACATTGGACACATCTTTTATGTCCGCGCACAAAACCTGCTATTTGTGGCCAAGATCGTCCACATTGAACTTTCTAAACAAAATGAGCGTGCCACTTCAAAACAATTGACATTTTTACATTCCTAAAGCAAATTAGGCATTCTTTAACGTGGTAAAACATGCAATGGTGCCACGTCCCTGGCCTCGCCTGCCTGGCAAGGTATGTACAGGCTTGCAAAACCATGGCATCCGTTTTTGCATATATCACACTATGTACATTGTAGCATTTGATCCCACACACTAAAAACATAAAGAGCGAGGTAGATATTATTATTTTCACATTATGCACGTGTCACGCCACGACATTGTCCTTGTCGTCGATCCCTCCACTCACACCCCATGTCACTTATAAACGAGGGGCAACTAAACCATTGCCTTCGGTAGGCCCAAAAGCTACACTTCAATTGACGCAAGAGCATATTCTTGGTGCCCACTCAATACTTGCGAGGCCTCGTCACTAAATGACACCTCCTCAGGGAGGTGGGATCAATGGCCCACAGTAAGCGTCGCGAGGCGGGTGCAATCCGGGCCGCCCGATCGACATTTAAACTAGGTGTGAAGTAAGCGTGAACTCAGAGATATGTCCACCACACCAAACTCGGTGTGAATTGGGGAAGGCTTGCACACCACACCAAATATGATGTGAACTCAGTGCGAACTCGGTGTGAACTAGGTGTAAACTTGTCCGCGACGTCGTGAAGTTTATCCCACGCACACCTTCCAACGAGCGCGCGTTAGCCTAGTGGTTAGAGTCAATCCCGTGGAGAAGAGAGTAGTGGGTTCAAGTCTCGGATCCGAGAAAGTGAGAATCTTTTGCATTCCGTAAGCAATCCAACGGTCACGATCAACCAGTGATCGTGAGCCATTGATCCCACCTCCAAACGGAAGTGTCAATTAGTGACTAGGCTTCCTAGGTGGTATCGAAATCTCATGAGCACTTTTCTCCACAGGCCAAAAAGAATCCTCGTTAATAGAGCGCTTGCTATCAGGAAAATATATTATTGCAACTCATACAAAATTCCCTCGACTGTAGCGACAAATTCCCTCAACTGTAGCGACAAATTCCCTCAACTGTAGCGACAACGAGAAACGGTGGGACATTGGGGATAACGGCGAAGTTACGAGCCTGTAGAGGCCTTTTATAAGTTGTAAGCGCTGATCTGCTTCGTCAGAAATCATCATCACCGAAGCAGCAGCAGTAGCTGCAGTTTGTCATTCAGCTGCAGCCGCTGCAATGGGGTGGTCTCCGGCTGCACAAAACGTGGTGTCCATTTTCGTGCTGGTCCTCATCATCTCGACCTCTCTGAATTGTAGTAAAGGGCAGCTCGAGATCACGGCATGGACACCGCAGGAGGGGCGCGGCATGCCGGACGGCACCACGGCTGTGTTGCAGCTGGCGACCGCGCTGCTGGGCGGCAGCACGCCCGCCATGCTGTGGGGTACCATCCCTGCGGATGCCGTCCAATCCATCTGCGAACAGGTCACATCTGGCAATTACGACTTCTCTGCCACCATTTACATCGACGGCGACACTCTCTACCGCAATATGGAGGTTTCTTCTTTTATTTATTTTAAGGGCGATTTATTTATTTTGCCGCAATGTTTTGGACGAGCATCAAGACGCGCATCAAAAAGCAAATGGCCCCCATGTTTAGGACGGGCACCATCCTCTGCACTATCTCACAGAGGCATGGGCAAGAGGGATAAATGGCCCCTTGTAATTTCAGGGAGTGAGAGCATCGTGGGCAGTAGATGTGGACCATTGATCTGCTCCTGCCCATGCTCATGTGAGATAGTGAGAAGAAAGGGGGGGGAAAGGGGGGGGGGGGGGGGGGGACCACCCTATAGAGACACCCTCTACATGAACTCTAAGAGAGGTATCACTAGGCGGCTCTATTGATGACATTCTTTTAAGGTCCCCTATAAAATGGTGCTCTAAATTTATATCTATCTAAACTAACATAATATGGCGGAAGGGGGAGCCCTTTACACATGTCAAAATTTGCAACATGAAGACGAAACTTCAAAACTGAAACTCCAAAACTGAGAGAAGGCCCTGTGCAGGCAATAAAGAGGGAGAGAGAAAGAGAGAGAGAGGCCGCCAAAGGTGGCCAACCGTACTAGTACTACCTATACTATCTAGGATTCAGGCTGCCACATGCTGGCAAATCCTTCCTCTGGCCATACTTTCTATCTCCTTGCCGTGTAGTTTTGAAGAGTTCTCCCAACTTTGTAGAGAGCGCCCACAACGGCTACTGAGACGAGTCTATCTAGGGCCCTGTGCTGCTTCCACCTTTAATGTTATCCGCACCTGCCTCCCCTTGCCTATGAGAGAGGCTACATGTATCTCCTCGCTTCGAAAGTGCTTCTCCTCCCCCTCCTCCAACCCTGCTCGCCCCGGCCCCTGCCCCCTCGATCTCATCCTTTGTCATTGTTGAGTATCAAGCCTGAGCGGCACGCTGTCGAGGGTTTGTATCTTTGGTTGGAGCGTAAATGGCTGTTTGGCATTCTGCAAGTTGGGCTACTCACAGAATATGCCATGGATTAGTCTTTGCTGACTAAATGAAGATTATCATCTCGAATCTAGGCCTTGCTGATTTGGGATGAGAATTAGGGAAGAAAGATGTTTTGTATTTGTGACTCGGTAGAATAAGAGGAACTGATTTGCCTGCCTTTGTCCATGTAATTACCCAAATGTTGTGCATGGTTATTATTGTTGTATGATCATGTATCACACATCACACGCACTCACGCGTGTGAGCACGCGCCCGTGCGCGCGCGCGCACACACACACACACACACACAGAGAGAGAGAGAGAGAGAGAGAGAGAGAGAGAGAGAGAGAGGATTGGAATTCGGGTAGCCAACTTGCTGCTACGAATTTCGGACTGAAGCTCAGAAGATCTTTTTAGGGGTGTACGTTACATGTCTGAAGCTACGACATGCACGATGGGTGAGGAAGCTAGTGGTGCACGTGCAAGGCTAGCTTCGATTCGAATCGATACTACCCATCCATGTGAGTGGTGCTTGCGCCATTGATTGGGAAAGAGAGAGCTATTGGTGTTCTTGCTCGCAACGTGCAAGGCTAGGGAAGGAAGAGAGAGAGAGAGAGAGAGAGAAATCTATCTATCCATTTATACTTTTATATATATACTATATATTAAGCACTAATTGCAGGATGTGTCCAACTTGGGCAAAGCCAAGAAGCTTTGGGCTATTTTTGGTGAATGCAAAGCGAGGTTGTCTCTCCACATGCAATCACATACGCTTGCATCTTGAAGGCAAGAGTCACAGTCAAGAACTGGGATGTCTTTAGCACATGTAGAGAGAGGGCTTCTCCAAATGCAATCACGTGGTGCACTCCATAAAGCACTTGAGGAGCTTCCTGCGCCCAGGTTGTTGCCTCTTGTAATGCACTGATTTCGGGATATGCCCAACTTGGGCAAGGCCAAGAAATTCCATGCTATTTTGGTGGATGGGAAGCGAGGTGTCTCTTTAGATACAATCACACATGCTTGCATCTTGAGCGTGTCTCTCAAGATGCAATCAGATACTCTTGCATCTTGAAGGTATGTGGCACTACACAAGGTGTCCCTGCTGGAGGCATCACCTTCAATTCTCGGATTATTTCATAGAATTTCGAGGGGCGAGCCTAATCCCCAACTCTCTTGAGCATTTATATTGAATGGTTGGCTATTGCTAGCCTCGCTGGAGCCAGTTGGAGGACACAACCTTGCGGCTCGAAGTGCTTCATGAACTACACCACATTCAATGCCAAGCACGGTGTCACATTTGTTGAAAGTAGCCCAGAGCTTGGGATTCATTATGTTTTTTTGCGACAACCCTCTTATCAAGAGGGCTCTTTTTTGTGATAGAATTATTGGCTCCTATCTGGAATGCAAAAGCATGTTGCTATCCCCCCCCCCCCCCCCCCCCCTCCGTCCCTCCCTCCTTTCTCTCAAGAGTTCTTGCGTGGATTCAATCTAGGCACATTGAAAATGTTACCTTTCATATAGTTACAAGAGAAATTTTAGTCTGTGTTGATTCCCAATAGTCCACCGGCAACTTCTTTGCTAACATATGTTGTGACATGAGACCCCTCCTGTTCTCTTACTTCATCTTCATTATGGAGTGATACTTTTAAATGCCATCATGTTTTGACCCTCGTACCTTAGATTCTGCACCACACTTTCTTCATCTTGGTCAGGCTTTGTGCTGCCAAAATATGCCCTTCACATGAGAGAGAGAGAGAGAGAGAGAGAGAGAGAGAGAGAGAGAGAGAGAGAGAGGCCCCCCCTACACATGGAGGGATGCGAATCCCCCTCCGATTTGGCACCCCGATAACAACAACAAACTTTAACAAAAGTGTGATCATTGACACCCATTACGAGGCTACATGGACCCATCTCCCAATGCCATCCCACCCTCTTGAGTCTAGAATCTCTCTAGAATCTACCCTTTAAAATCTCACTTGCCAAATTTGCCACCGGCTCCGCCTTCTCATCATGAGTCATAGGATGAATATATGCTGATACAGATAGCCCTTGACTCCTTGAGCACCTGAGCCTGAGCCATGTCAGGCCTCTCTCTCTCTCTCTCTCTCTCTCTCTCTCTCTCTCTATATATATATATATATATATATATATATATATATATATATATATATATATATATATATATATATATATATATATATATATATATATATATATATAGCAGAGGAGAAAATTTCAGGAGTAGCTTTAAGGTTTTTGCACAACTGAAGATTGAGAGAGAGAAAGAGTAGATTATTGTGTGTGGTTTTATGCGAGAGAGAGAGAGAGAGAGAGAGAGAGAGATGAGAGAAAAAGTATTCTATGTGGATGGTGATGTCAAGAGAGAATGAACACTAGCAACAACACTCGCCTACTAGGCACCTACTGCAGTAGGCTAGCACCAAATAGAGATGAGGGTAGTGCACGATCAAGAAGCAAAGACATGGGTAGTGCCAACTTCAGGTGGAGTGAAGTGGTGGCAAGTGTAGCAGTAGTGGTAGGTGCTACGACAGAGCTAGGGGTTCCCGAGCAAGTGTTGTGAAAGGCAACGAGCAAGGTGCAACAGGGAGAGAGAGAGAGAGAGAGAGAGAGAGAGAGAGAGAGAGAGAGAGAGAGAGGAGGGAGATAGGGAGAAAATGAGAATTAGGGAGATAGGGAGAGATTGGAGAAGAGTGAAAGAAAGAAAGAAAGACTATATTAACGTGAAAGGCCTAAATCGGCCTATGAGACAAATCTGTGCCCAATATAGAGAGAGAGAGAGAGAGAGAGAGAGAGAGAGAGAGAGAGAGAGAGAGAGACCCTACATTCATTTTTTAATAATAAGAACCTTGTCGCTAGGGAGAGTGTAGGTCACAAGATCCTTTGTTTGCGGGAGCCCTACATTTCATTGCTCTATTTCTTACAGCAACTGACGTCAACATGGTTGCGAATCTCTCTCTCTCTCTCTCTCTCTCTCTCTCTCTCTCTCTCTCTCTCTCTCTCTTTCTTTGTGTGCATCCTTGCATTTGGGAGACACCTTCATGCTTTGAATGACCTACTCTAGAGGATAAAATTAGTTGGTGTTTCGCACTTAAATTGTAGGTACCACAAAATATAGAGTGTGACGTCAATTGTTCTCTATAAATGTAGGGCTTATCGAGATAATGTTTGCATGCCTAAACCAACGGAGGCCTTACCGTTGTACCATTGGTAAGAGCTTAAATTTGGAAGTTGAAAACCTAGGTTTTTTCTTTCAAAATCTCTCTTTTTCCCCACTTGCTAAGTAAGTTGCTTGCCTCATATCAGCTACATTCATACCTTCTCCAGCACCCCTATAGGGAAGTTGAAAACCTAACTTGGCTATCTCCATTTGCGACTCAAGGAACTAATTCTATCACCTTGTAAGGGCATGCTCGTGTGAGGCTTAGTTATCATTAAGCATCGATAGGTTTTGACCACGATAAGTACAGAGGCTCAGAGCATCACAAGCAACACTGAGTAGTGAGAGGAAGAGTGATGCACAAACATGAGAGAAAAAAAGAGCACCGATCTGCAAGGGACCGTCATAATTTGGAAATTTGCCTTTTTAGGCATAGTAACACAACTGTGATGGTGGAAATTTCTCTACAATCAAAGATGGTCGAGCCATGTACGGTGGGAACTAAGCCTCGCGTGACCTTAAGTATTCATAAAGTGATACTTCTTACAATTGCTCATGCAATCTTTGCATAAGTATGTATTATTTTATAAATGGGCTCTATTAATAAGCAAATTTATTTTAGGCTCTAGTTTTAGAAGAAAAAAAAAAAAGGAAATCTAAAAACTTACTATTTAAAAAAAACACACAACCCACCATTTTGGTCTCATGGCCATGTGACACCTACATTTTGATCAGCCGATGACTTGAGCCAAATTCAGGACTCTCTCTCTCTCTCTCTCTCTCTCTCTCTCTGATCTCTCTCTCACTCACACACACACACACACATATCTTGCTTGTTTAGAAAGACTTAGGTAATGCTACGATAACTAATTAATATCTTTGATTTGCAATGTGTAGGTCACTGCACTAGGAGGATGTGGTGCTGCTGCAGATGGCACTGATGGGGTGGAAGCCGTCCTTTTAGATGACGAAGGCAGCTTAAGTGCTGTGAGTAACTAGTTAATTACCATTAGAGACACAAGAAGACTTAGAAATTTTCTCGTGTAGGAAAATGGAGTCTAGTTTTACAATGTTTTTCATACAATGCATAACATCATGAGATTTTGCTCGAGAGGCATCACATACCTAGCTAGGTATGTGGTGCCTCCCTCGGAGAAGCTCATGATGTTGAGGTAAGCCACAATGTCCAAAACTTCTTGTGAGAGGTGGTTACTAGTTACTATGGTTGTTACTCACTCAAAATTATCCATGTACGTGCGCGATTATCAAATTCATGAATTCCATTATTCTTGATCATGGTTTGAAATCAAGATTATCATTGTGGATAAAAACAAAAACTTGTACTCATATAATTTCAGCTTGTAGCTCATATGTCCAAGTGTACAATCGGATTATTATGGGTGTGATATTTACGATACTGGAGACGATCTCACTTCTCTCTACAATGGTGCAAATGGTGATGGTGTTGATCAAGACACTAATACTACTGTGAATGGAGGAGGACGAAGAAAACTCCTGGGTAATTGCTTTACAGAAGGAACTGTCCAAGGTATACATACAATATGTATAAAAAAATTTCTACTCTAACTTCCTTCACTTAAGTTGATTAATAACAAGTCGACGGGAGCTAGCCCCAGTTTGAACTCCTTGACACGGGTCATGGGTTCGATTGCGGTTGGCTGTACGCCCGAAGACGCACTCTTGTATCTACCCGGGCAGGAATGCCCGGACCGCTACAAAAAAAAAAGTTGATTGATAACAAAGTATCAGCTTTTAAAGCAGCAACAACCATAATATTTAAAACATAGTGTATCCCTTCATATACAAGACCGTTCTTGCAACATGCAAGATTCTGTTTGAAGAATATAGCAAAGACCTAATAAAAGGCCAAAAATAGAAAAAATTATGGTTCATTACTTATACTCTCCCACTTTATTTCTCTAGGGGCAAAATGGGGCTTTGTTGGTGGAGTTGTGGCGGGAATTTTTATTTGTGAAGGGGGCCTCAACCTAGGATGTGATATTGCAATTGCACTTGCTGCTTCGGGAGCCGGAGCAGGAGGTGGTGTTTTGTATGAGTGCAGTGGAAGTGGACGAGCAAAATCGGGTTGTTTCCCAGGTAATTTAGTGAAGAGGATGTTATTGGCATAATTTTTAGACCTCATATTCAATTGTGAAACATGTATACATATCATGATTTCTATGTAATATAATGTGGTTTCTTTTCCATCCAAAATGATGACTATTTAATGTTGTCGTAACTAGGTATATACATAACCGGAACTTTCTATAGTATATAGAACCACATGGTTGGATTTGAGGTCTAAAATATTCCAGTAAATTTTTTTATTGTTTGATCATCCAAAATTACTATTGAGCATTTTCCCAATTAGGTACATAGATAACTAATTCAATCCCATAGTATATGCCACCATATCTTCCCCTCAATATTGAATGAAAGTGTGTTTAAATTTTTTGTGGAATTTAAAATATGATGATATAATATTTCTCTTGGACTAGAATAAATAGGAGCCAAATTTATCTTGGACTAAAATAAATATGTATTTTAGACACAACATGGTCTTCCTTTAGCAAGTCCAAGTCTAGCAAGTGCAGATACATACAAGTCCAAGTCTAGCAAGTGCAGATACAATATACAAAAGATTCTGTCATAAATGGTATTGAATCACACTTTTAGTAGGAATTTGGATGTGAGATTCTCTTTCAAGGAGTGTATATTTTAGGTTATGCTAAATTTACAAAGCCAAGATTTCTTTCAGGTAGCACATTGGTGACGACATCTCTAGGTGTCTCTATACCAATTTCAAAACTCGCACTTGGAGATAAGGTATGCTACGGTTCACATTAAACTTGGCTTTTTTTAATATAATGCATTGATTTTCTATTTTTTTTTGGTTACAATCCATAGATAGAGATTTCCCAAAGGAAAAATAAAACCGTTAAAGTTCGATCCCCTTTTCTAAAAAAAGTGCTTTTTTATTGTTGTAGGTTGCTGTGCGGTCTCACGATGGCTCTATTGCATTTAGTAGTGTTTATGCATTTGGGCATGCAGACTCTAGTACAATATTCCCATTTATACAGATCACATTGCAACAAATTGAATCTCAAAAGCTTGGTGTGGAGGGCGCAAGTCATTTTTCCTCCATAAGAGTTGTGAAGCTTACGGGAGATCATTTCATACCCACAATTAGTACAAGTAGGTTTCTCACAGAAGGTTAAAACAAACAAATAAGGAATGTAGCACATCCTTCTAAAATACAAACATGTTCTTTTAATATAAATTAAGCTAAATATAATTAAGGAGAATCTTATTTCATGCTGAAGTATATTGGTTCTTTATGCAGAGGGACTCGATATAATCTACAAAAGAGCAAGAGAAATATTGATTGGAGATATAATCTTTGGTACAAGTGCTCATGGTATTATCAATGCTACATCAACTATCACACAATTTGTTGTCAAAGGTCAAGACCTAAACCTTGCATCCTCCTCATATAGAAAAAAATTCCTTGAATTTAGACTGTGATATTTAAGATAAACATAATATAGATCTAATCTTTGGGATGTAGTATTATGTTTTGAACATTTAATTACAATTATAAAAACTAGCAAAGACATAAAACAATATAATGTTATTAGAGTGTTGACCAAAACTTTTTCTTGCAAAAAGGTTAGTCAATTATAGTACCAATGCCTTGAAAAAGAAAATAAATGTGATATATTGAAGTATTTAACCCACTCTATGAAACTTTATCACCATTGGCTTGTAATGATCGAATCTTAGTCAGGCTTTCATATCACATATTGAAAACAAAGAAGAGTCTATGAGAGATCCCAAATAGTATCATGTATTAACTTGAGTAGAGGAAGAGGTAGCATTCCCGACTCTTCACGATTTGTTTCCACAAATTCCTTCATAGTAAATAGTTGTCCTTACTAATCGCTCAGTGCAAGACAAGCTAAATGAGTAGTCAAGATTGCTCACCTCTCTATAGTGTCGATGATCAACGGAATCCGTTAGTTTTGCATGATCAAATCAAAGAATCATCATGATGTAGGATCCTTCTGCGTAGTGTAGTTCAACAAATGACATACTATGCCCAAGTAGTATTCATTTGTGTTGCTTAAAATCTTTTATAATCATTTTCACATTAAGTGTTTGCCAAATTTTCATGTTAAGTCTTAAAAAAATATCCTAGTTTTTTTAGTAGAATTAATATGTTTATGATAATAATTAATGTATGATGTTTTAATGACCAAAATATTTTTTCTAGTCGTCCCAAAAACTCATCATACATTATAATTAATGTATGATGTTTTAGCGACCAAAAAATGTTTTTCTAGTGGTCTATATGTTTTTGCAAATTTTTACAACCAGCCTACTTATGCTTTTTGACACAGACATTGTACAAATTCTTGAAGAAGGGTTGTACAATCCTTTCACTCTCAAAGGAGATATCATCATTGATGGTGTGGTTGCATCTACACATAGCGAGTGGTTTTTGGACAGCACATTTGATAGCCTTGGGATATCAAATCTTCTTCCACGTGCTTACGAGGTTTAGTAGTTTTAATGTTTTACTTAGAAAGAACTTACTATCTTGAGGAAACACCCATGTCTTAATATCCCTTGAAAACATATATTTGCAGGGAATTCTACTTCCTGTGAGAATCTTGTACCACATTCTTGGAGAAGACATGTACAATTATCTTTATACCACATTAGAGAACAATATTGGAATATCAACAATTGGAAACATTTATGTTGGACAGATAACTATTCTGACAATACTCATGGCAGGGTTTATCGTCCATACCATTACTAAGAAGCAATATAGCATCATTCTCAAATGAGATTTTGTATGGTTGTATGTATGAAGTTTCTTCTATGAGAAGAAATTTGACGTTATGATTTTGTATGTGACTATATTTACAAATTTCTTCCATGAGAATAAATTGAATGTTTTGACTTATTATTCCATTAGAATAAATTCAATGTTTTGATTTATGCATATAGTTGTATTTATGGATTTCACACATAAAACAAAAGTTGAATATTGTGATTGGAAATATGTCACCTCAAACTACTAGAAAGAGTCTTATCGACATTATCAAGAAAATTTCAAAATGTTGTGATTGGAAATATGTCACTTCAAACTACTAATATCAAGGGAATTTCAAAATCCAATCTATGTAGATATCAATAAGGTACCCCTCTCACAAGGAGCGATTAGTCATAAGATAATTTAGATAATCCTGCTTTAGGTACACTTGCACGTAGGAGGCCATAGTAAGCTGCTATCAAAAGGGGGGAGGAGCAGGGTAATTGCTATTGCACCCTTAGAAGGCGCAGTTAGTTGACAAACTAGGGAGTAATGTGTGTAAAAGTGTGAGATTCAATCAAATTAGCTTGATTTTAGGGGTGATGTGTTGAAAGGCGTGAGGCTATAACCAATCACATTATGCCAGCTCGTTGTTTTGATAGAAGAATTTCGTCAGCTCCATTACAACAGTAGTAGGGTTTACTAACATTTATACTAGAATGATGTAATGTACATTGAAAATTATAAAAAAATTTAAGTGCTAGAATGAGTGTTGAAACGATTGAACTTCCAGCAGAACTTTTAAATTAAAAAACATTGATATTTCTAGCATAAAATGTTGGAAATATCATCAAAATAAGCATTGAAATGATCGATGCTGGAACTTTCAACAAAAGTTTTAAAAAAAAAGTTGATATTTTCAACGTGAGAATGTTGGAAATATCACTACAACAAAAATAGGTGCCTTCGACGCAGATTTCGACGCTAGCCGTCAAAAACTACGTCGAAATCTTCGTCCCTATGATATCATTGAAATATGCATCGATATCTATGTCGAAAGGCAACTGTTTTGGACGTGTATTTCGACGCTTGTATCGACGCATATTTCGATGACCATATCAGAAAAAAAAAATCTTGGACAGAGGACAGGCAACCTGGCCTATGCCTAGTGAAAAGATGGACATAGCCACAGCCAGCAGACTGCCTGTCCTCTGCCCAAGAAAGCGAGCGGCACCAAAATCAACCGTGCTCCCGCATAAATTTTGGCAGAGTTCCCTTCGTTTTAACATAAACTTTTTAAAAAAAACCATATGTATACGCCTCGTAGATGATATCCATGTAGGATCTCACATGAGATTTAAGGCACAACTTGATGGAAGAAATAAAACGAACTTTGTGCAAAACCATAACCAACTTAAAACCATAACCATAATTATATTGATCAAAACCATAACGATAACCATAACCATAACCATAAACAAAACAATAACAATAACCATAACCATAACCATAAAGTTAAACATAAACCATAAACAAAACAATAACCATAACCATAACGTCCATAAACAATAAACAATAACCATAACCATGTTTATACAAGAAAGAAACACAGAGATGTGTCTGTGTCTCACAAAACATATGTAGAAATCCACTAATGCCTAGCGTGTAACAACCTGCACATAAAGGGATAAGTCACGAAATTAGTATGATATTACTTCACATATACTTAATTAATTAAGTCAACTCACACATATTATTTGTCTCGATCAAATGTCTCACCTCAATCGATCAACGAGACTCTAAGGCCTCCCAGTCTATAGGCTCTCCTGCGGCAGCAATATCATTCAATACTTCATAAATGCCTCTCCGATATCCATATGTCTCCTCTTGGCGTGTCGGGGCTTGATGCATTGCAAGATTCTGCGTTTATACAAAAACCAAATTAATTAAGAATACATGATTCATCGCTTTTTTTTAAAACGTCATAGCTAGGATTGGATTGGAAACTCACAAACTCATAGCGAAAGGTGTCGAAGTGTCCGCTGCAAAGATGAGATGTGCCCCTGGTTGTCCTACGTATCTCCATGGCCTCACGCTGCTGTCTGAACCTCGTTTCCGATCTCTGCTCATCCTCCCTGATCTGCTACCACGTCTCGTGTGAGATGCCCGAAGGCTTCTGCGAGCCCTGCCTAAAAGCTCGACAAGCTGCATCTCGACGATGTTTCACGGTGTCCCGTGTAACATTCGTGATCCACCTCCTCGGAAGCTCCTCTGAACTCGGAGCAAGCTGATGATGGTCTCCACTATATAATTGATTTTGTTGCGATCTTGATCAGGCCAAGACGTCATAATGGTGGTAGAAAACTGCAGCTCCGCGAGCTGGCGAACCCGCTGTCTCATCTCAGTCCCGACTCTATCCATGTCAACCTGTCCATCTGCCCGTACAGTATAGACCTTGTAGGCATTAGGATTGTGTGTCCCCAAGGTGCACGAGGTGTTGGAATTAGGGTTGCAGAGAAACACACATAGCTTGGAGAAGACGAAGGAAGCTCAAGGCACACAATAGAGAGTGTGTTACTTAGTGTGCAATGGAAACATAGATAGCCCTAGAGTAATGGGCATATATACAATGCTCGGGGATAAAAACCTCCTAAAGAGGGAAAAAATGCCTCGGCGGTCCTAGTGTGTTCACACACATCACTACTACATGTATATGGTAACAAATCCCCCCTGGAGTGATGCGGTGAACGAGAGCTGGCACATGAGTAAAGGGAAGTGCCATGTCCTTAGGACATGATCAGTCCACAAAGGGGAGTAAGCCCAAAGCTTTGCGGAAAGCTTCAAGCTTCTCACGAGACAATTCCTTTGTGAAAAGATCTGCAAGGTTGTCCTGTATTGGCACATAAGCCAAGCTGATCTCTCCTGTTGAGAGCCTCTCCCTGACATAGTGGTAATGCACTTCAATGTGCTTTGTGCGAGCATGAAAAAATGGGTTCCTCGCAACTGCCAATGCGCTCTGACTGTCAGTGTAGATAGTGTTGGCAGTGTCCTATCCAACACCCAAATCAGCCATAAGGCATTTGAGCCATACACACTCAACCGTAGCTGTGAATACTGCCCTGTACTCAGCCTCACAACTCCAAGTGGCCACAGTAGGTTGCTTCTTGCTCAAGCATGATATACACGAATTGCCAAGCATGAAACAAAAACCACTTGTGGACACTCGCGTGTCAAAACAACCAGCCCAATCTGAGTCCGAAAAACCATGTAAGTCTGGCGGCAATGATCCCCCCTTGGGATAAAACAAGCCAAGATGTAAAGTGCCACTAAGGTAACGAAAAATCCTCTTGACATCCTGCCAATGCTTAGACCCTGGGCTATGCATAAATCTCCTGACCTGTGAGACTGCAAACTGAATATCCGGCCTCGTGTTGCATACATAAATGAGGCAACCAACAGCAGTTTGGTAAAGAGTGACATCAGTAGGATCGCCAACATCATGTAGACTCAACTTCAAACCTGTTTCCATGGGAGTGGCAATAGGTTTGCAATCCTCAAGTCCAAACTTACATAGCAATGTCTCTATGTAACTTTTCTGACACAAGGCAATACCACCATCACACTGCTTAAACTGTATACCCAAGTAATGATGCAACAACCCCAAATCTTTCATCTTGAAAGTAGCATTCAAATCAGCCTTAAATTCAGCAATATGTCTCTCATTTGGTCGAGTGATCAGCAAATCATCGTCATAAAGAACCACAATGAGAAGTACATCACCCTCACGCTTTACATACAATGTGCTTTTTGTTGGATTGTTACGAAAGCCTTGTTTGACCAAATGAGTGTCAGCTTTCTCATACCAAGCACGAGGAGATTGCTTCAACCCATACAAATCCTTCTTACATCTGCACACTTTGTCGTCTTGTCCTTTTATGACAAAACCGCGAGGCTGTGTTACATAAACTTCCTCAAATATGTCACCATTCAAGAAAGCAGTGACAATGTCTAATTGATGTACATCCGAACCAAAATGAGCTGCCAATGCACATAGAAAACGCACAGTAATCATACGACAAGTGGGAGCAAAAGTCTCTTCATAATCTATGCCTTTTTGTTGTGCATAACCCTTTGCAACAAGTCGAGCCTTATGGCGATCGATCTCACCATCCGGTTTGCGTTTCAACTTGTAAACCCACTTCGTACCAATGGCCTTTTTGCCAGGAGGCAAATCACATAAAGTCCATGTGTCATTTTCTATAAGTGCATCATATTCTGATTGCATGGCAGCCATCCAATTTTTTGAATTATGTGCTTCATCAAAAGACAGCGGCTCCTCAACATCATATAAGCTAGACACAGCCAAAGCATAACAATCTGATGCATAAGATGCATGGCGAGAGCCTAAACGAGTACGACTAGACAAAGGTGCATCCAATTTACTGTCACGCAAAGTTTGCACCAGCCATTTTGGCATACCTCTAGCCTACTCATTTTCAGCATCAGTAATAGGCTGATCTAAAACATTTTCAGAAACCCCCATAGGCTGTACATTTGCATCATTGGAACTTACATTCGTATTTCCACCACTGAAAAGAGGCAAAGTGTCATAAATATCTTGTGAGCTTACATTACTGTCTCTAGTACATGATAGCAAGGGCTGAACAGAATCTTCCACAAACACTACATCCCGTGAAACCAGAATACATTTTGTTTGCGGATGATACAACCTGAAACCTTTGCTTTCAGCACTATAACCAACAAAAATACATTTGACAGGCTTATCATCCAATTTTCCGCGCTGCACTTGTGGCACCAAAGCATATGCCAAACAGCCAAAGACACACATGTGCTCAATAGAAGGCTTTCTATCATGTCATGCTTCATATGGAGTAATAGACCGCAAAGCTTTCGTAGGACACCTGTTAAGTACATAAGTGGAACACATGATGGCCTCAAGCCAAAAAGAATGTGGCAAAGCTTGACTTTTGACCATACATCGCGCCATTTCCGTCAGTGACCTGTTTTTCCTCTCAACAACACCATTTTGCTGAGGTGTATAAGGCACTGTACATTGGTGTTTTATCCCACGACTAGCCAGAAATGCATTAAATTCATGAGACATATACTCCCCCCCTCGATCAGAACGGAGGGTGCCCATAGTACATATATTTCGAGACATTTTTAGCCATAGCCAGAAATTGTTTGAAGCACATAAAAACTTCGTACTTCGCTTTAAGCGGAAATACCCATGCATGCCTAGAGTAATCATCAATGAAAGTCACGAAGTACAGGTAATTGCCCAAGGACGGAGTTTGCATGGGCCCACAAACATCACTATGCACAAGCTGCAACCTGCATGTGGCCCGAACTGAACCATCCTTTGGAAACTTAGAACGCTGCATCTTACCCAAAATATAGCCTTCACAAACATGTTTGACAGGTGCTTCAAGAGGCGGCAAAGAAGCAACCGTATCAGATTTCTGCAAACGCAGCAAACTGGCAAAATTCAGATGACCAAAATGTGCATGCCAAAGTTTTGCATCTGAAGTAGCCCTTGAATTTGCAACAGCATTTGCAAAGTTTTGTCCACACTTGTCATACAAAGTGAGCTTATACAGCCCACGGCACAAAAGGCCAGATACAACAATTTCATCACCAAAACTGAGATCATGAACTGTATTTTTATTTTTTTTCCATTTTTATAAGATGTTGGTAGTTATAGTGTTTTAGAACATTGGTATTGCCTGCGCTTTCCTAGTTGGAAGTACTAGCACTTACACAAACGGAATTTCCAGAGTTTTTTCAAAGATAGAAATACCAACACTTTGCAGAATTCTAGAGAATAGCCAAAAGTTGTTTTCTTAGTACCTAAATGTTTTCTTGGAACACATTTTGCAAGCCTTTATAATACCACAATATAACTTTATGATACAACTAGGAAAAAGACATCATAGCATATCTATAGGCCATATAAAAAACAAAGGAGACCATATATAAACCAAACAAGTTGATAGCTAATACAAAGTTTGTAATTGCATTGTCGCATCAAAGTTTCTACATAGAGTAGCAAAAAACCAAAATGATATTACATCGTTGTATCAAAAAGGGTTACTTGGTGTTACAAACTTTGGTGTACTACATTGTTGTATCAATAAAAGTTAAAGCTAGGAAGTTGCCTAGATTGCTAGAATGAGTTGGTCACTTCTGACAAGTATACTAGTATGTGACCCGCGCGTTGTTGCGGCCAAGAAGGAGTATCATTGAATTTTGTGTAGCCCCCCCTCCCCCCTTCTTTAGAAGGATAACATGTGTAAGTATTTTTTATGCATCCAATTGAAGGTAGTGACAACTATATCTTAAATGCTTTATTATGTGCAATAGTGCATTATGGTATCAACCTAAATCACACTGGATTTGTGCAACAATAGAAAGTGCATAAAGAATTGAATGAACATAACAACTACATAACATAAACTTAAAAGACTACACATGAGGTTGGGGGGGGGGGATGAAGAGAGAGAGAGAGAGAGAGAGAGAGAGAGAGAGGAGAAAAAAGAAAAACAACAATCCACTTCCATTACTATAAGTAGTCTTTGTAAGCCCTAATATTCGTCTCTAAAGAAACTTTTTGCAAGCCACTAAATCTTAGCTAACAAAACAGCTGCAAGTTCAAAACGACAGCCTTCAGGATGTTGCATTTGGTACTCGTAGAACCCATGGACCCACACAATGAACGCTCCTACCAAAATGACGATGCCCCTCACATAGGGTGTATAATACAATCCTCCAATTCTCATATCTATCCATATAAGAGTATTCTGCATTGGCCGGCAAGCGATCTCCTAGCTCGCGAACCCGTATGCGAGTTGAACCTGCATTACGATTCAAAGCCACACTGATATGAAAGTACCCTTGGAGTCCTCCAAAAAACTCATGCACTTCCATTAAAATGTTATCACGATAATAGTGATTCCTGCAAGCCAATTGGTTAATTACAATAAGTTCAATAACCAAAAAATATTTAAAAAAGCATTGTGCCTCATTGGTGTTCCTTACCTAACAACTTCAAAGCTTTCAATAATGTGTACTACATCATGCGTACTAAGTGGGCCTCTCCAACCAGGTGGATCTAAATGAGAAAATTGTTAGTTTGAACACCAAGCTGGAAAATTTTCAAAGGATATACTTAGATCCTACCATAGATAAGAAACGGTGGATGATGAAGCATCCAGCTAAACGTAGATACTGTCCAATGCCTTCTTTGACGTGGCATCTATAAATACAATATTTCAACCCCGTCCAAGAAACATCATAACATCAGCTTTTCATGACAATCAAAGTGTATAGAAAATTGAATCAACATAGCACCTATAGTATGCGATCCACATGTTGGTGTAATCCAAAAGAGCACACTATTTATACCGTTGAAACTTTGAAATTTGCAACAAAATCTTAGTTCTCGATCACTCCTAAAAATTCATAAAGAGCTACACAAATCTACTCGTTTATGTGTACATAAGCCTTAAATTTTCAACATTTTCACATAATGAGATGGAAAAACATGAAAATATCATGCATATGCAACACATAGTTTTGAGATTTTAAGAAAAGAAAATAACTTCAAATGCAATACCAATAAACCTTCAAACACCGACAGATCTTATTTACGATTTACATTTCCACTCCATGCAAAATGTCAAAACTCTTAGGAAACAATCAACAAAATAGTTAGTGGCAAAGGATGCTTTGGTGGAGTTTCAATTTGTAATATATAATAACTATAATAACATTCAAATTTCCTACACTATCATACATCGATGACCCTTTTGTAAAAATAATCGCACAAACTCTATCGTCTTGTTTGAACCTTCCACAATTAGGATACATTATACATACTTTGTGGATACACATCATAGGTATGGTCCCTAATTTCCAAAAGCAAAGGGTTTTATAGGATGAATTTTTTTGTTTGCAAAGAGAAAACAAAATTTAGGCACGTGCATATGCATCAATACAATAAAATATCCCATTGAAGTGGTTTGATGTGCATGACCCCAATCTGAAGTTGTCTACAATGGTCATTACGAACTAATAATGGGTTCTGGAAAGTGCTACCCAATTATTTAAGAGTGCATAAAGTGAACCAAAGCTAAAGGAGTAAGACAATTTCTACTTGTAAACCTAAAGATAAATTTCAGAATGAAATGTAGATAGTGGTAAAATATCATGGAATCTATCAAGCTTCCAAGTATTTCATTGCAACTTCCTTGAAGCTCATACAGCTAAGCATAGTTGTAACGATGGAAGCCTCTTTTCTAAAAACATGCTACTTTATGTCCCCAAGCCACAAAGGTAGTACCTCATATTGTTTTGACCAAAAATATCATCTCAACCAAAGTCTCAAAACTTAATTTAAGTATACTCTATGGCTTTATGCCATGTAGATCAAACAATACAAGTAACCCTACAAAAACAACAACATGTTCTCTAATTTATCCTACCAACGCAGTTCAAAGCAAGGTATGCTTTAGTACATCAACATAGTGAATCAAATTAACACACAAAAGTACGTGCTTCAACTATTTCTAGTAGCCAAGGTTGAACGTTGCTATATGGCACGACCATCAGAAGCTCGAGCCATCTTTGTCATCAATGCATTCAATCGATTCAAATGGACCTTGAGCCGGGTTACCTCTCCTTCTAAAGCAAGGACCTGTCCTTAAGTGCATCAATTTGGACCTGGATTTCCCTGTTGGGCATGTGTGAGCTTTGCATTGATTCAAATTGTTGCTCCATGTGCACCAGCATGTTGAATTGGTTCTCCTCAACTTGGGCCATTCCTCCATTGAAGCGTTGTGGACATAAACGCACCACATTGTGGAGGTCTACAATTTGTTGGCCATTCGCTTGCTGAGCCACGTCCGAAAGTGCTTCCAAGTGTCGTTCAAAGTCCAATTGCCTAGACTCACTACAGACAAAGAAGTCCCATAATGCAGCCATGAGTTCATGATTCCCATCATTTACCACAGGATTAATAGAAGAGGATCCCACGCATCGAGCACTTCTCTTTGCCGCTCGAACATTGGTAAACCTTGGAGGAGTGGACTCAATACCATCCAACTCGGTCTCAACGATGGCATTGTTATTCATGTTTTCCATAGCTGTACCATTAAAAAGTACATCACAATGCATATAAAGTTGAACTATGTGTCAACTACCACAAAGGAAGCAATCCCTTGCACAATATTATGAACATAACATCTTATCATACAAAAAAACATAATCTACACAAAGCATAAGGGGTGCAAACTCAAGAAAAGACACAGAGAGACTTTAATGTTTTCCTCAAGCAACATGCATGATTTTCTCTCTTCCTTATTGCACATCTCTCTCTCTCTCTCTCTCTCTCTCTCTCTCTCTCTCTCTCTCTCTCTCTCTCTCTCAACATAGCAACCTATCCTCTCACAAACGTGAGGATCAATGCATAGAATTGTTGTGCTTAAACAAAGATCTCTAAGATATGAACCTAATATTTTGGATCCCTCCAACTCAAATCGCAAGTGGAACCCTCTATTGCATAGAATTACAAAGTCATAATAAACACCAAGACATTTAAAAATGTATCCAAATTTTCAAAGAACATTGCCTAAAATGGATCATAAGCATGGGAAAGCTATTGATATGTTTGTCATAGAAGCAAACACAACCAAGGACATTATCATGCCACAACTGATCTAAGAGGCAATATCAACGTAGCTCGCTTCATCATGCAATTGGCAATCGGCTTGGAGTTTCTCCATTCCTAAATTAAGGACCGTTTTTCCATCGCAAGGTTGATTATCTCCTGGATTAACAAACAATAGTAGTAAAAAAGGGAGACTTTTTTTAAAATAATACAATTGAAGCACCAAACACAACAATTTACACATACCAGTTATTGCAGCTATGTATGGTACTGCCAAACATGCAAGTTGTTTAGGCAAGTGGATTTGGTAGATCAACTCAGCGAACCTAGAACTCTGGAGGTACTCCCAATCATCGGGAACGGAGTATCCTTCATATCTAGCAAACCATTGAGCATCATCTTCATCTTCGGTAGACACACACTCCTTCCTTACCGAGTAGACACCGTACTCAACGTCGGAGGAGTATGCCAAAATACGCAATGTAAAGATATCGATAGATGGAAACTTCCTAAGGTCCGTAACACATAAGGAAATAAAAAAAACATGAATCTTACTTTATGCGAAGTGAATTTTTGATTTCATGCACACACACCTGGTCTTGTAGTGCTTGTGGATGGTCCTAACATTTTTTTGTGCGGCAAAGGTGCACACCCAAAAAGTGGCTCTGCTTAAAATAATGGAAAAAAAATCAAGGTCCCAAAGATAACACAATAAGTCTCCACATCATGTCTTAATGCATTGGTGGACAAAAACATACCAGGATGTGGATGATCTTCTACATTTAATAGAAAGGACACCTCGGAGATGTAAGCCATTTGATCCATTATCTATATACCCAAATAGAAACCACAAAATAGACAATGTAAGGAAGGAACAAAACCTTCACATGACATAGTTTAGTATATGTTATGGAGAGAGGCAGAAAATTAATTCACTAAATATTTTATGATTTGAAACATATATAAAGAAGAACACAATGATGAGAAGGATTGGAGCCTTCATATGACATTGATTGATATCTCATGGTACATAATGTTTATTGTTAGTGCAATTGTTTTGTAATTACACCAACGTCACGTAGGAGGATTTTCACTCCAATAGTTGAGCCTGCGCGTGACAGTGCAACATACAGTTGTCCATGAGTGAAGACCGGTGTCACCAGGTATAGGCCCAACATGGTAATGCTTTGGCCATGTGACTTATTTATCGTCATACACAAAGAAGGATTGGAACCTTCATATGGCATTGTTTAATATCTCATGGTACACAATGTTTGTTGTTAGTGCAGTTGTTTCGTTTACATCAATGTCACGTAGGAGAATCTTCATCCAATGGATGAACGTGCACATGACAATGCAACATACAGTTGTCCATGAGTGAAGACCGGTGTCACCAGGTATAGGCCCAACATGGCAATGCTTTGTCCTTGTGACTTATTTATCGTCATACAAAAAGCCAATCTAACTGGGAACTACCTCCGTCTAAGAATGAATGGCAACTTTGTACCAGAATGCACAAAACATATTCGAGGGATGAAAACCCGAGTGCCTACCCGTGTACCTGTAATAACTTTTGCCTCTAGAACTCTTGCATAAAATGCCTTGCACACCAAGCGTGTCCCATTACATAGACCTCGACTTGGATCAATGTTCCGTAGTAGAATTATTGGGGCATTCATTTTCAACTCCAAGCAATGTGTTGGAAATCCACCACCCAAGGTGAGACTATTTAAAAACTCCACAGAGTATAAGAAAGGATCTTGCATCGAGTTTTCCGCCACAGAGTCAGCACTAAAGTATTGCACAACATCACCTTTCATTGTGTACAGGGCCTTAGCATTGACAATATCAACTTCAGAGTTTTTTGGAGCAAGGATGGCCCGCTCTCTAAAGTATTCTACATGGACCACATCTTTATCAATTTTTGAATAGATACAACCTATCAATACATCCAATGAGGATGAAGAAAGCACCATGTGATGGGGGATTTCTATCATTTGTTCATCACCGATTGTCAAAGTCCCATTTCTTACATCCATAAGCCATTCTCTATAGACAGAATTTGCAACATCACCACCTCCCACACGCATGGTATGTGCCAATCTAAGAATCTTCACACAATTCCATAAGTGCGATCGACAAAGTGTAGCATCAACAATGTCAGCACGCACTCCCTGGAACACCACTGGTAAGATCTATCTGAAATCTCCCCCAAGAAGCAACACTTTTCCACCAAATGGATTTGTTGAGCACATGATATCTTTCAAAGACCTGTCCAAAGCTTCGAAGACATATCAATGCATCATAGGAGCCTCATCCCACACAATCAACTTGCACATTCTAAGCAATTTCAGCAAGTTGACCTTGAACAGGGATATTGCATGTGCTACAACTATCAAGGTCCAAGGGTATCTTGAATCTAGAATGTGCAATGCGTCCATTTCGCAATAGCAATGTTGAAATACCAAAAGATGTTGTGGCCAATGCAACTTCTCCTTCTCCATGCACACGTGACAACAAACAATTATACAAATAAGTTTTCCCAGTCCCTGCAGGACCATCTAGGAAAAAAAGAGTCTTACCATAGCCCGAGCGAGATTTTCCGAGCAAAGTAGAACCCGAGCGAAGATCTAAATGGAATGGACTTAGGAGCATAGAAACCATGGCAAGGAGAGCATGCTTCATCTCTGCGAGCTTAACCTCTCCAACTCAGAGTAGGTGGGAGTGTACTTGCCATTCTTTTCTCTTTCCTTCCGCTCTGCTTTCACCAATTTAAGCATGACTTTTCTTGCAATTCTTTGGGGAGGTGTGAATGCTTCATTGAGAGGTCCATAACACATTTGATTTGTTGGTTATGGGCATCAACCACTGACTGTGAAAGGCGTGCCAAAGCCTCCTTTACATCCAAATCATGGGAGCCCTCAGGTACCCCCTACAAGGAGGAGGGTCATCTGTAATTTCTTGCAAATTTCAATGGCCACTTCATTGACTGTTGGACAGGAAGCTACTGACACACCCATGAAGTGCATGCAAACACTACCTAGATCAACATAATGTCAATCGAGGACACAGATGACACGATAGGCACACGGAGGAAATCTCTTTAGCTTGTCAGGCTGAGACCATCCTACACATACAACACTCTGGAAGGCCAACTAAACCACAATCAAGAACCTCACTGCTCTCAACTACACCACCTAGCCACATACACACATACGGAAGGTAACTCACCTAATCATGCCAGATTCATACGAAACTTAAGGAACACCATCCCCTCACTAGGATACACATGTCCCTAAGTTTCTACACTCAAAACCCTCACTCCAAACCCATCTGCGAAAAACGCGTAGGATGACAGAGCCGAATTTTGAAAGTGCCCAAAACTGAAATTTATGAGTACCTATGTGTAGCTTACGTTGCCACGATTCTATAGACTACTAGCACGCAGAAAACAGACATCGTTTGATACACTTATGGCCACAAATAGCTCGTAGATGCATCGGCTTATGCGCTTCGTCTCGCGTGGAATGTTTGGCGTTGTCGCGTAGCTCTCCTCGAGCCTATAGCAATGGTGCAGTCGGATCTCCAATGTGTTGAGCGAGCCGGGCGTAGCGGGAGGATGAAGCTCACACTCACTCTCTTTCTCTCTCGCACACAGTAGACGGCAGCGCTAAAACTTGATTATGATAAAAGTCTTCTTTACAAAATGACCTAGGTACCTTATATACTAAGGCTACCTTAGGTTTAACCAAAAATGGGGTTGAAAAGGTCAAATGGTTTTGTATTTACAATCTAGAAGTGCCATTGCACCCCGGCTTCTGAAACTAGAATAACTACTCATTAAATTTGACGTTTATAGCCATAATCCGCAGCATTTCATAACTCGCAAAAGATAAGACTTTGGTACGAAACTTGAGTTATGTTGTGTTGTTGACCCAGCGGTCAACATTCCCCCCTTCCGCGTTCATGTCGTCCCCGACATGGCCTGATTGTCGATGGCGATGTGGTCTTTGCTGTCGTTTTGTTGTTGGAAAGAACGTTTAGACTATAGCCTTTGCAGTATCTTGTCTTGTTCGTCCAATCCGATGTACATAGTCTTCACATGATTCAGGAAAATCATAATTGATGACGAACTTTATGTCTTTCACATCCACGCTCCGAGTTGCAGTATCTGTTTCTGTCATTATAAGTCTACTGCCAGGTCTAAATTCAAAAGAACCCAATGTCGTTTAACTTGACTCCTATCATCATGGATAGAGAAAGCTCCATCCAGCACTTGCTCCAGCAAATCTGTCAATTCAGAGTATTTGTGATTCTCAGAAACAACTTCTACAATCTGTAGAATTGAGTGATTGGCTTTCTGATCTTGTGAGCCAATGACAACTTTGTAAGGATTTTGTAGAAATTGTATGGCTAAACCCATAACTTCTTTAGGCCAAGTTGCACTTTAATGCAAAGTCTGTCTATCAGGCCGAATCCAGGACTTAATTATTCTGATTTAAGGTTCAAAACCCTGCCAAGCATTCGATGCGCATTATCAAGGACAAGCTTTTGAGATCCTCTGATTACCCTTATGTCTGCTCTTCTTCATTGGGGACTTCTTTGTTCCTGTGCAATCATGTTGTTAGTGTTGTCTGCAGCTTTGTCATTGTAGGTCATTCTTCGACTCGCCATTGAGGAGAAGTATGCTATGATATGAAATTGGCGCTCCAATTCATTTGTCAATTGATTTGAGTAGCATTTCCTTATTTTTGTTGTAGAAGGAATATGTACAAGAGGATGGTGATAGGTGTCTTTAGATTAGGGTCTAAAACCTGGATGACCAAAGGGAAAAAACCCGGTGGGAAAAAATGCCTTTGGTATACGCTCTTATTAGAGTTGAGCAGTTGAACGTGAAGTACATGTTCATGAAAGGTGAGTGCTTGGGTGAAACATGGAAAGAGTGTCTGATGCAAGTGCCAATTATGGGACACTCTATATGCATATGAGAAATTTGTCAACAAAAGCATGCAATGTGAAAGAAGGAGATGATGGGTGTTTCGAGGAATAAATGTAGCACATGTGACATCAAAAGATGTCTCAATAGCTTCCACCTTTCCAAGAAGGGTTGTCGACGTAGAAGTTTCTCCACTCGTATCTCACTGTGCTCAGTACGTGAGTGTCTTTGGGACCTTCTCCTTCACTTAACCAGACTTAAGTACTTAGACTTCGACTCTTTTGCTCACCTATACCAGCATGAGCGACACAACGTAAATATGCTCAACTCTTCCAGCTTGAGCAGTACCTAGAATAGCTAAGACGCTTAGACCACAGAGAATATTATTTGAAGCTTTGGGACTAATACCTCACTCAGTTTGTGGCTTAGCTACTCGACTCTGACTTGTATGACTTGTCGGTTGCCTGTTGAACCTGCTTTGTGACAAGTTCTTCGGCTGTTGTAGTGGCTGCT
Source organism: Adiantum capillus-veneris (assembly GCF_014529385.1). Taxonomy (NCBI): domain Eukaryota; kingdom Viridiplantae; phylum Streptophyta; class Polypodiopsida; order Polypodiales; family Pteridaceae; genus Adiantum; species Adiantum capillus-veneris. The sequence goes on from NC_140947.1 coordinate 144,492,430, forward strand.
GAGACATACTTCGTGAAGTTTCATCGTTTTCCTGTACCTTCTTCTCTTTGTAGTGCTCAGGCCTTTCGTTAGTCTTTTCTTCATGTGGATTATGGATTTTTTTTTAAAAATAATAAACAAAGAAAATCTTAAAACAACTCAACAAAAGAAAAATCATTCAAATAGAAATCTAAATGCTATGTACACTATACACATGTCCCTAGGGGCTCATATATGGATTTTGTCCCCATACTCCTCTGTAACACTACTATGAGGGCATATACTCTAAATTTTGTCAAAAAATTATCACAATAAAACGCAAAAATTCAATGCATCTCACAAAACATTGCCCTCTAATAGTCATAATGTTAAGTCCGCATTCAGAATGCCTCCCCCCTTCCTATTTGGAGTCATCCTTTATGACAGGGTATCGCAAAGGGTATGTGTTGTGCTTGGGAAATTTAAAGATGTGCCTATGCAAGCCTTGTAATGTAGCCCTATTATGCATACACAGTCAATGCATGGAAATGATTTATGTTGTGCAAGATGTGGGTATAAGCAATTTGCTTATTGGAATTTGTTGGCGAGGCTTCCTATTCTAAGCAATGTAATGGTCTTTGAAGCTCATGTATCGTTGCTTGATTGAAGCGACTTGCTCTCTTCTAACTGTACTGTAATCGTAGGAAGAATTGTAAGAATTCAAGCGGCGATGCACTAACAGCAGTTTTGTTGTTCTTCTTTGGGACCCATTTCTTTGCGATTATTGGCTGTTTTGTTGCTGACTCTTGTTTGGGAACCCATACTTGCCCGTGCTTCGTTTGTGTTTGAAGAGACTTCTTTGGGATCCACCTTTTTGTTGTGTGAGTCAACAGTGTTCTTTGCTTCAGCCCTTGTACGCTTTTTTGGTGACGAGATTCAGGCTTTGAAAGTTGATACTGTGGTTGTTTTGGAATCCAAATGAATTCCTAACTTTTTTGTGCTTGAATCAACTTCTTTGGAGCCCAAACCTGAGTTGTGAAAGCTTGCGACTTTGTGATATTCTTACCCGTTCGTGCACGCTTTCCTTGCTTTTGTTTGGTTGTTGGATCTTGTTATTTGTCATTAGAGATCTTTGTCTTCTTGATCCATATCTATTTTTGGTCGATCTGGCTTTTTGGTATCCAGATTTTTCGAGATTTTTGGCTTGGACTTGTTGTCATGTTCTTTTGACCTGTCATGGTTGTTGTTGAAGGGGTTGGTGATAGCGATGGCCTGAGTTGATGATACGGGATGTCGTAAGATTCATCACTATCGCTACTATCCTCAGCAAGGTTGACTTCTTGTACTTTCCCTTGATTTTTTGGCTGGTAGTGGAAAGTTACTGTCTCTTTGCTCATGGGTGGTAGTTTCTTGGAGGACTTTTCTAGCCCATTGATTAGAGCATTGTTAGCTCGTTGCTCTGGTCGTCTTCCTCCCAGATGAGTCTTTGCCTCCTTATTAGGAGCCATGTATGAGGATGCTTGTGGTGGCTGTGTCTTCACGGAGGACTTTGGAATCCACTTTTGATGCACTTTATTCGTGTAGTGATGACATTGATTCCTAGGTCGTTGATCTTCTTGAAGCTTGAAGTGTTCTACAAAGTCATAGAACTCGTTGTCTTCTTCATCTTTTGATTCTCCACATTTCTTTGTTTGCTCCTTATTTCGAGAGCTTGTTGATGTCTGGTTCTCTTCATTTTCCTGGATTACACTCACTGCAAAATAAGGAACGACATCATAGCCATTTTCATCACAAAACTTTGTTGTGGGAGCATCCTCCATGGTGCACACGTCCAGAGTAGCCAAGATGTGTTCCCATCCAAAAGGCTCTAACTCTTCTTCAAGAAATGGTTCTGGGATATAGTCCCTATCCTCTATAACCCGCTCTAGGATACATTCCTCACGTTTCAAGCTACCACATTGTGAAGCTCCACAAATCCACAGTTCTTTAGGCTTACCCAACCAAGCTGGAAGTTCTGATCGTGCTATTGTGGCGGAATCAAACTCCTCTACCGGTGTTCTCGTCACATCCCTATAGCTATGGTCCCTCAAGTTTATCTTTGTTATGGTTTCCATATGTCTCAGGTATATATGGTCATAACCCCAATCTTGAACCATTTTCAATTGTCGCATGAATGGTCTTCCCAAAATGATTTCATAGTTGTTCTTCTTGCCAAAGTCGACAACAGCAAAAGTTTGTTCGTATTCAATGCCACAAGAAGTAACAAGTACTTTTTCTAGCAGTCCTATGGGCTTTTCCTTGTGTCCGTCTGCAAGCTGCAGGGTCATTCGTGTGGATCTCAAGGCAGTTTTTCCCCATTTTTTCCAAACCTCTTTGGTTGCAATGGCCACACCAGCTCCAATGTCAAGGATTGCCATGGTTTTTACACCATTGAATTCCAAAGGAAGGGTGGTGTTTCCATCTTCTCCCTCATAATACTCGTCTACCTTGTTTAATGGCACTGGCCTAGTATTTAGTTGAGGCATTTCAAGCTCTTTGATGCCTTCCTCGATTTGAGTCATTGGGGTTTTTACACCAAATTTCTATAGACATTTACCCACATTAGCCCACATGTTTGGTCTTATTCTGAGCAACTCGGCTAACATTATTGTACAGGTGACTGGGGTAGATAGAATATCGACTAGCCCCTTTGAATCGATGGCCTTGTTGGGAGACAGTCTCTTTGATGGGACTGCAACCACATCTGACTTGGTCTCGTACTCTCCCATGTAGGACGGTAGTGTTCGTAGCGAATGGGGTTGACTATCCATAGATTGTATAGATCCTTTGTCGCCCCAATAAGATCTCACGTCTAGATTCATTTGAGATCTAGTCTCAAATTCCTCTATTGGTGGTAGAAACACTCCTCGTTCATCACCAGTCTTGTCTACTCGTCTTCTTAGGTCATCGGCTTCATTGGCCTCTCTGACTTGTTTCCACAATTCATCAAGACCATCTATATCTTTACAATCCTCAGGTATAGCTTGGTGAAATCCCTCGGAAGAGTTATCCGTGGTATTCTGTACTATCCTTGGTTCTAATGCTGGGTCTTTGAGGTTTGGTATGTGCTCATGACGAGAATCTGGCTCTTTTAGTTCCTGGTTTGGTGGGATTGCTTGTGTAGGCATGATACGGATCACATCCTCAGGTTTTGCAATTGGTGGTTCTAGTAAAGCTTGGGCTGTTTGAATCATTTTCTTGCACATTTCAAACCTTTGCTTTTCTAGCTCCGCATAGGGATATGTCATCCACCTTTGTTCTTGGGTTTGATTGTTTTTGAGCTTCGCATCATAGGCTTTCAAGAGGGCATCTAATGTCTCATTAACCTTCTCTACCAACACAGATCCTCCTGAACTAGCACTTCTCGGTTTCTCATCCGTGGATGGTTCTTCTAGAGGTTTAACCATCTGTGTAAGAGAAGCTGCCTCCTTTTCCTCATGTTGTTTTATCTTCTCCTCGGCTTCGGTAAGCTTCTCAGCTAGGGATTTTTGCTCTCGTTCCCTGCGTTCTTTCATCCTAGTCTTTCTAGCTCTCCAACTATTTCGTTTGCTCTTGGTTTTCTGACTAGGTGCGTCTATCTTTGGTCCATCATCTGTCTTTGGACTCGTGTCACTTTCCATGTTCTTTGTCTCTGGATTCTCATTAGGTTTCTTTTGGGCTTGTGCTCTCGTAACCACTTGAACTGGTACGACGTTTTCATTTTCTGAGCTACTAGGTAGCTGAACAATCCCTGATACATTTGTCATGATTTTCCTGATTTGGTTTGGTTTTTTTGGGCAATCGGGGATCAAGTGAGTGATACCACATTCAAGACAATAGGCATTTACTTCAGTGATCTCCGTATGAGGACATTGTTTCACCAAGTGGTTGTCACGACTTTTGTGACAATCTGTCTCTGGTTGAGGAGATTCTTTTAGCATTTCCTCTTGGCTATAAGCAATCTTTGACCTAGATAAGCCGCTATTTGCAATGAATCGCAATGTCCTTTCGTCCATTTCATACCTTCTTTCTTTCGACTGAAACCCAGGAGGTGGAGGTTGTACCGGCCTCACCACTCCATGTGTTTCTCTCACATTTTGTTGCTCCGAAGGGTAGTACTTACTTTGGTTGCTATACCACATTGTAGCTGGTACTGGCATTGGTTTATTTGATGCTTCCATCATTGGCATGTATCTCATGTCTATCGGCATTCTAGCACCTGGCAGCGGAGGTTGTTGTCCTAAGACAAGCTGTGGCCTTAAAACTCCTATTGGTCCTGGCGCATTCCCCGTAATGTATCTAGGTGGAGTAGGTGCTTCTGGAACAGGTTGTACATACCTCTCCCTAGCATTTTCCATGCTATAATAGCACTCTTCCCTCGTATGGTTTGTCCATTTTCTCTCAATTTCACACCACTTCAGCTCTCCCGAATCAGACCTTACAAGAGGAATCAACCTCTTGACCAAGTCGTCGATAAGCTTTTCTTGATCAATAGGTGCCGTTGGCTTGGCAATGGACTCACTTATCTGTGAAACACTGTGTTGAGAGGATGTGTCATCTCCTTGACTCTTTAATTCCGTTTCTTTGTATGCCTCACAGTTATCCACTGGATAAAGAGCTTCTTTGATCAACTCGTTTAGCGTCATCCTCCTTATCATATGCAGATCCTCTGAAGGCCCTCATGTCTCATTCCCTGGATAAAGATCAGCATCAGTCGTGCTTGCGTAGGTAATTCCGCTCTCGTATAGAGCTTAACATATCTCTTGAGTCGTAACGATGCTTTGCGTACTGATTCATCCTCTTTCTGTTTGAATCTATGGATTTGCGAGACCGTGTTGTGAGCAATGCCTTTTGGCGAGAATTCTTCAATAAACTTCTCAAATAGCTCATCTAGGGTCTCAAAATCCCATATTTCCACCGAGTCGAACCATGTAGCTGCATCATCTTCTAGAGTCAATCCAAATCCTGCAAACTGTGTCGCAAAATCTGAAACTTCCTCTGCTCTAATCACTCTACTAAAAGCCGTTACGTGATCTCTCGGATCTTCATCTCCGGAGTATTTTCTGTTTACCCATTTCTGAACTTGGGATGGTCTAACTCGTCGATTGTCTACAAGTCTAACCAGAGACTCTCCCAATCCTTCTCTCGTTATCGCTCTTGAAGGTAATCTTGGTGGCTCTATTCTTGGAATTCCTATAGGAATTCTCGTGTTTGGTGGAGGCATTTGTGGTCCTTCACTGACCAAATATCCACCTCTTTCTAGTATAGTCTGTGGATTTGTGCTTTCTATAACTCTGTATTCGCGTCCATACTTGTCGACAACTATAGATCTCCATTGACAGTCAACTCTGTATGTGTAGACATATAAGAGCTTGTAATCCGTTATCTCTTCTAGGTATGGATCTGAGCACCTATAAAGATTGACCTCATTGTCGTCAATGTATCTATATAGTCCTTCACTCTCATGACCAATCATCCAAACTCTCTCAACAAGATGGGTCTTTATCAATTGCAAGTTTGGAAGATCCATTGTGGGAGGATATTCCTCTATCGTCGGGATCTCCAAGCTTGTGTAAGCTACGTTTGAATCTAGGGAAGACATGATTTTTGGGCTTAAGAGCTTTTTCTTGGTTCAAGTAGACTTAGTCCACTGTGTTCAAGTTCTATGGTTAGGGAAAAGTCGAAACTATGTCCAAAACCGCAACCCTTTAGTCACAATTCTCGCAAATTGTCACATTCATTTAGACACCCCTGACTTCCGGATGAATTTTGAGGCCTCAAACGACGTTTTTTTCAAAGTTGAACTAAATGATGCCAACGTCATTTAGTTCATGTTTTGCTCTGAGATCTGTAGAGCCGCTCTCAGGCTACGTTTTGATATAAAAACTTTTCCGATCCGATACCGTTTGTGAAAGTTATGGCCAAAACAGTGAAATGCAGTTTAGAATGGTCAAAATGAGTCCAAATTCAATTTTGAAAAAAGATTTGGGATCTCTGTGACTCTGTGAATACTTCTGTATGGTCAAAGGTACAGCTGGACCCTAAAACTGGCCTAGAGACATCCTACGCGATATGCTCAGAATTCAACAAAATTTCGTCGAGAGACTCCCCTTAAGTCCAGCAACACAATGGTATGCTCAGAAATTGGTTTGGATTTAAAAATGGCCTTGAGACATCCTACGCGTAGGATGTCTTTTTTCTCAGAATGACTTGAACTTTTCACCCCAGCTTCTCCTTGATGTGTTGATCACAGTGGTATGCTCATAAGTTGGTTTGGAGTCCTAAATCAAGCTGAAGACATCCTACGCGTAGGATGTCTTTTTGCTCTGTTTCAGCTTAAACTTGCACTGTAGCTTCCCCTTGATGTGCTTCACTCACAGCTATTTTTACTTTTTGATTCTTACACCTATAGGTTGGTCAAATGATCAAGAATCTGTTCCAAAAGCCTGATGTCTGTTCTGATGAATTCCTAAGTCAAATCAACTCCAAATTGGACCAAATTTGCCTAGGAGGCTTGCCTAAGGCTATATGACAGCATGCTATGTCCACAGTAGAATTTTGGTTTCAGAATTATGCAGTAGACATCCTACGCGTAGGATGTCTAACTGCTCAGAATTTCCCCAAATTTGAACCACAGACTCTCCTTATGGTGCTGATCACAGTGGTATGCTCAAAATTAAGTTTGGAGTGCAAAATCACACATATGACATCGTACGCGTAGGATGTCTTTTTGGCCTGTTTGACCCCAGACTTGTCCCACAACTTCCCCTTGATGTCAGTAACCCAGTGGTATGCTTAGATTTTGGTTTGGATTTCAAAAGTCCCAATTTTTAGTTGTTCTTGCCTTTTTCAGTCAAAAGTGTTAAAGTCCGCTTTGAACCCAATTTTCTCACCCAAATGAGCTGAAAACTCTCACATGCATTCAATACAACATTTAGAACATGCCTTTGGAGTAATCCTATGGCTTGGTCTCAAAAATTATGCCTTGGACACAATTTGGGTAGGATGTCTGACAATTCTCGTCTTTTGGCTTTGATCTGTCAAAATTTGGTCAAATTTCCACTTTCCCGGTGAAAATAGGGTAAAACCTACCTTCTAAACACATTGGTAACCTCAGATTTTCAAAATTTCCACCAGATCACCCTGTAGACATCCTACGCGTACGATGTCTACTGCTGATTTTTTGAGACTGAAGTGTCCCTGATGCTTCCTTATGCTCTCAGCAAGTGCAAGTATGCTTCACAATTGCAAAAACATGCAAAAATCACTCAATTTAAGCCTTTTCTGAAATTTTACATTTTCTGACTCCGCCTTTTGGCTTTTGGTCAACAAAAATAGGGAAAAACACCCAAGTCAATATGTTACTAGGGTAAAACCTACCCTCTGAACCCACTGGTGCAGTCAAAATTTTCAAATTTGGTCTCCAAAACCCCCTTGAGACATCCTACGCGTAGGATGTCTGTGTTTACAGAATTGCAGGTTTTCTTCACAAAACCCTTGCAAATGCTCTTTTATATGCACAGCATCAGTCAGTCATACAAAAATATCCACAAAAGCTTGTTTAATGCATTTTTACCCTCAAAAGCACACTTTTTCATGATTTCAAATGCAATCAAGTACTTTAGCAAATAATTCAGTGCTGAATAGCTCTAGATCAGAATCACTTACCTAAAGCTAATCCTACAAATCACATGGGGTTTTGCATCTATGAGTAGAAAAACGCTTCACTGCCACACACGGACTAGTAAACGTTTTTATCACCTCACAAATCAATCGACCACCAACAACTACTATAATCCACAGATCCTAACTAAACCTATCTAGTCACAGACCCTTGACAAGACAAACGCTTCCTGGCTATCCACTTGATCACAGAATATCCTCTTCCGGATCCACTTAAGAAAAATGCTTTCTTTAGCCGAAACTAAATCAAGCAACCATCACACGAGTGTTAGTAGGAAAGCTACTTAGGTCCTTGTGTCCCCGGCAGCGGCGCCAATGTTGGACGGGAAGCTACTCACACACCCATGAACTGCATGCAAGCACTACCTAGATCAACATAATGTCAATCGAGGACACAGATACGATAGGCACACGGAGGAAATCTCTTTATCTTGTCAGGCTAAGACCATCCTACACATACAACACTCTGGAAGGCCAACTAAACCACAATCAAGAACCTCACTGCTCTCAACTACACCACCTAGCCACATACACACATACGGAAGGTAACTCACCTAATCATGCCAGATTCATACGAAACTTAAGGAACACCATCCCCTCACTAGGATACACTTGTCCCTATGTTTCTACACTCAAAACCCTCACTCCAAACCCATCTGTGGAAAACGCGTAGGATGACAGAGCCGAATTTTGAAAGTGCCCAAAATTGAAATTTATGAGTACCTATGCGTAGCTTACGTTGCCACGATTCTATAGACTACTATCACGCAGAAAACAGACATCGTTTGATACACTTACGGCCACAAATAGCTCGTAGATGCATCGGCTTGTGCGCTTCGTCTCGCGTGGAATGCTTGGCGTTGTCGCGTAGCTCTCCTCGAGCCTACAGCAATGGTGCAGTCGGATCTCCAATGTGTTGAGCGAGCCGGGCGTAGCGGGAGGATGAAGCTTACTCACTCTCTTTCTCTCTCACACACAGTAGACGGCAGCGCTAAAACTTGATTATGATAAAAGTCTTCTTTACAAAATGACCTAGGTACCTTATATACTAAGGCTACCTTAGGTTTAACCAAAAATGGGGTTGAAAAGGTCAAATGGTTTTGTATTTACAATCTAGAAGTGCCATTGCACCCCGGCTTCTGAAACTAGAATAACTACTCATTAAATTTGACGTTTATAGCCATAATCCGCAGCATTTCATAACTCGCAAAAGATAAGACTTTGGTACGAAACTTGAGTTATGTTGTGTTGTTGACCCAGCGGTCAACATTGACACACGCAAAATACCATAAATCAGTAATTGGAAGGGGGGGGAAGGCTAATTACATTGTAGTTTCCTCACTCTAGTGCCCAACTGTGTGCCTCGGGATCTCAAAAGATCTTCAATTTGCACTCTTGCTCCATGTTCAAGATTGACATGAGAGTGTTTTATCCTTGAAAGCCTCAGTTTTCTCACATCTCTCTACGCTCAATCCTCCTTCCCCGACTCTCTCTCTCTCTCTCTCTCTCTCTCTCTCTAAAAAAACTCAACCCTCTCAAAGAGCGCACGCCGGCGTGCTCTCTTTGAGAGAGTTGAGTTTTTTTTAGAGAGAGAGAGAGATAGACACACAGAGAAAAACTTCTATTAATCCTAGTGCTGGTGCCCATGGGCTTCCTGATGGCGAAACTTCTATTAAGCCTAGTGCTGGTGCCCGTGGGCTTCCTGATGGCACTATGCATGGCAGGCGCCCTCATAGCCGGGGGTAGCCATATCAGCTTTTGTTGCGGTGTCGTGGGTGTACAAGTATGTGACACGGAGACACCATGATGTTTCTCAAGAGTTGGATAGCTCCCGATTCCGCTTCTAGAACGTGGCTAATGAGGCGTGCGACTTGGCCGGCTTCGCCCTTCGACGGCAGTGCTGGTGCCGAGGCTGCCCCTACGCGCTTAAGGCTACCCCAGTTCTCTTTTTTTTCATTTTACTATTCCACCAGGCGACCTTCAATGCTCTTAATATAATTTTGCTAGTATGGGAATAACCAAAAAGTCTCAAGGTACCTCCCTATAAAGATGTAAACCGGAATACTAGTAGAAATTTTCAATTTTCAGAAATTTTTGAACTATTTTCTCAAAAAAAAAAGTGTAAGAGAGAGAGAGAGAGAGAGAGAGAGAGAGAGAGAGAGAGAGAGAGAGAGAGAGAGAGAGAGAGACATAGAAAAATCCTTGCGCTCTTTGAGAGAGTTGAGTTTTTAGAGAGAGAGAGAGAGAGAGAGAGAGAAACCCTTGCGCTCTTTGAGAGAGTTGAGTTTTTAGAGAGAGAGAGAGAGAGAGAGATATATATATATCCACACCGAAGAGGAAGCAGAAGTGGCAACCATTTATGGACGACAATGTGGCAACAAGATTGTTCTTATGTTTGCCAATAGCATCTATGCACTTTCTTTCTCTTTTGTGATACAACATTATGAAATAACTAATGCATTCAATTTGTATCCATTAACTCTAATGGGAGAGCAGGTGAAGATAAACGCTACCGACTCTTGCTAGTGGTGAACAAATCTTCCTTCTCAATCATGGCCACTGTCAATTCTAGAAGATTTGCATTGCTATTGAAAGCACACAAGACATTGGAATGAAGGACACACTAGTAATAGTCAGATGGTCCCTCCATAGTAGTTGGTATACTACATGCAATGCCTTCACAAAGCAGCCTACACATGGCACTCAAGCAAGCACAGGATATCATTCAAGTTCAAGAACTATCTATGCATTATGACGGACATGTGGCATTTGAGTTACCATCTTTTGATCTATTTGTGCACGAACTTATGACAATTGCAACATGTGAATTTACCATGGAGAATAAGTTTGCACAAATAGAGTTTTGGAATATGCTCAACAAGATGATTCAAAAGCAAGGATATGACTGTGTATCAATGTGTGTGTGAACACATTCCTTTAATGTGTGAACACATTAAAGGAAGAGTATGGCTCTTTTTTTTGAGACTATTTGAGATGCAACATGGTTACTTTACTACACTATACTCTGTAGAGTAACTACTGAGATCTTGATCTAATCTTTTTCATTGCTTATGCTCGCTCGGTTTCTTGTCCGCTCGGAAGTACTCGCTCGAGGATTGGAATTCCTTGGAAAAAAATAGCCCCACCATCAATAGTTAATCCATGCAACACTGCCTCAAAAGCAATCCTTTGATTTTCATTTAGACTCTGCTCCATTTCACATGACACGGATAGCTCTTGCATTGTGTAAAGGCATTTCTCTTGGAAAAGCAAGCTATTTTCATCACGTGTCACAAAGCATTCATCAGGCATTGGAATTCCAGAAAATTCAGTTAAACTTCGTCCAAAAGTACCAAGAATGTTATGAAAATCTCTCAATGCATACCCTTCAGCAACCTGTGTACAACCATCTAACGACTCATATCTCATCTCCAACATGTGTTGATAGTCCTCATACAAAAAACGTCGAAATCTTTCCCATAAGAGATGAGGGGAGGAGGGTTCACAAAACAATAGAATGGTCACAAACAAATGTCTCAATTGCAAGCTTGTATGTGTACTGCAAGCTTCCTCCATGCATCCGAACCATTCCCCATCATCGTCCAAGATAAACAATACACCATTTGCGGAGCGTAGATCCTCAAATGATTTACATCCTTTACAAATAGTCAAAAGCAAACGGACATAATATCGTTCACATGCAGAGGGTTGCACAAAATACATCTGCCCAATAGTGTCCCCACGACGTCTCTTTGTCCATTTCTTGGAACCCGAATTCCACACCCACTTTTGAGAAAAATCGATGTACAAAATATCGTTTGCTTCAGGATTCTCCAAGTTGCATGTGAACCACTCTGTCAAAGTGGTCTTCTCTGCATTATCTCTTTGCAAGACATCATTAAGTCTATCATTATCTCGAAAAGTCACCATTTGACCAGCCGAAACATGCACGCTCAATCTCTGAACAACTAGTGCGTCATTGTGCAAAGGATATTCAAAAATTCTCCAGCAAGACTCAGATGCAGATACATAGCGGCCATCCGTGTACATGTCTATCTCATCAATGTTCACCCTTTCTGCATCACGTACCAATGTATGGAATCTTACAGTTGCATTATCATGCCCCTTGTAGATGTACTTATAGACATACTTGACGGCTGAAATTGTCGAGCATACCTCAACATTGATATGCGCATTAAATAGTGTTGACAAAACAGGATTATATGGCACAACCCATCGGTTATCAATAGAAGAAATCCTAACCTTGGCAGTGAAGCCATTGTTTTGTCGCACATAAATGGGGTAGCCATTATTATCCATGCTTGTTTGCTCACAAATGAACGTGGATATTTTCTAATACATCGGCCATCAACCATGCAAGGAGATGAACTATTTAACTCACTGCATGGACCATGAATGTTACAACTAACAATGATATCATGCAGCACTAGAAATCGATTTTTATCTGGTAGCTCTGCACAAACCATCTTGTCATAGTGAGGCTTACATCGAGGATCTAGAATCAATAATGTATGAGAATGTGGCAAGCCTCTCTTTTGGAACTCCACGACGGACATGTAAGCCACCACTTTCCCAAAAATAACTTTCTTTAAGATATACTTCATCATGCTCGAGTGTTTCAAGAAGAAAACCCTGGTGGTTATGTCTGGTCGATCAGAGGAAACCTGTCCTGGAAGTAATGCCTCATTTATTTCTGGCCATTTGGGGTTACATGTGAATGTGATAAATAGGTCTGGCTTTCCCTTTGCACGCACAATTGCCATTGCATCTTGATACAATTGGTACATGTGCCGAGGGCCGCTTATAAAAGATGAGGGTAAGACAATTCTTCGACATGCAGACCATCCAACTACAACATCACTCCCAGACAAATGCACGCGGTATGCCCATCGAAATGCGCATGGAAAGGTATGGTGCGTCGAAATATGGTGCATCGAAAAACGCATAACATGTTGTAGTGTATCATCAAAATATGTATAACAAAAACGATGGAATTTCTAGCATATTTATTATCCTAAAAATACCAATGGTATGTAGTTAAATTAGAGCGTTGGAAATTACGAGCGATCTAGATTCTTTGCAAAACGTTGGAAATACCTGCGGGCTACATTTTTTGCAAAGAGCTGGTATTTTCATTGTATTTCCATTTTTATAAAATGTTGGTAGTTATAGTGTTTTAGAACATTGGTATTGCCTGCGCTTTCCTAGTTGGAAGCACTAGCACTTACACAGATGGAATTTCCAGAGATTTTCCAAAGCTGGACATACCAACACTTTGCAAAATTCTAGAGAATAGCCAAAGGTTGTTTTCTTAGTACCTAAACCCATCAAAGGAACACATTTTTCAAGCCTTTATAATACCACAATATAACTTTATGATACAACTAGGAAAAAGACATCATAGCATATCTATAGGCCATATAAAAAACAAAGGAGACCATATATAAATCAAACAAGTTGATAGCTAATACAAAGTTTGTAATTGCATTGTCGCATCAAAGTTTCTACATAGAGTAGCAAAAAACCAAAATGATATTACATCGTTGTATCAAAAAGGGTTACTTGGTGTTACAAACTTTGGTGTACTACATTGTTGTATCAATAAAAGTTAAAGCTAGGAAGCTGCCTAGATTGCTAGAATGAGTTGGTCACTTCTGACAAGTAGTCCGGCCATAATATTCCGGCAAAAAGGAATATTCCGGCGAAGGAATATTCCCCTAAAGTTGCCCCTGAATTTTGGCCGTGAAAATTTTGGATTCCGACGAGTGATTTGTATTTTCGGCGAGTGATTTTCCTTCACGCACGATGGCTTCTCCTCATAATGGGGGCCTTATAAATGTGCGTTTTTACCACAGAAAATTACAAGGGGTAAATCAGGCTCCATACTTAACAATCTCCCACTTGGAGGCTGATCTCCAAACCAAACTTGTGTGACTGCTTTCCATCCTAGCTTCTTATCCTTGAATGCCGATTGAAGATGAGCAAAAGCTCAACTTCTCCTTGTTGAACACCTTTGTAAACATGTCTGCAAGATTTTCACTTGTATGCACCTTTCCTAGCTTTAGCTATCCCTCTTCCAAAAGAGTGCGTATGAAGTGATATCTCACCTCGATGTGCTTTGTCCTTAAATGAAAGGCTGAGTTCTTTGCAAGATGGATAGCACTTTGGCTATCATTTTACAAGACACAATTGTCTTGTTTGAATCCAAGCTCTTCTAAGAATCTGCGAAGCCACAGAATTTCTTTGCTTGCCTCCGTCATCGCTACATACTCTGCTCCTGTGGTAGAAAGTGAGACCACTTTCTGCAGCTTTGAAGCCCAACTTACTGTTGTGCCTCCAACCGTGAATACATAGCTAGTAGTGCTCCTTTGAGTATCTTTGTCACCTGCCATATCTGCATCAGCATACCCTTCTAGAAGAATATCAGTTCCTCCAAAATACAAATCATTTGTTGTTTTCCCTTTTAGATACCTAAGCATCCACTTCACAGCGTGCCAATGCTCTTTATTTGGGTTGTCCATGAACCTACTCACAACTCCCACTGCATGTGCAATGTCTGGCCTTGTCCAGACCATAGCATACATTAGAGAACCTACCGCTGCAGCATATGGAACTTTAGACATATAGGCTATCTCCTTTTGTGTCTTTGGACACATATCCTTCGTTAGTTTAAAGTAACCATCCAAAGGTGTAGAAACTAGTTTTGCATTTTGCATTGAAAACCTTTCTAGTACCTTCTTCATGTAATCCTCTTGAGATAGCTTTATTGTCTTCTTCGTCCTGTCCCTTGATATTCTCATACCAAGTATCCTCTTTGCAGCACCTAAATCTTTCATTGAAAAAGATTTAGACAACTCCTCTTTTAGGTCTTTGATGTCCTGCATGTTAGCACTTGCAATCAACATGTCATCAACATACAACATTAGGATGATGAATTTCCCATCTCCCAAATTCTTCATGTAGACGTAGTGATCCGAGTGGCATCTTGTGAATCCATGATCCAACATCCATCGATCAAACTTCAAGTACCATTCTCTTGATGCTTGTTTTAAACCACACAAGCTCTTATTTAATCTGCAAACCATTTTCTCCTTACCTTTTACTTCATACCCCTTTGGTTGAAGCATGTAGATTTCCTCCTCTAAGTCACCATGAGGGAATGCCGTATTTACATCCATTTGCTCGAGATTTAGACCATTAGTAGCCACAAGGCTTAAGACAAGCCTGATTGGGTTCATTTTTACAACAGGAGAAAATATTTCATTGAAGTCAATACCTTTCTTTTAAGAAAACCCTTTTACCACAAGCCTAGACTTGTACCTTTTCTTCCCACCTTCTTCTTCCTTCACCTTGTACACCCATTTGTTTTGAAGTAGCCACTTACCTTTAGGAAACGCAACCAACTCCCATGTTTGGTTGCGATATAGTGAGTCCATCTCCACTTGCATGCTCTTTGTCCATTCTTCTTTGGATTCATGTTGCATAGCTTCTTTGTATGATTCTGGCTCTCCAGAATCTGAGATCAAGAGATGGTTGAAGGAAGGAACAAACTTTCTGGAGGTCTACTTGCTCTTGTAGATCTTTGGGGAATAGGTTGAGGCTCCTCAATTGGTTGACGTTGTTGCACATTGTCCCCGTTTGTAGTCTTTGAGTCTTCACCGTCCTCAAGCTCCATGTAATCATCACTTGTTTCTTTTGTTTGTTTTCTTTCCAAGATATCTTTATTTTGTTCATTAAAAATTACATCCCTACTCCTTAAGATTTTACCATCTTCAGGATTCCATAGGCGACACCCAAAGTCACCTTCTCCATAGTCAGTGAAGAAACACTTTTTGGACTTTGCATCTAGCTTTGATCTTAGGCTTCCATCTATGTGCATGAAAGCCTCACACCCAAATACTTTGAGGAATGCATAATTCACCGGTTTACCTGTCCATGCCTCTTCTGGAACTCCCCCATACAATGTTGTTGAGGATGACTGATTGATTAAGTACACAGACGTACTTACAGCTTCCGCCCAAAGCTCAAGTGGTAGGCCTGCATGTATCCGCATGCTTCGTGCTCGCTCCATGATTGTCCTATTCATCCTTTCTGAAATCCCATTTTGTTGAGGTGTCCTTGGGGTGGTCCTTTTCCTCCGAATTCCATTGCTAGCACAAAATCTTTCAAAAGCTTGGGTGCAATATTCGCCTCCATTATCGGATCTGAGGCATTTAACCTTGGTACCTGTTTCATTCTCCACAAAGGCTTTCCACCTTTGAAATATGGAAAATACATCGGACTTATTCTTCATGACATAAATTCATGTTTTTCCAGTCGCATCGTCTATGAATGTTACATAGTACAATGAGCCACCAAGTGATGGTGTACTTGCAGGACACCAAACATCAGAATGAACCAACTCAAGTTTTTTATTTTTTCTTTCATTTCCTGATTGTTGAAATTTTACCCTCTTTTGTTTACCATAAACACAATCTTCACAAAACTATAAGTCCACTTCTTTCAAACCTGGCAGAAGCTTCTTTGTTTGAAGGATTTTCATTCCTTTGGCACTCATATGCCCAAGCCGGTAGTGCCACACCGCACTCTCAACTTCTGTAATTGTTGCACAAGCTGAAGGTTGTGTGCTCATAGTACACAAGTAAAGTGTACCGACCTTTTCTCCCTTGAAAACCACCAAAGATCCCTTTGAGATCTTCCACCGTTTGTTTCCGAATGCAATGTTGTGACCTTCATCGTCCAATTGTCCTATAGAGATCAAATTTTTCCGAAGAGAACGAACATGCCTAACATCTTTAAGCTTCCATTCATTTGCGTTAGCAGTTTTGACAGAAACTGTACCTTTGCCGACAATCTCATAAGCTTCATCATCTCCCAAGTATATATACCCAAAATTACCTTTGGTGTAATCTTGGAAATGTTTCTTGTGTGGTGTCGCATGGAATGAAGCCCCAGAATCTACTATCCAGAAATTAGACACATTGTCTAATGAGAGAATTAGAGCATCTTGCTCTACTTTACCTGCCACATTGGCCTCCGATGTTGGCTTGTTGTCTTGAGACTTAGTCTCCTTCTTCTTGTTGGACCAGCAATCCTTCTTGACGTGGCCCTTCTTGCCGTAGTTCCAACATTCAAGAACTGACTTTGTGTGTGACTTGCTTCGTTGATCATGACCCTTTTGGTTTTTGAACCTCTCCTTTGGCCTTCCTCTTGTTTCCACTAATAGTGAACCACTTGATAATTCTCCTGTGCTTCTCCTTCGCATTTCCTCGCTTAGGAGAACACCCACAACATCATCAAATTTAAGATTATTTGTGCCAGAGATAGAATTACTTATACAGCCATCACAAGGCTATCCCAACTATCCAATAGAGATGATAGTATAAGGAGAGCTTGCACTTCGTCATCGAAATTGATTTTCATTGATCGAAGCTGACTTATGTTTGTGTTAAAATCATTTAGGTGTTTTGCAACTGAACCATTCTCTACCATCTTTAGATTGAACAAGTGTTTCATAAAAAATACCTTATTGGATGCCGATGGTTTCTCGTAGAAGTCGTCAAGTGACTTCATCAAGTCCTCTGTGGTCTTCATCTCCAAAACATTGAAGGCCACTATTGATGCCAAGCTTAACCGGATTGTTCCCAGTGCCTTTCGATCAAGGACAATCCATGTTTCATCTGCCATTGTTGCGGGCTTCTTCGCAAGACCGCCTAGTGGCAAATAGAGGTCCTTCTAGTAGAGATAGTCTTCAATCTGCATCTTCCAATGTTGGTAGTTTTTTCCGTTGAACTTCTCAATCTTGAGATTCCCTTCTTCCACCATAACTCCCACTCAATTCAAGGAATCCTTTCCTTGAGATAACTTAGCTACGAGCAAACCTTGCTCTGATACCAGTTGTTAGGAAATATGACGTAGCTAAATAAATACTTGAGTAGATTAATTAATGGAGAGAGATAGATTTCACACACAAGAGATTATAGAGTAGAGAGAGAGAGAGAGAGAGAGTACACACGATATACGTGGTTCACCCAATGTGGGCTACGTCCACATTGGAGAGAGATAGATTTCACACACAAGAGATTATAGAGTAGAGAGAGAGAGAGAGAGAGTACACACGATATACATGGTTCACCCAATGTGGGCTACGTCCACGGGAAAGCAGCCACTCAATGGCTTTAGTACTTCAAAACAAGAAGTAATTTACAAAGGGATTATACCCTTAATAGAGCTCTCGCCTTGCTTCACTCTCACCACCTCACACCCACTTTGTTGCATCAACTTCACACTATATAATGTGTATAGAAATGGCCTCCTTTTATAGGTCAAAAGGGCTGCCCTCTCTCAGGAGAGGCAGCCATGTGTAGAGGCCCTTGTGTAGATAAGTCCAAATCAGACCCTCCAGTCGGCCCATGTGTGGCCGCCCTTGAGAAGACAAGTCCACTTTTGAATTCGGCCACCGGCCACCGGCTATTGACTTCCGACCACCGGCCACCGGCCAACTGACTGGTCCTTTTCTGACCACTTTTCGATTGCCGTTCGGCCATAATATTCTGGCGAAAAGGAATATTTGGGCAAAGGAAAAAAAAATTCTCAGGGGCTTCCGCCCCCGAGGCCCCTAAAGTTGCCCCTGAATTTTGGCCATGAAAATTTTGGTTTTCGACGAGTGATTTTTATTTCCGCCGAGTGATTCTCCTTTACGCACGATGGCTTCTCCTCATAATGGGGGTCTTACAAATGTGCATTTTTACCACAAAAAATTACAAGGGGTAAATCAGGCTCCATACTTAACAAGAGTTAGTCAAATTAGATTAGGCAAGCAGACTTCATACATACAATTAGACAATAACTGAATTGGAAATAGAAGACAAGAGACTTATACTAGAATTGGAATGTATTCATATATTTGACGTATGTAACTGGAATAATAGAGACACTAGAGACAAGTAATGCTCAGAGAAAATGCCAAAAAGAGCAGAGAAGAGTAGAACTAGACTCTTGAATGATCAATGATAATCGTTTTCACAAAATGAGTAATGGATCCTATATATAGGTACCTGATTGGGCCTCTAACTGAGTGTGTGGTGTACAATTATTGTAGTAATTGTACCCAATAATCACCAATTCCTAACTACTGCTTTGATTTTTTACTAAGGTCCATTGTCTACATTTTCTTCCCCCTTTTCTTTGAATTTTGGAGTGTTTTCAAAATTCCAGGTATGCTACTAAAACGACTAATATCCTTGGGAAAGTGGTCTGAATCCATCAATTTTTCTTTTAGCTCGCTCTTTAGCAATAGATTGCAGATTTTTTTGAAACATTGATTCTTGGGCTTTTAGTAAATGCAATGGGGCGTCCTCATTTCCTCTTATCTGGAGCCTTCTTCTTTGTGGTATTTAAAATTTTCTAAGGTGGAACCTGAATTGCCAGAGGTTGACCCGTACCATGAGCATCGGTGGTAGCGCTCTTCTTCTGAATAAGCCAACTCAAAAGGATTTCTTGCTCCAGCTGCTCCCTGCAATCAATCATCATCTCCATTTTGTATGGCTTTAGAGAATTCCAGGTCTTTGTGTTACCGTTATATAATGTGTGCCTTCCCCTAGTAAGTCTAGCTCTGGCCAACTTATGATAGATCGATCTGTGTGGATCTATCCTTTTGGTTTGAATAACACTCAACCATTTCCGTGAATTGTGTCTCTGAGGATGCTTTGTTTTCCAGTTCCTTTTTGTAAATCTTTGAAGCCTCAACTAGCAATTGAAAGAGTTCCTTAGTACATCTGATCAATTAACGGATTGATCCTGCCACTAATTCATCATCACACGGAAGTTATGGTATTCCTTTAGCTCAGACACAGTAGAATTCTGTTCACGGTCATTTAAGGAATTCAAATGGCTTTGCTATTTTCATATCATTCTTGCAACTGATCCACTATCTTCAAAAACTTTTGCTGATCAACTAGTTCATTGTACTACTTAGGATAAACAACATGGTTAAACTTTGCTAATTATTCATCCTTCATTGTCAAAGCATACAACAGAATAGGAGACTCGAGAACAAACTCAATAAATTTCATGACAATATGATTTTCTTGTAGTAGCATCTTTCTAAAAATCCAAATCAGATGAAAGAAATTTTTTAGATCCATCTCTTTGTGAGATCCCCAACTCGTCAATACCAAGATCGGGATGGGATCCTTGATAGGTCTCTAGGTCTGATAAAAATCAGAGTGTTGACTGCTGGGTCAACAACACAACATAACTTAAGTTTCGTACCAAAGTCTTATCTTTTGCGAGTTATGAAATGCTGCGGATTATGGCTATAAACGTCATTTGTAATGAGTAGTTATTCTAGTTTCAGAAGCCGGGGTGCAATGGCCATTCCAGATTGTAAATACAAAGCCATTTGATCCTTTCAACCCCATTTTTGGTTAAACCTAAGGTAGCCTTAGTATATAAGGTACCTAGGTCATTTTGTAAAAGAACTTTTAATCATAATCAAACTTTAGCGCTGCCGTCTACTGTGTGTGAGAGAGAAAGAGAGTGAGTGTGAGCTTCATCCTCTTGCTATGCCCTGCTCGCTCAACGAATTGGAGATCCGACTGCACCATTGTTGTAGGCTCGAGAAGAGCTACTCAACGACGCCAAGCATTCCACTCGAGACGAAGCGCACATGCCGACGCATCTACGAGCTATTTGTGGCCGTAAGTGTATCAAACGATGTCTGATTTTTGCGTGCTAGTAGTCTATAGAATCGTGGCGACATAAGCTACGCATTGGTATTCATAAATCTCAGTTTCGGGCACTTTCAAAATTCTCCTCTGTCATCCTACGTGTTTTCCGCAGATGGGTTTAGAGTGAGGGTTTTGAGTGTAGAAGCTTAGGGACAGGTGTATCCTAGTGAGGGGATGGTGTTCCTTAAGTTTCGTACGAATCTGGCATGATTAGGTGAGTTATCTTCCGTATGTGTGTATGTGGCTAGGTGGTGTAGTTGAGAGCAGTGAGGTTCTTGATTGTGGTTTAGTTGGCCTTCCAGAGTGTTGTATGTGTAGGATGGTCTCAACCTGACAAGCTTAAGAGATTTCCTCCGTGTGCCTATCGTGTCATCTGTGTCCTCGATTGACATTATGTTGATCTAGGTAGTGTTTGCATGCACTTCATGGGTGTGTGAGTAGCTTCCCGTCCAACATTGGCGCCGTTGCCGGGGACACAAGGACCTAAGTAGGTTTCCTACTAACACTCATGTGATGGTTGCTTGATTTAGTTTCGGCTAAAGAAAGCATTTTTCGTAAGTGGATCCGGAAGAGGATATTCCGTGATCAAGTGGATAGCCAGGAAGCGTGTGTCTTGCCGAGGGTCTGTGACTAGATAGGTTTAGTTAGGATCTGTGGATTAGAGTAGTTGTTGGTGGTCGAGTAATTTGTGAGGTGATAAAAGCGTTTACTAGTCCGTGTGTGATAGTGAAGCGTTTTTCTACTCATAGATGCAAAACCCCATATGGTTTGTAGGAGTAGCTTTAGGTAAGTGATTCGATTCTGATCTAGAGCTATTCATCATTGAATTATTTGCTAAAGTGCTTGATTGCATTTGAAATCACGAAAAAGTGTGCTTTTGAGGGTAAAAATGCATTAAACAAGCTTTTGTGGATATTTTTGTATGACTGACTGATGTTGTGCATATAAAAGAGCAATTGCAAGGGTTCTGTGAGGAAAACCTGCAATTCTGTAAACATAGACATCCTACGCGTAGGATGTCTCAAGAGGGTTCTGGAGACCAAATTTTGAAATTCTGAGTTGACCAATGGGTTCAGAGGGTAGGTTTTACCCTAGTAACATATTGACTTGGGTGTTTTTCCCTACTTTTGTTGACCAATAGCCAAAAGGCGGAGTCAGAAAACGTAAAATTTCAAAAAAGGCTTAAATTGAGTGATTTTTGCCTGTTTTTGCAATTGTGAAGCATACTTGCACTTGCTGGGAGCATAAGGAAGCATCAAGGACACTTCAGTCTGAAAAAATTAGCAGTAGACATTCTACGCGTAGTATGTCTACAGGGTGATCTGGGCACTTTTTTGAAAATCTGAGGTTACCAGTGTGTTTAGAAGGTAGGTTTTACCCTATTTTCACCTGGAAAGTGGAAATTTGACCAAATTTTGACAGATCAAAGCCAAAAGACGAGAATTGCCAGACATCCTATCCAAACTATGTCCAAGGCATAATTTTTGAGACCAAGCCATAGGATTACTCCAAAGGCATGTTCTAAATGTTGTATTGAATGCATGTGAGAGTTTTCAGCTCATTTGGGTGAGAAAATTGGGTTCAAAGTGGACTTTAACACTTTTGACTAAAAAAGGAAAGAACAGCTAAAAATTGGGACTTTTGATATCCAAACCAAAATCTAAGCATACCACTGGGTTACTGACATCAAGGGGAAGCTGTGGGACAAGTCTGGGATCAAACAGGCCAAAAAGACATCCTACGCGTAGGATGTCATATGTGTGATTTTGCACTCCAAACTTAATTATGAGCATACCACAGTGATCAGCACCTTAAGGAGAGTCTGTGGTTCAAATTTGGGAAAATTCTGAGTAGTTAGACATCCTACGCGTAGGATGTCTACTACATAATTTTGAAACCAAAATTCTACTATGGACATAGCATGCTGTCATATAGCCTTAGGCAAGCCTCCTAGTCAAATTTGGTCCAATTTGGAGCTGATTTGACTTAGAAATTCATCAAAACAGACATCAGGCTTTTGGAACAGATTCTTGAGCATTTGACCAACCTATAGGTGTCAGAATCAAAAAGTAAAAATAGATGTGAGTTTAGCACATCAAGGGGAAGCTACAGTGCAAGTTTGAGCTGAAACAGAGCAAAAAGACATCCTACGCATAGTATGTCTCTAGCTTGATTTAGGACTCCAAACCAACTTATGAGCACACCAATGTGATCAGCACATCAAGGAGAAACCGGGGGGAAAATTTCAAGTCATTCTGAGCAAAAAGACATCCTACGCGTAGAATTTCTCAAGGCCATTTTCAGGTCCAAATTAAAATCTGAGCATACCATTATGTTGCTGGACTTAAAGGGAGTCTCTGAACCAAATTTTGTTAAATTCTGAGCAAAAAGACTTCCTACGCGTAGGATGTCTCTAAGCCAGTTTTAGGGTCCAACTGAAATTTTAACCACACAAAAGTGTTCACAGTGTCACAGAGATCCCAAATCTTCTTCCATTCTAAAACTGCATTTCACTGTTTTGGCCATAACTTTCACAAACGGTATCGGATCGGAAAAGTTTTTATATCAAAATGTAGCCTGAGAGCGGCTCTACAGATCTTCGAGCAAAACTTGAACTAAATGTATGCCGTTGGCAATCGTTTAGTTCAACTTTGAAAAAAACATTGTTTGAGGCCTCAAAATTCATCCGCAAGTTAGGGGTGTCTAAAAGCGACAATTTGCGAGAATTGTGAGAAAACGGTTGCGGTTTTGGACATAGTTTTGACTTTTCCCTAACCAAAGCACTTGAACACAGTGGACTAAGTCTACTTGAACCAAGCAAAAGCTCTTAAGCCCAGAAATCATGCCTACCCTAGATTCAAACACAGCTTACATAAGCTTGGAGATCCCGACGATAAAGGAATATCCTCCCACAATGGATCTTCCAAACTTGCAATTGATAAAGATCCATCTTGTTGAGAGAGTTTGGATGATTGGTCATGAGAATGAAGGACTATATAGATACATTGACGACAATGAGGTCAATCTTTATAGGTGCTCAGATCCATACCTAGAAGAGATAACGGATTACAAGCTCTTATATGTCTACACATATGGAGTCGACTGTCAATGGAGATCTATAGTTGTCGACAAGTATGGACGAGAATACAGAGTTGTAGAAAGCACAAATCCACAGACTGTACTAGAAAGAGGTGGATATTTGGTCAATGAAGGACCACAAATGCCTCCACCAAACACGAGAATTCCTATAGGAATTCCAAGAAGAGAGCCACCAGGATTCCCTTCAAGAGCGATAACGAGAGAAGGATTGGGAGAGTCTCTGGTTAGACTTGTAGACAATCGATGAGTTACACCATCCCAAGTCCAGAAATGGGTAAACAGAAAATACTCCGGAGATGAAGATCCGAGAGATCATGTAGCGGCTTCTAGAAGAGTGATTAGAGCAGAGGAAGTTTCAGATTTTGCGACACAGTTTGTGGGATTTGGATTGACTCTAGAAGATGATGCAGCTACATGGTTCGACTTGGTGGAAATATGTGATTTTGAGACCTTAGATGAGCTGTTTGAGGAGTTTATTGAAGAATTCTCACCAAAAGGCATTGCTCACAACACGGTCTCGCAAATCCATAGATTCAAACAGAAAGAGGATGAATCAGTACGCAAAGCATCATTACGACTCAAGAGATATGTTAAGCTCTGTCCGAGAGCGGAATTACCTACGCAAGCACGACTGATGCTGATCTTTATCCAGGGAATGAGACATGCGGGCCTTCAGAAGGATCTGCATATGATAAGGAGGATGACGCTAAACGAGTTGATCAAAGAGACTCTTTATCTAGTGGATAATTGTGGGGCATACAAAGAAAAGGACTTAAAGAGTCAAGGAGATGACACATCCTCTCAGCACAGTGTTTCACAGATAAGTGAGTCCATTGCCAAGCCAACGGCACCTATTGATCAAGAAAAGCTTATTGACGACTTGGTCAAGAGGTTGATTCCTCTTGTAAGGTCTGATTCGGGAGAGCCGAAGTGGTGTGAAATTGAGAGAAAATGGACGAACCGTACGGGGGAAGAGTGCTATTATAGCATGGAAAATGCTAGGGAGAGGTATGTACAACCTGTTCCAAAAGCACCTACTCCACCTAGATACATTACGGGGAATGCGCCAAGACCAGTAGGGGTTTTAAGGCCACAGGTTGAACAACAACCTTCGCTGCCAGGTGCTAGAATGCCGGTAGACATGAGATACATGCCAATGATGGAAGCATCAAATAAACCAACGCCAGTACCAGCTACAATGTGGTATAGCAACCAAAGAGAGTACTACCCTTCGGAGAAACAAAATATGAGAGAAACACATGGAGTGGTGAGGCCGGTGCAACCTCCACCTCCTGGGTTTGAGTCGAAAGAAAGAAGGTATGAAATGGACGAAAGGACATTGCGATTCATTACAAATAGCGGCTTATCTAGGTCAAAGCTTGCTTATAGCCAAGAGGAAATGCTAAAAGAATCTCCTCAACCAGAGACAGATTGTCACAAAAGTCGTGACAACCACTTGGTCAAACAATGTCCTCATACGGAGATCACTGAAGTAAATGCGTATTGTCTTGAGTGTGGCATCACTCACTTGATCCCCGATTGCCCGAAAAAACCAAACCAACTCAGGAAAATCACGACAAATGTATCAGGGATTGTTCAGCTACCTAGTAGCTCAGAAAATGAAAATGTCGTACCATTTCAAGTGGTTACGAGAGCGCAAGCTCAAAAGTAAGCCGATGAGAATCCAGAGACAAAGAACATGGAAAGTGACACGAGTCCAAAGACAGATGATGGACCAAAGACAGACGCACCTAGTGAGAAAACCAAGAGCAAACGAAATAGTTGGAAAGCTAGAAAGACTAGGATGAAAGCACGTAGGGAACAAGGGCAAAAATCCCTAGCTGAGAAGCTTACCGAAGCTGAGGAGAAGATAAAACAACATGAGGAAAAGGAGGCACCTTCTCTTACACAGATGGTTAAACCTCTAGAAGAACCATCCACGGATGAGAAACCGAGAAGTGCTAGTTCAGGAGGATCGGTGTTGGTAGAGAAGGTTAATGAGACATTAGATGCCCTCTTGAAAGCCTATGATGGGAGGCTCAAAAACAACCAAACCCAAGAACAGAGGTGGATGACATATCCCTATGCGGAATTAGAAAAGCAAAGGTTGGAAATGTGCAGGAAAATGATTCAAACAGCCCAATCTTTACTAGAACCACTAGTTGCAAAACCTCAGGATGTGATCCGCGTCATGCCTACACAAGTAATCCCACCAAAACAGGAACTAAAAGAGCCGGATTCTAGTCATGAGCACAGAAAAAACCTCAAAGACCCAACATTAGAACCAAGGATAGTACTGAATACCACAAATAACTCTTCCAAGGGATTTCACCAAGATATACCTGAGGATTGTAAAGAGATAGATGGTCTTGACGAATTGTGGAAATAAGTCAGAGAGGCCAATGAAGCCGATGACCTAAGAAGACGAGTAGACAAGACTGGTGATGAACGAGGAGTGTTTCTACCACCAATAGAGGAATTTGAGACTGGATCTCAAATGAATCTAGACGTGCAATCGTGTTGGGGCGATAAAGGATCTGTACAATCTATGGATAGTCAACCCCATTCGCTAAGAACACTACCATCCTACATGGGAGAGTACGAGACCAAGTCAAATGTGGTTGCAGTCCCATCAAAGAGACTGTCTCCCAACAAGGCCATCGATTCAAAGGGGCTAGTAGATATTCTATCTACCCAAGTCACCTGTACAATAATGTTAGCCGAGTTGCTCAGAATAAGACCAAACATGTGGGCTAATGTGGGTGAATGTCTAGAGAAATTTGGTGTAAAAACCCCAATGACTCAAATCGAGGAAGGCATCAAAGAGCTTGAAACGCCTCAACTAAATACTAGGCCAGTGCCATTAAACAAGGTAGGCGAGTATTACGAGGGAGAAGATGGAAACACCACCCTTCCTGTGGAATTCAATAATGTAAAAACCATGGCAATCCTTGACAGTGGAGCTGGTGTGGCCATTGCAACCAAAGAGGTTTGGAAAAAATGGGAAAAACCTGCCTTGATATCCACACGAATGACCCTGCAGCTTGCAGATGGACACAAGGAAAAGCACCTAGGACTGCTAGAAAAAGTACTTGTTACTTCTTGTGGCATTGAATATGAACACACTTTTGCTGTTGTTGACTTCGGCAAGAAGAACAACTATGACATCATTCTGGGAAGACCATTCATGCGACAATTGAAAATGGTCCAAGATTGGGGTTATGGCCATATATACCTAAGACATATGGAAACCATAACAAAGATAAACTTGAGGGACCATAGCTATAGGGATGTGACGAGAACACCGGTTGAGGAGTTTGATTTTGCCACAGTAGCAGGATCAGAACTTCCAGCTTGGTTAGGTAAGCCTAAAGAACTGTGGATGTGTGGAGCTTCACAATGTGGTAGCTTGAAACGTGAGGAATGTATCTTAGAGCGGGTTATAGAGGATATGGACTATATCCCAGAACCATTTCCTGAAGAAGAGTTAGAGCCTTTTGGATGGGAACACATCTTGGCTACTCTGGACGTGTGTGCCGTGGAGGATGCTCCCACAACAAAGTTTTGTGATGAAAATGGCTATGATGTCGTTCCTTATTTTGCAGTGAGTGTAATCCATGAAAACGAAGAGGTCCAGACATCAACAAACTCTCGAAATAAGGAGCAAACAAAGAAATGTGGAGAATCAAAAGATGAAGCAGACGACGAGTTCTATGACTCTGTAGAACACTTCGAGCTTCAAGAAGATCAACGACCCGGGACTCAATGTCATCGCTACACGAATAAAGTGCATCAAAAGTGGATTTCAAAGTCCTCCGTGAAGACACAGCCACCACAAGCATCCTCATACATGGCTCCTAATAAGGATGCTAAGACTCAGCTAGGAGAAATACGACCCGAGCAATGAGCTAACAATGCTCTAATCAATGGTCTAGAAAAGTCCTCCAAGAAACTACCACCCACGAGCAAACAGACAGTAACTTTCCACTACCAGCCAAAAAATCAAAGGAAAGTACAAGAAGTCAACCTTGCTGAGGATAGTAGCGATAGTGATGAATCTTACGACATCGCCTATCATCAACTCAGGCCATCACTATCACCAACCCCTTCAGCAACAACCATGATAGGTCAAAAGAACAGGACAACAAGTCAAAGCCAAAAAGCTCGACAAATCTGGATACCGAAAAGCCAGATTGGCCAAAAACAGATATGGATCAAGAAGACAAAGATCTCTAATGACAAATCACAAGATCCAACACCAAAACAAAATCAAGGAAAGCGTGCACGAACTGGTAAGAATATCACAAAGTCACAAGCTTTCACAAGTCAGGTTTGGGTTCCAAAGAAGTTGATTCAAGCACAAAAAAGTCAGGAATTCATTTGGATTCCAAAACAACCACAGTATCAACTTTCAAAGCCTAAATCCCGTCACCAACCAAGAGTACAAGGGCTGAAGCAAAGACCACTGTTGACTCACACAACAAAAAGGTGGATCCCAAAGAAGTCTCTTCAAACACAAATGAAGCACGGGCAAGTATGGGTTCCCAAACAAGAGCCAGCAACAAAACAGCCAATAATCGCAAAGAAATGGGTCCCAAAGAAGAACAACAAAACTGTTGTCAGTGCATCGCCGCTTGAATTCTTACAATTCTTCCTACGATTACAGTACAGTTAGAAGAGAGCAAATCGCTTCAATCAAGCAACGATACAGGATCTCCAAGGACCATTACATTGCTTAGAATAGGAAGCC
Organism: Adiantum capillus-veneris; assembly: GCF_014529385.1. NCBI lineage: Eukaryota > Viridiplantae > Streptophyta > Polypodiopsida > Polypodiales > Pteridaceae > Adiantum > Adiantum capillus-veneris. The sequence goes on from NC_140947.1 coordinate 144,520,690, forward strand.
TCGCCAACAAATGCCAATAGGCAAATTGCTTATACCCACATCTTGCACAACATAAATCTTTTCCATGCATTGACTGTGTATGCATAATAGGGCTACATTACAAGGCCTGCATAGGCACAACTTTTAATTGCCCAAGCACAACACATACCCTTTGCGATACCCTATCGTAAAGGATGACTCCAAATAGGAAGGGGGGAGGCATTCTGAATGCGTACCTAACATTATGACTATTACAGGGCAATGTTTTGTGAGATGCATTGAATTTTTGCGTTTTATTGTGATAATTTTTTGACAAAATTTAGAGTATATGCCCTCATAGTAGTGTTACAAAGGAGTATGGGGACAAAATCCATATATGAGCCCCTAGGGACATGTGTATAGTGTACATAGAATTTAGATTTCTATTTGAATTAATTTTCTTTTGTTAAGTATTTTTAAAGATTTTCTTTTTTTAATTATTAAGAAAAAATTAAAAAAATCCATAATCCACATGAGAAAAGACTGACGAGAGGCCTGAGCACTACAAAGAGAAGAAGGTACAGAGAAACTTCTAAATCGAAAACCCTTCTTGGAAATGTAAAAGCTATTGAGACATCTTTTGATGTCACATGTGCTACATTTATTCTTCGAAGCACCCATCATCTCCTTCTTTCACATTGCATGCTTTTGTTGACAAATTTCTCATATGCATATAGAGTGTCCCATAATTGGCACTTGCATCAGGCACTCTTTCCGTGTTTCACCCAAGCACTCACCTTTCATGAACATGTACTTCACGTTCAACTGCTCAACTCCAATAAGAGCGTATACCAAAGGCATTTTTTTCCCACCGGATTTTTCCCTTTGGTCATCCAGGTTTTAGACCCTAATATAAAGACACCTATCACCATCCTTTTGTACATATTCCTTCTACATCAACAATAAGGAAATGCTACTCAAATCAATTGAGAAATGAATTGGAGCACCAATTTCAGATCATAGCATACTTCTCCTCAATGGCGAGTCAAAGAATGGCCTACAATGACAAAGCTGCAGACAACACTAACAACATGATAACTCAAGAACAAAGAAGTCCCCAATGAAGAAGAGCAGACATAAAAGTAATCAGAGGATCTCAAAAGCTTGTCCTTGATAAAGTCCTGGATTCGGCTTGACAGACAGACGTTGCATTAGAGTGCAACTTGGCCTAAAGAAGTTCAGGGTTTAGCCATACAATTTCTACAAAATCCTTACAAAGTTGTCATTGGCTCACAAGATCAGAAAGCCAATCACTCAATTCTACAGATTGTAGAAGTTGTTTCTGAGAATCACAAATACTCCGAATTGATAGATTTGCTGGAGCAAGTGATGGATGGAGCTTTCTCTATCCATGATGATAAGCGTCAAGTTAAACGACATTGGGTTCTTTTTGAATTTAGAACTTGCAGTAGATCTATAATGACAGAAACAGATGCTGCAGCTCGGAGCGTGGATGTGAAAGACATAAAGTTCGTCATCAATTATGATTTTCCTCAATCATGAGAAGACTATGTACATCGGATTGGACGAACAAGACAAGCTACTACAAAGGCTTTAGTCTATACTTTTTTTCCAACAACAAAACGACAGCAACGACAACATCGCCATCGACAATCAGGTCATGTCGAGGACGACATGAACGCGGAAGGGGGGAATGTTGACTATTGGGTCAACAACACAACATAACTCAAGTTTCGTACCAAAGTCTTATCTTTTGCGAGTTATGAAATGCTGCGGATTATGGCTATAAACGTCATTTGTAATGAGTAGTTATTCTAGTTTCAGAAGCCGGGGTGCAATGGCACTTCCAGATTGTAAATACAAAGCCATTTGACCCTTTCAACCCCATTTTTGGTTAAACCTAAGGTAGCCTTAGTATATAAGGTACCTAGGTCATTTTGTAAAAGAACTTTTAATCATAATCAAACTTTAGCGCTGCCGTCTACTGTGTGTGAGAGAGAAAGAGAGTGAGTGTGAGCTTCATGCTCTTGCTACGCCCTGCTCGCTCAACGCATTGGAGATCCGACTGCACCATTGTTGTAGGCTCAAGGAGAGCTACGCGATGACGCCAAGCATTCCACGCGAGACAAAGCGCACATGCCGACGCATCTACAAGCTATTTGTGGCCGTAAGTGTATCAAACGATGTCTGATTTCTGCGTGCTAGTAGTCTATAGAATCATGGCGACATAAGCTACGCATTGGTATTCATAAATCTCAGTTTCGGGCACTTTCAAAATTCTGCTCTGTCATCCTACGCGTTTTCCGCAGATGGGTTTAGAGTGAGGGTTTTGAGTGTAGAAGCTTAGGGACAGATGTATCCTAGTGAGGGGATGGTGTTCCTTAAGTTTCGTACAAATCTGGCATGATTAGGTGAGTTATCTTCCGTATGTGTGTATGTGGCTAGGTGGTGTAGTTGAGAGCAGTGAGGTTCTTGATTGTGGTTTAGTTGGCCTTCCAGAGTGTTGTATGTGTAGGATGGTCTCAGCCTGACAAGCTTAAGAGATTTCCTCCGTGTGCCTATGGTGTCATCTGTGTCCTCGATTGACATTATGTTGATCTAGGTAGTGTTTGCATGCACTTCATGGGTGTGTGAGTAGCTTCCCGTCCAACACAGAGTCTCTAAACAAGAAAAATCCAAGGAATAGACCTTTACCATTGACAATGGCTTGGGTCAATAGCCTTAGAAGCAGACCTAGTTCTGTCTCGCAGCGGAAACGGGACAACTTATTGAAAGTCCGAAAAACTATTTCGGCCCTATAACTACCACAATTGGGCTAAGGTATCCTCAACCAACTCTTTTTCTCCCCTAACAAATGTGAGGGCACAGCCGCTGGTGGACTCCTCTTCCAAGTGAAGAAGTTTTCTAAACGTTTTTGTGCGCAGGGATGGATAGTTACCTGACTAATCAGGTCCACCTGTCCATGATTGACAACCTTAGTCAATCCCCACTTACCACCCCGCACTCACACATGATTCTTTTGTTATTTAATTACTACCACGTTCTTATCACAATTAAAATAATGATTCTTTTTATCCTTCATAACAGGATTTTATTAAAACAGCCCTTGAAAACAGTATTGAAAACATTCTTTTAGCAAACAGACATCTTTAAACTTAAGACAGAGTACTATCAATCAAAACATTGTCCATAATAACCATGACCAGTACTCTTCTTGTCTCAAGACCACATAAGGGTGAAAAAACGGCACCCATTCCTTATTCATAATCCGGAGTGGATAAACCCTCACCCAAGGTTCTGGGTGCCCATACACCAAACCAGTTGCCCATACTACCGAGCGGCTCCCCTAGGATTAAAAAAACGGTATCCTAACTTATGTAGAAACATCAAGACATGACACGGAGTAGAAACTTATCGTTCATGGGGGTAATCGACTTATCCGTGGCTAGAAAGCCATCATTATCATCAATTTATACCAAGGAATCGGAGGTGTCTTGAGACAAGCTGTCGTAAGGATGATCAATCATATCTTTCCTAATTCAACCAATCTTAACCCAAAAAATTCTCTACTACAACCCAAACAATTCTTCCTACATTATAAACAAATGCACGTTGGAAGTTACCTTCCATTTTTGGTCAATTATTCCTTTCCTGATTCTTACTCACTTCTTACGTATGCAATGCTAACTTATAAAAGAACTTAAACTATTTAAAGACTTAATTGAATAATGGGAAGCCCACCTGGGATTGATTGTCCATTTTCTCTGTTGCACTGGCACTTGAAGCCTCTCCTCCGTAGGCCTACTACTACGTCCAGCTTCGTCGTCGTGCGACGCTCTAGTTGGAGCTAAGTCCTCATCATCAGATGTAGGTTTTGATCGGGTCCTTCTATGTGCCATAACTTCTTATCCATTTAAAAAGGACGTCTATTCATTAGGTAAATTATCTAAAAGCTAAACTTAACCTTTGTATCCAATTTTACCCAAATCTAGGTTAAATTTACAGTCTTAATTGGTAAATTCTTGACCTAGTAATTTCTTAGTTTCATATATAGGCATGATAACTTTTCCACAGCTTTTCTAAGGGTTTTCTAAGCTATCCTAATTTTTTTATAATTTTGTATATTTTTTTCCTAATTTTCCCATCGAATTTTAAGCTTGGAATCTGCTTATTTTGAGCTTAATATTTATTCTATATATTTTCTCTCAAAGATTTCATTTCCTTAACTTATAGATCACAGGTTTACACTTACTATAATTTTCCTAAAAACTTTTCACCGCAAAGTCTATTTATTTTAATTAATCTTCTGCTAAAAATAAGACTTTTGGTCAATTATAATTTTCTAACCTCACTAATTAACTATGGTATAATTACCACAAGTAGATAAAAATATTCGTATCCTTTGGTAATTATCTTATTATTTTTCAACTTAATTATATAATTTCCCTCTTCCATTTTCAGCTAAAATTAGGATAATTTGACTTAAATAAATATTTATACTACTTTTATAACCTTGACATAATTATCACAGCCTCTTTATTATACAAATTAACTCTGATAAATAGAATATAATCATATAACATGATTTACTAATTTACTCCTTTAAATTTCAACCAAAATTAGTATATTTTTACTTAGTAAATATCTATACTAAGTTTCTAACCTTGACATAATTATCACGGCATTTTTATCATGTAAACTAGCTCTGATAAATAGCATGTAGTCATAATGCATAATTTACTGATTTTCCTCTTTAGTTTTTAGCTAGAATTATTATAATTTGACTTAGATAAATATCTATACTACTTTTCTAAACTTGACATAATTATCACGGCCTCTTTATCCTATAATCTAGCTCTCATAAATAGCATGTAATCATAGCACATGATTTACTAATTTCTCCCTTTAATCTACTCTCAATAATAGTGGTTTTCTACTAGGATAATTATCTATAATGATTATCTGTGGTTAATATAACTATCACGAGTTAATTAAGACTTAATTTACCTTTGATAATTATCTCAAAGCTTCTTGGGTTAATTTGGTAATTTCCCCTTTTATTCTCTCCTAAAAACAATGTAATTCTGCTGAGATAATTAGTTAAACTAATTATCTGAGGTTAAAATAATTATCACAAATTATTGAAGACTCATAATTCATCTCTGATAATTATTTCAAAGCTTCTTGGGTTAATTTGGTAGTTTTTTCTCTTTTATTTTCTCCTAAAAACAATGTAATTCTGCTGAGATAATTAGTTAAACTAATTATCTGAGGTTATTATAATTAATACGGGTTACTAAAGATGTAGTTTACTTTTGATAATTATCTCAAATCTTCTTGGGTTAATTTGGTAATTTTCTACCTTTTATTTTCCCCTAAAATTAGTGTAATTCTGCTGAGATAATTAGTTAAACTAATTATCTAAAGTTAAGATAATTATCACGAGTTTTATAAGAGTTAATTTACCTCTAATAATTATCTCAAAGAAATTTGGATCAATTTTCTATTTTCCCCCTTTTAATTTGTCCTAAAAATAGTGTAATTCTGCTAAGATAATTAGGTAAACTAATTATCTAACAATAGCATAATTATCACGGGTTTCCTAAGATGTTATTAACCTCTAAAAAATATCTCAAAGTATTTTGAATCAATTTGTTATTTTCTCCCTTTTAATTTGTCCTAAAAACAGTGTAATTCTGCTAAGATAATTAGTTAAACTAATTATCAAAGGTTACCATAATTATCACGGGTTTTCTAAGATTTTATTAACCTCTAATAAATATCTCAAAGTATTTTGAAATAATTTGATCATTTTCCCCTTTATTTTTCTCTCAAAAACACTGTAATTTTGCTTAATTAATTATGAAAATTACTCAAAAAATTATGAGATAATTTTCCTGGCATAATGACAGTTAAAAATGGATAATTTCGGTCTTAATATGATATAATAATTAATTATCTTAATATCCCTAAGCTTAATCACAATAATCAGCAGAGAATATTTAATTAAGAGAGGATTTTTTAGTATACATAGGATTAATCTTCAATTTATTAAGAAAATTGTAAATAGGTTAACCTAGCTTTGTTAAGATTAGGGTTAATTACCATTTAATTAACCAACTAGAGCTTGATCTCTAGTGATTTCTGCGTAGAGGTCTCTCTAGATGAGAGAGAATGTGCCAAGGCTCCGAGTCTGTCCGAAATTGTGAAGCAAGGGTCATATTTATAGGTTTCTGGGCACTCACAGGCTGGAAAATGGCAGTAACTTGCATCCCAACCAACCCTACAGCTCCAAAAATGCCCCCTGCTGCTAAATCTAGTCTGGGAAAGTTCATCATTACCCCACACACACCCCCAGATACACAGAATCGATTTTCTACTAGTTTGTTGACTTTTAATGATTAATTTTGGTAATATTTGCAATTTCTAGAACCTTTGGATAAAAAGTCTTTAGCAGTAATAATTATTGAAACCATTCGATTTTACTTAACTAATTAAATTCATAGTGTAACCTTTCAAAGGCCGTAACTTTTCCAGATTTTATCGGAATTCAGTTCTGAAAATTTCTAGCCCAAGGTTTGTTGTGCTTAAGATTCCAAAAATACCAATATTTTCCACGGTCGGACAATTCTACATTGCTTTTTCAATAATCATATCAATTTGATTAAGCTTTATACAATCTTTAAGGTTTCAAAAACTGGAAACCTTACACTCTTGCTCTCGTAGGCTCATTTTGGTTTTGGGACCTCTAATGTTACTGGCATTGTTTTCTAGCAACATTTTGACTTTTTGACCCTAAACTTGATCTGATCTATATGGGCATATACCTTTGAAGAATCCCACCAATACCCAATTTGTACAAAGCTCCTCCTATGATGATGAACTTCACACTCTTTAGTATCAATGCCTTCTTACTCGCTTGGGACCAGTCCTTTGGACTCTCATGCTCCACCCTAGAGGGACACACCCAACCATGTCGAGCCCACCATCTGATTTTCTTTATTACCAATTGTTAGGTAAAGGCGATGTGTCTCACCGTGCTTTGCCCGTGTATGCCGGCCAATGTTCGGTCGTCCACATTTATCTCCTTATTCTTTATACATACAAAGAATAAGCTTTATACATACAAAGAATAAGGAGCTCTCACTCATTCTCACATTGTGCTCATACAGTGAGATTTAAGAGCTCCACCCACATCCTGTGTACTCTCGCTCTCTCCCCTTCTCACTCTCCACACATGCACCGCATTCGCGCACTGGTATCAGAGCTTTTGGCGACGCACGTGCGACAGCTTTCCGGTGAGACGGAAGCGATAGAGCTCGGCTATGGCGGCTTGAGCTCCGACGGAGGTGGATACAACTCGACGGTGTCAAATCTCAGCTTAGGCATGTATATGCAGCTTGTATAGAGCTTGTGTAGCAAGCCATTCCTGAATTTTGCAAAAAAAGAGCAAGAATAAGAAGTGTTGCAGCTCGTTTTTGCTATTTTTGGCTCCCGCAACAATGTTTTTTGCATATCTCTGTCACATGGAGTCGGATGGATATGATCCAGGAGTTTAGGTTGGGGTTTTGACACATTCTAACCGTGATGGTGATGTCCATTTTTTGAAATTCTGCTCTGAATTAGAGCATGTGCAACATCAGTAAGTTTATGCTGCATTTTTGGACCGAAAACGGAGGTTTTTGACATATCTCTCACACTCGGACTCAGATATATGTGATCCAGGAGTCTACCCTAAGGTTTTGGTACATTCCAGACACGTTGATTATATCAAAATTTTGAAATTTTGAGTGTTGAGTTTTTTGCAGCAACCTATCAACAATCTCTACATATCGAGGTTTTGCAATTTGATTCCTACAGTGTAGAGAGTGATGTGGTTTGCATCTTTGGCTATGTATGGTACACAGTGGTGCTATTTGAGAGAGAATTCACCTTGTTTTTTACATATGCAAGTGATACTTTAGGATGTGACTTTCATATCATTACACATTCGGATGCGATTTTATGTGCATTGTCTGACAATGTGGGGCATTTCAGAGAGCTTTTTTAGCACGGTTTTGTAGTTTCATGCTATGTATGCATTATGCGGATACGGTGTGAGCTAGCCATAGCTCGTAGGTTTATAGGTTTACAAGTTTGCAATTTTTTTGGACCAGTACACGTCCATAGAGCTACTCGGCAGGAGTAGGCCAGTTTGCCAAGCTTTTGGCATTGCATGTAGACTATTTGTGGATTTTGCTACTGAGACATTGTCTATTTTCATCCGTATTAGGTGAGATTTTTTGAGTGTTTGCTTATTTTCCAAGCGAAACTCTGCCAGATTTCTCCCAAGATTTCTCACCATGGTTTATGCATATTCAAAGTTTGCTCTCTGATGGTTTAGTGGTCGAGTTGACTCGCACTCTGACAGTTATATGTAGTTTTTTGGCTTGTAATTTGTGTTGACTTTTGGCTATTTTGCAAAGGAAACTCGGTTCGTTTTTCCCCGTCTTCTCGCCATACAAGTTTGCAGTGTTATGCCTTCTTGTATTGTGGTCGATATATTCCCACTTTGACAGTGATCGAGTGTTTACTCTCACTTTTGACAGGTTTTGTCAATTTGGACACGGTTTGGTGTTCTTGTACCTACTCTCGCAAGAGTGAGGAGTTGTGTATGCTATGGTTTTCTGGCACATTGTTCATTCATTGACACATTTTGACATCAATTTTTCACTCACATATGTATGCCATTTGTGGCGCCGTTGAGTGATACTCTGGCTAGAGCGGTTTGGCTCTGTGTATGACCTTGTGAGGTGATTATGGACGAGTACATTCTCAGATTGGCCATTTGGATATTTGTTGTTGTTTCCATTGCGATTTATTGTTGATTTTTTTTTTCTCTAGTTACAAAGGAGACTCTGCCAAAATTTTGCCAAATATGTATGCCTATTGTAGCGGCTAGTAAGCTTGACCGTTTGCTCACCTTCTTTGCTTGAGACAATGGTTTGCTCTCGGGTGGGAGAGACTTGTGATCTCGAGCATTGTTTTCCATAGTTTTGGCATGGATATGGAGATACTTCAGGTTAGAGGTGGTTCTTGCTCACGATCGTGATTGACATGTTGGCACTGCAGCCACGATGGGTATATTAGGTGCCGTTGCTTTAAGAGTATGAGGCAACGAAAGAGGCAGATGCATGGTGCTACTATGATGACAAATGTTGGAGAGTATGCATGTGACAGGCATGTCACTCTTGAGTTTAGCTTGCCTTTAGACTACTCTGTGTCTTGAGATAGCACATTGTCTACGCATTTTCTACTAGACGAGCATATAGTTTTTCACACAATGCCACATCGTGATTTGTTTTTCTCTTTCTCTAGTGGGAGACTTGGTTGTGTGCAGTTTGCTGATGGTTCAGCATATGACATAGAGGGTGCTGGAGATGTATGCATGTCTTTACCTAGTGGTGCATTTCTTACGCTATACAAGATGTACGTTATGTACCAGGAGTCAACCAGAGTCTCATTTCAGTGCATCAGTTGAAAAGTAGTGGACATTGTGTACTTCTTGGAGAGGGAGCTGTCATTTCAGATGCATAGGGGATCACTGGTGATAGCCAGAGGTGCTAGGAGTGGTCTAGTATACCCTTTGCATGTTTCTGACACACGAGGCGGTGTAGTCTCTGTGTATTTACAGCCATGTTTGGAGCAAAAGACGAGGCGTGTCTCTTTTGTAAATGTGCTGCATGGAGAGCAAGTTGTGCATTTGTCTTGTGGTGATGTTTATGCAGACAATGGTATCTCTGGGGATGCACAACTTTGTCAGTCATCAGTTGAGGTGACATCAGTTGTGCTAGAGATTGATGCATTGCTCTATGAAGCGTTTGATACATTTGAGGGTATAGTGTCCTTCAGCCAGCTGTGTGTGATTGCAGTGGTGCTAATTTTTTCGTTTTGTAGTCATTCTTAGCAGATATGCCTTTGCCAGATGATGCTGACATGGTGATGCATAGTCAGGTGGTTCCTGATGAGGATGCATATGGCACTGAGGTTGCTGACAGGGATAACTTGGCACACATAGTGCATGTTTCATCGGATTTTGGGTCTCTCATCTCTAACCTTTTGGTCTCGAGACCTGATCTTGCTTATGCGGTTGGTGCATTTGCAGTGGGAGTTGTCAGTCCTGCAATGACTGACACGGTCATTGTGCATTGTGGAGCCATGCAGGTCATCACTCAATACCTGCATCAGTAGTGTCATCATAGCTCTACCCCTAGTGGTATGCATGTTGCATCTACACTAGAGCGGTTACAGAGTGAGCGAGTGGGCATAGGTTGAGAGCCGTCTTCTCTCACCTCTTGTATATACTAGCTGTAGGCTAGTCTTCTCACCACTTATCGGCACACAGTCTTTAGTGGGAGAATGTAAGGTAAAGGCAGGGTGTCTCACCGTGCTTTTCCCATATCTACCGGCCATTGTCTGGCCACCCACATTTATCTCCTTATTCTTTATACATACAAAGAATAAGGATCTCTCACTCATTCTCACATTGTGCTCATATAGTGAGATTTGGGAGGTCCAAGGCACATCCAGTGTACTCTCTCTCTCTTTCCTTCTCACTCTTTGCACATGCACCGCATTCACGCACTCACATCAATGGAACAAGAGAGCCTTGCAGTAGAGGTGAACGCTTCAAGGCCACCTATGTTATCTAGAAGCTCATTGGCAATCGACCCAGCCAAGACGAGATATGCAACCTTGTCTAGCCCCGCCTCAAGGCCACCTATGTTATCTACAAGGTCATTGGCAATCGACCCCAGCCGAAGAGGAGATATGCAACCTCCTCTAGGAGCACCTCAAGGCCACCTATGTTATCTACAAGGTCATTGTCAATCAACCCAGTCGAGACGAGATATGCGACCTCCTCTAGGCCCGCCTCCTAGTAGAGGTGGGAAAGATCATCAACATACAGCTTCTCAAGCAAGGATATTATCAAATTGAGTTCAAGACTCCCAAGATGGCTGCCAAATTCATTTTGATGAGCCCACTAGCCAGCCAAGCAGTTAGAGCTCATTTCCAACAACGGCACCATGGTTGTGACCCAACTTTCAATGTTCTTGTCAAGGAAGGAGATCTACCCATCTCTGTGTTCTTCCCCAAACCTGAGGAGAGAGTATCTCCCGCTTGTTTCTAAGGTTGGTTCCGAGATCAGAACAATCTTGGAGACCCCATGCATGAGAGATTTAGTTGTTGTCAAGGCACATTGTATTCCTACAATACGCATTTTGGTACGAGATACTCACACTCTCCTGAAGGTGGTTTTGTTACCTAAGGTGAGTGGTGGATGACTCGCTAGAAGGTGGAGTATTAAGGACTCCCAAACCAATGCTTTATTTTTAGACAGATGGGCCACTTAGCATAGGTCTATTATGTAAGGTGTGAGCTTTGTCTAAGAATCACTAAAGTATGAGTCAATAAGAAAAATGTGGAATTATCCCACATGTAGTGGAGTAAACATTCATTCCAAGTTTTCATTACATCTCTCTTGTTTATGGTGAGCTTGTGATGGGTTAGCAAACTACTCAAGATCGTGTTTATGAGTCCAAGTTAATCTATCTTGGAACCTAATTTTCTTGAGTAACAATCTAGCCTACACACACTCACTTGTATGCATTATGTTTGTCTTCCATCCACCCTAGCTAGCACAATCCCATTCCCATCAAGTGGTATGAGATCCAATAACATGATTAGTACATCCTAATTATCTCTAAGATCCTTGATGATTAGCCTCTCTCTCTCTCTCTCTCTCTCTCTCTCTCTCTCTCTCTCTCTCTCTCTCTCTAGGCCTAATTAGAGCTCTAATGGTTATCTTGAGCAGTTGTCGAGTCTTCAAACTCTTGGGCCAATACTCTTTGATCCTTAGTTATCTAATTAGTGCTAGGATTTATTAGTTCTCAATTAGGGCCCTTAATCAAGTCTTTTTTACATCAATAAAGCTCAATTTTGAGCCAATTTAGGTACATTAGAAGTGTGTCATTTCATCATCATTTTGCATTGATATTCTTGCTAGAGGAATCCTGTACCACTAGCTTTTTGTAGAGCCCCTAAGTTCTGCATTTGGAGCCCAGTTGGCCCTCTATCCCTTTGATCAATCTCTGATAATTTTGCCTATGTCTTGCCTGTGTGTTCTACTTAAAAGTCCTAATTTCTAGGCCGGCGGTCAAGGCAAGCAAATCTTTTTGGGCCTATGGTCACCTCAACCATTGAAAGTTGCTCAGATTTGCACGCGTGCTGGGGTCGACCATCGAGACCATTTTTAGTGAGGGATATTGGGCGGACCCGATTCTTGGAATTCATTGCTGCTCAATGTCTTGGCGGGTCCGTTGGTGATGATTCACGCTTTGTGGCATTTTTGCTCCACGGGCAGATGCCATTGTGGCAGTAGAATCTATTGCAAATCCATTTTGGGTTTGCAAGAGTAGATTCATGTGCCCCACTCTCCCTTGACCTCTATCTCATGGCCACTTCCCAAGAAAGCACTCCCACTTCCCATAAGCAGTGCCTCAAGCATTTAAGAGCTCGCCCAAACCATTTGAAACAAGCCACACAAGGGGGCCTTCCCACGAGCGATCTTCAAAAGGGTCCTATCCCAAGGAGAAGTTCCTGCATTATTGCATCAAGTCACCAAGCTCTCCATTGGGAATTTAAAGAGGACTTCACCAAATAAGCTTTACATCAAGCATCCATATTTCAAGCATTCAAAATCTAAAAGAATTCATCAAGGTCTTCTCCAAGGCAGATCATTAAGCTTTCAAAAGCATTCAAAGGCGAACCTCAAGGCTTCATTGAACTTCAAAGGCTTCCCCAAGGAGCCAGACATTGTGAAGAGGGGCTTCACTCCAGTGAAGAGGAGCTTCACAAAGAGGGATTCTCTCTCTCTCTCTCTCTCTCTCTCTCTCTCTCTCTCTCTCTCTCTCTCTCTCTCTCTCTCTCTCTCCCTCTCTCTCTCTCTCTCAAAAATAACTTCAGAATTTTGCAACCAAGCACAATACTTGCAAAGAATCTCGTAATACTTGTCTATGGTGATGATTTCATAATTGTGTTTGTGTAAAGAGGTAGACACTGACCTTGGAGAGTCTCCAAGCATTAAGATCCCTCTATTGGCACAATGAGTGAGAAGACTATAGAGAAATTTGATGGGAAAGGGTTACATACATGGAAGACAAAGCTTAGGGTCTACTTGATGAATAATACATTATGAGGAGTGGTCAAAGCACCACTAGATGAACAAAAGGGAGTGCATACCATGGCATTTAGTGCACAAGCTTTAGAAAATGATGAACAAGCACTTGGGATCATTATTACCGCACTTCACAACAACTATGTCCACTTCATTGATGAATGTACAAGTGCACATAAAGCATAGGTTGTTCTTGAATAAAACTTTGGGGCAAGAGTTAAAAGAAGTAAAGTGAGCCTTAAAAGACAACTTTACAAAACCTCAATGTATGAAGGAGAGGACATAGCTAGCCTTGTGAATAGACTTAAAATCATCATAACCCAACTTACTTACATAAAGTGTGATATTCCATAAGATGACAAAGTGGCCGTGCTTTTGAGTGCATTTCACCTTCTTATGACCACCTAACCATTTGCAAGTGTGTGCAGTGTTTACATAGCTAGAGGCAGAGGTTGAAGAAGCTGCTGCTAACCATCTACAAGTGTTTGCATAGTTGCCAACCATCTGGAAGTGTATTCACAGATGGCACAATGCAATCTAAAGAATCTCACGTAGAGCCATCACAAGAACCACCATGCAACTCATGCAAAGATCGAACAAGGGACATCATTAGGAAATACAAGGTTGAGTGTAAATGGAAACAACAAGAGCAGGCCAAACTAAACAAACCACTTTGTTCTACAAAAAACAATAATATCAGTGATAAAAAAAGATACAAGATCTTCAATGAAGTGGCACACTGTCTTGATACATGCATGAGGAGCCTAAAATCAACAATCAGAAAAGAAGTCTTTGATCACCTTCTCCTACATCCATCTTTGAAGGATATAAGTATGCATTTATCAGATTGTTCCCACCTTTTTCCTTTATATAATATTTTACTTCCTCTTTCCTTTAGTATTAGTGAAGTTATTTAGTATTTTTCAAGCAATCACATATACTCCTCTAGGAATATCCCTATCCTTGTCCCAGGAGTCGGGTATCCTATCTCCTTCGCCACATGCGGAGGCGATGCCTTGACACAATTTCCTATTCTTATTTTTCTTTATCTAGTGTGGGAAAGGCTTACAAAAATAATCTATTCTAGATTCTTTTTAAGTCAATAATCCGAGAAGTAGAGCAAAGGTCCGGATGATGAGGACAATTGCCGAAGACCATTCAGGTTCCTAGCCTTTCCAAGGTTCCTTTTTACCAAACAATTAGAAGAGTTCCTTAATTAAATCACATCCTCCTCCCTTATCTTGATCCCTTCATGGATCCATTTTCCCGTTGACATTAGGCCTACCCGGACTAGGCCGATTTCTAGATGCATCTACAGTATCACCCGGTCGAGACTCACTCCCATCGAATCCCATTTCTAGAGCAATGAATGAGCCCCAGCTTAAATCATAGACCAATGATTATCAGTCCTATCCAAAAAGGACCATCCCCCGCTGCATTCCACAGATAAACACATGTGTCGGCCTTTTCCAAAAATGTAAGACAAAATTCACACTTAAATCTTTTATGTTATGCTAGGGCTATCCACGTCAAATCTTCATTCTCAGTAAAGTTTTTTATCCTAGTTGAAATTTAGAGTGAGCTCCTTGAGTTAGTTAATATGAGAAATTAGTAATTTATCCTTCTAAGAAAGAGGAAAGTTTGCTTATGTAACGTGAGAGCTTAAGCATGAATGAATGTAGAATGAAGAGTAACCCATTGTTTAGGATATGCTATGGCATCAAGATGACAAGAAAACATTAACTTGGTGTGTGTATGGTAAGAGTATTCTCCTTGCTTTGGGTGATTGAAGAAGCTTGTTGATGTAGTCGACTCTCCCCCTCTTCAATACCACCAATTGTGCTACTTGGAAGGAGAGAATGAAAAGAGGCAAGAGAGATTCAAGCTATGAAAAACTTAGGGGTTATAAGAGAGAGTAATGGGAAGAAGAAGATCAAGTTATGGGAAGCATGGTTATGGTTTTTTGGCCATGGCTTCTCTTGGTGAGGAGATGTGTGTGTGTGTGTGTGTGTGTGTGTGTGTGTGTGTGTGTGTGTGTGTGTGTGTGTGCGTGTGTGTGTGTGTGTGTGTGTGTAGTTCAAGCGCCTTGTCTATAGCTTCCTCAAGCTTTTCTACAACTTACTCTCTAGTTGCATCCTAAAAATGGAGGAGAGAAGTGAAAAATGAGAAGAGAATCCCTCTTGTTATGCGCATTTTTTATAAGTGCTTTCACTTATCTTGATAGCGTATCTTCCTTATTTTGATAACTTATCTTTCTTTGATAAATTATCTTACTTATCAAAACTTTTTCAACAAGTTACTTACTTACCTTATCCTTATCTTCTCTTTTCCTTCTTTATCTTTTTCCTTTTCCTTTTCCCTTATCTTATTCCTTTATGCTAATTTTTCTCAAAATGTAAAGCTAATTTCCTATGCATTGGTTATGTCTATGTTCCCATGGCATAAGCCAAAAGTGTCTCATGAGTATACTTTGGTGCTTAAATTAAGCCTGAATTTTTCTCAACCATTTTCTTCTTTCTATTATTTTCTTTTTCTTTGTCATCTTTTAAATCGATGCCTTAGATGTGTTGGCCTTGAGAGCTGGGAGAAGGCCCTTACACTTACGTCCAACATCTTACTCATATGTTGGACATACCACAAGTTTAGAAGATTACCCTCTCTCTTTAATACAATTTATAACACTATTATTATTGTTTTAGTACTTGTTGGAAGTGTACCACTTTTTAACAATACTATTCTGCTTCCAAATCATGTAGGTGATCTCCTCTTAGTATTTTTTCTTGGCTTGTACACCACTATGGGGATAATCTGTTGTTGTGGTGCTTTCATACAATGCTTAATTATATATAGCATGGCTCAACCTTTTTACAATAGTGTTTTAATATTTGCATGATTGCATGATTGGTTCTTATTCTTATAACTGTACAACACTTTTCTTCCAATTTGATTGGTTTTTATCACCGCAAGTCTGGTTTTAAGCAATGCTTGATTAGTCAAAAGTTGTTTTAATGGTTTGTAGTAGTGATGGGATGGTTTGTGGCACTAGAAAATTTATTTGTAGGAAGTTTTTTCTAGTTTGTAACATCGCACTGGTGTTTTCTAGCTGTGTCTGATTGGCTTTTGAATTATGTTATAATTTCTAACAGAGCTAAGTTGGTTTGTATGATCAACTTCTAGCATGTCTAGTTTCTAGCAAGGCTAGCTTGTCTACTTTGCACCTGCTTTTCATGTATAGTAGTTTGTAGCACTTCAAAATTGATCAAGGAAAGCTTTGCTGGTTTTGAACATTGCATGAGTGTTTTTTAGTAATGCTTGACTTATTTCTTGTTTCTAGCACTGAGTAGGTGTTCTACTAATGATTGATAAGTTTGTAGTTGTGACTATAGGATTTCTAGCAGTAGATCCCAATCACCAAAGCTTGGGAGGTTTCTAGTAGTGCTTTAGTGGTTGAACTATTTGGTTTCTAGCACTAAGTAGGTGTTTTTTTGTAATGCTTGACAGGTTTGTAGTTTGAAATAGGTTTCTAGCATGCATATGGACTAGTTGATTTCTAGTAGTGCATGGCTATTTTGTACTGCTTGACACATTTCTAGCTATAACTATGTAGTTTATAGCCGGTTTCTACATGGGTAGGTGTTTTCTAGTAATCCTTGACAAGTTTGTAGAAAGCACTGAGTAGGTACTTCCTAGTAGTGCGTGGCTACTTTGTACTACTTGCTGAAAAGTTTCTACCTGTCTTTGTGGTTTGTTGCACTAACTAGGTGTTTTCTAGTAATCCTTGACAAGTTTGTAGAAACACTGAGTAGTTTCTTTCTAGTAGTGTGTGGTTGGTTTGTATAGCTTGTTCACATGTTTTCTAGTTGTGACTATGTGGTTTGCTGCACTAACTAGGTGTTTTGTAGCTCTATGAAAAGGTGGTTTTTAGCAATGTGACATGTGGTTTCTAGCTTTTACTAGGTGGTTTCAAGTAGGTATTAAATGGTTATCAATAGAACTTGGGAGCTTTGTAGTGGTAGATTCATTTTTTTTAGCACTACTTGGGAGGTTTTTAGCACTACTTGTTGGGAGGTTTCTATCACTGCTTTGGTGGTTTCTAGCACTCCTATGATTTGGCGATTGGACTACCTAGTTTCTAGCACTGAGTAGGTGTTTTTTAGTAACTTCACTGGCATTTAATCATTGTGTTGCTTTTTAGATGGAGCTATTTGAAAGGGTCAAGGTTAC
Source organism: Adiantum capillus-veneris (assembly GCF_014529385.1). NCBI lineage: Eukaryota > Viridiplantae > Streptophyta > Polypodiopsida > Polypodiales > Pteridaceae > Adiantum > Adiantum capillus-veneris. The sequence continues at coordinate 144,538,109 of NC_140947.1, forward strand.
ATATCCAAATGTTCAAATTCAACAATGATGTTTTGAGTATTTGAAGCCATATTTTGTGCGTAAGCTGAAGTAAATAATTATATTTTTTGCATTTTGCACATGTAAATGACCTATTTAAGGGAAGCAATAAATTACATATAGCAGAAGTGTTTTTGCATACATGGAGTTGCATGTGATTGCACATGCTCAACATGTGCCAATGATTTATACATTACCTCTTGCAATGCTTCTTACCATGCATACAAGAGTACTACAACTTTATGTGAGTCTGTTTTGTGCCCCAACCCAATAGAAGTAGCTTTTCATAAGTACAATTGTTAATCGATAGCTGTGGTGATTTTGGCACCAAAACAATTTCCTTGTGTCCAATAGAGCTTGCCAAGAAGGATTTGCAAGTGTCCATCAAAGTTTTTGAAGATGTCAAAATAATGGTCGATGTTACTGGTAGAAATCCAAAAGGAAGAAAAAAGAAAATAAAGGATCTTTTACACAAGAAACTACCCTCCAGTGAGCTCCATATGTTTCATGCACACCTTCAGAAGTTCATTAAACATAGATGGCAGGCTGAACAATTTAAGGAGTCTCTTCAACAATTTTCAACCAATAAAACTATTTCCATCATTAATTTTCCAAGAAATACATTTCAAAGAGAAAAATGAAATCCAATCCATGCATTGGCACTCCTTTAAGGTCACAATTCGGGTGTATATAAATCACTTCAAGGTGAATGGTGCGGTCAAAAAGGTTGTTCATTTCTATATATGTGATGAAAAAAAGCATGATACATCGTTTGTTCAGCATTGCTTACTATTGCATCACAAATGGTTGAAAGAACAAGGGCTAGCACCAAAGTATTACTGGGTGTGGTCAAACGGAGCAGCATCTCAATTCAAGGCAAAGCAACCATTTTACTTTGTTGTGCATGATACAAATAGCTCACACGTACTAAAATGCTATGGAACGTCTTTTGATTAGGTCATGGCAAGGGAGAAAATGGTTGATCAGGTGTTGTTATTATGAGAGCATTGACACATGAGCAATTCAAAGTAGATGGTGTACCTATGAAATGTGCAAGAGATGTTGTGGCCTTTCTAAGGCTCAAGTACTCAAGTTCAAATGGAGAAGGAAGGGTTTTTTGGGAGAGAGGTAGACCATAACATCGATGGGATTTTGAAGCTATTCCTCAATATTTCTCCATTTATAGTGTTAATGAATATGATTCTCGCACAAACCTAGGTGCTTAGATTTTGGTGGCTCACATGCTTCAACACTCGGTGCTTGTAGGGGCCTAGGACAAGATGCATTAGGTAGTGACAATGAAGAGGATACTGATGAGCCATGGTATGCAAGCCATAATGATGCTTTGAGTGATGCTCTTTATTGGAAGTCAAGCTAGATGGATGCCCGTGGAGTCGATGGGTATGTGGAAAGGCCCTTGGGAATGCTGGAACAAGTGATAAGTACTACCCTCATGTGGGATAGAATACAAACACACCTATGGGGTAGAAGATTTCGGAAAAGGCAACAATTTTGAAGTTATTTTGGGACGACCATTTATGCGTCAACTCAAAATGGTTCAAGACTAGGGCTATGACCATCTCTATTTACGACGACATAAGGGATTCATAACCAAGGTAAACATCAAGGACCATAATCATAGGGATGTAAACCAAACTCCAATAGAAGACTCTTCTTTCACTCTACGGACAATAGAATACAGTTTCCTACTTGGCTAGTGAAGGATGCTCACGTTTGGATGTTTGGGGCATCAGAACGCGGGGGTCTTAGAAAGGAATATTTCATCCTAGAGTGTTTGGTAGATGATGACTAGTACATGAAGGAACCATTTCTAGAGGATTTATTCAAGCCCTTTGGATGGGACAAAATGCTGGCGACTCTTGATGTTTGTGTAAACAAGGTGACCAATACCACGTTTTGTGACAAAGATGGTTACGATATCAGACCCTTTCTAATGGTATCCATTGTCCATGAAACTGAGAACGTTTTTGAAACAACTAAAATTGAACAAACTAGCAATTACAAACGAATTGTGGATAAAGTTTCCATACGAGATATTTCACAAGATGATACCATGATTCAAGGAGTGATGAATTAGGGAACAATGCAAGACAAACTCTCAAGTGGTTCTGGAAACAAAAATACAAAAGAACCATCAGTCGGTTTTCTACGAGTTTCCTAACCAAAAAACACGAAGAAAACAGAGATATCAGATGAGACGAACTAAGAAACAACAAAACAAAATAAAGAAACCAATTCCAAAATTGATGACCAAAACACAATATCTCATGCTTGTGGGAGCAGATGATTCTATCCGAGACAAAATCACATGAAAACAATTGAAGTTAACTAGTTTTCCAGAAAACTCAAAGAAACAAAGCAAAAAAAACCAAAAGAGAAGACCAAAAAGACACCAGCAATGTCAAAAACTCAACATAAAAATGAATATCAAAAGTTAAAACGGACATCGAAGGAGGTTTGGACTACATAATTGGAAAGTGAGGACGACTCTAGCTCAAAAAAATTTGATGCACCTCTCACTTCAAAAAATACACAATATAGATTGGTGTATTGTGGTGGAACAACCGATGTGAGAGCCTAAGGAACTAGGAACATCGCATGATGGACTTGAAAATGCAAAGAAGATTCATTTGGTGGAACTAGGGGAGGAACTGAGACGAGCTTACATAGCCACATATTCTACAAAGGAAGAGAAACAACTATTGATAGCTACCCTCAAACAATATAAAGATGTGTTTGCTCGGTTTTACAAAGATCTAAAAAGGGTAGATCCTAGTATTTTCCAACACACAATTCCCCTAAAGAGTGATGCTAAACCGCATCGACATCGTCCATAGAAGAAAATTAAGGAGGAGATATATAAACTGAAATAGGTAGAGTTTATCTATGAGATCAATCACACGGAGTGGGTGTCATCAATTGTCATGGAGCCTAAGAAGAATGATAAATTACGTGTGCATAAATATCAAATAGGTGAACACTGCTACAATCAGAGACAACTATCCCTTATCCATCATTGATCGTGTGATTGAAAGAGTTGATGGAAAGGAATCTTACAAATTTCTAGATGGATTTTTAGGCTATAACCAGCTCACGATCAAGTTGAGGATCAACACAAAACTACCTTTGCTACAGAATGGGGCATATTTGCATATTGGGTGATGCCATTTGGTCTAACCAATGCGCTTGCCATATTCCAAAGGTTCATGAGTCATGTGTTCAAGGAATGTCTAAGATAATTCTTAGAAATTTATATGGATGACCATTGTGTGCATTCTCTCCACCATAATGAGCATGTCAAACATTTAAAGAAGTTTCTTGAGCAATGCAGGACGTATCTTATATGCCTGAATCCTAAAAAGTGTGTTTTCATGGTAAGACAAGGCAAGATTCTTGGAGATATTGTGTCTAAGAACGATATTTCTACTGACTATGCATGTATGTCGCACTTGTCAATGCAAGGAACTTGCCGATACACTGTGTGCGAGCCACAAATGGCTCCAAGCACACAACAAGCCTAAACTAGTAAGCTCAAAGATGGCATTGGTGTGTCACTCACTGCTATACGCTTCCTGTCGTGGAGGATTCCTCGCCGCGAAGAAGAGGGAGATGCCGCTACGCCGCGCTCAACCGCCTCGCTGCCGTCGTGCCGCCACAATGCTCTCTCTCTCTCTCTCTCTCTCTCTCTCTCTCTCTCTCTCTCTCTCTCTCTCTCTCTCTCTCTCTCTCTCTCTCTCTAGCATACACACACACAAGGAGATGAAGAAGAAGAATATGGAGATGGAGCAAGAGCACTCTTCAATTGCACAAATCACAGAATGAGTGAATTTTAGGTTTAGTTGACTTTTATATGAGCTCGCCTCATTCACTTGGGCACCCATGCTTAGCCAACTAATCCCTTGAATGTTCCAGTTAGAGTGCGCCTCTCATCAGCGATCACTCTTACCCTTTTCCTATTGGACTGACAAGCCCGGTACCTGACTCTACCAAATAAATAATACAATGTCCATCGTAGGTGATAGGAATGTGCGTGAGGGTTAACATGCCCCCCTTCCTGATGTAGATTCCATCCTCAGAATCTATTGAGTTGAAGCTCGTTCGTCGAGGTGGAAGAGCTTTTGAGATGAATGTCCTTAGCCTCCTTCAGTCACTGCAAAACCAAACAATATTGGCACAGTAATTGCATTCTCATAAGAAATTAAAACGCATATGCAGTTGTAGGCAGACAATTTGATTGGTAACAGAATTTAAACCATTTGTCAGCAATAAACATTAAATTGCAATATAATCAAACGCATAAATAGTTGTAAATATTAAAAACTAAACAAGTCCGGGGTTGCTAATTTAACGGTCGAAAGGCACTAAAGATCGACTATTAATACCATGGGTAAGATTCTCAATTTTCTCTGGTCAATTAAGTTGTTTAATCGCGAGAGCCAAGTATTTCATGTCCGAGGGCTGACTAGAGTCTATACCTAGAAGACCTTATAGTTAAGCTACGATAAAAGGAATTTCTCATGAAATCATCGCCTGACTGATTACTTTTTCTTTGACCCCCCAAAGTCTTTTCACAATGATTCAATTTTGATGTGTGTGCATATTTTGTATGCCTTGGGTTTTTTGCTTTTCAAGGAAAAGTGCCCACACTGCGAACCTCTAGGGCTCTAGTACCATAGGCGATACATGTGAGTGGAGTACAAAATCAAGCTGAGGTTTCTCTTCCAGCTTAAGATTTTACATTGTGGCACTTTGATTTTTTGTTTGTTCGTTTTTAGCATTTCAATTTTGTAACTTTGGGGGGTCATATAGGACTGTTACCCTCCCCAGGCGCATCACACTAGTAAACTCCCTTTATAATACCTAAGCTAAAGGTTAATAGGGACTAAGCCCACTAGAAAGCCCTAGTACATTTCACACAATGCTGCCTAAATCGGATTAAGAACCTAAGTAACCTTTAATTATTAGGAACGCATTCCCCATGGTATTAAGAGAAGATCTCTAACGCCTAGCTTGGTCAAACTAGCTTAGTTGGACTACTTGATTTTTAAACCTAGACAAATGATTATGACAAAAATTACATTGAATTTAATGTTTGATACTAAACAAAGGCACTGAATATTATGCTACCAATCACAATCAAAGCAGACAAACATGGATGCAAAAAAGATAAGGGGCAATGCTAATGGACAAAATACACCCGTTTGTGTTGATGGTCGCGCTTGATTTGAAGTGTGAACGAGAGAAAGATTTCATGAAGGTCCAAATCCTAACAACAGTAACACGTTCCTGTACACACTAGGAAACACAAAGAATACCTCTAGGAGGCACATCAGTGGGAAGAAAGAACTTTTCTAATCACTAAACTTTAAAATAGAAACACTCCTATCGTACTAATCTTACCTACCCTCCATCACTCGAGTGATGAGGATCAAAGGTGTTTGATGACATAGGTTTCTGTTTCAGTGTACCGGATGTGAATGTGTAGGTCTGGTCAATGTTTTGACTTTTATTGTGCATACTCGTTTGCTAATTGCTCTTGCTCTTTACTTTTTTTTTCTTTTTTGTGAGTATAAGGCTTTATATATACATTCCCTAAGATTGGCACATTGGGAGGTCAGGGAGGAAGGTTGAGAGGGAAGCAAGTGAATGATGGATGTCAACAAACACTCCTCCCTTTCCTTGGGTAGATCATACGGTTTGAAATGTGCTTGTCACCCTTTGAAACCAATTGTTCCAGTTTGTAATAGGTGAGGATTTTTGCCAGTAGTTTTCTATTACCTTAGGTGCATCGTCAACTTGCAAGGGTGGTAAGGTACTCTCCCAGGATCGAACTTGGAGTGGTTCATCAGGTGATTCTTGAACACTGGGAGGTGTGGATTCCTTTGTAGCTTTATGGAGGTCCACTATTGTAAGTGGAGGCTGTGGAGAAGCTTCTTTTTCCATATGGGAACTACATGAAGAGCAAGAAGCTTCATTTGACTTCCCTGTTCTTGAGTTAGGTGGAACAAATTGTTCTTTCTTCGGTACCCAAACTAGCTCTGGAGCGGGTGTGTAGCATTCTATGATTTTTTTCTTTCCGCGATCGTTGATCCATTTTGGAGCTACAGGATTGGGCTCACATGGGTCAGGAGACAAGTAAGAACACAATCTACGTTTTGGCACCCCGATTTGATCATTTCCTTGATAGTACCCTTGGGCTTCCAATAGTCGTTTAGGAATCCACCGCCACGTTTCCTTACATTTTTTGGAGCGAGTGGGACGTTTCTTACAAGGCTTCTGTTTTTTAGCATCAACCATGGTTGCTAAAGAAGATTTAGGGACCCACTTGTAGTTTTTCTATGTTATATGAGGATGAGTCTTGTCAGAAGCTATATGCATTGCTTCTAGAATATTTAAGGGTACGGGCATTTCATCCCCCTCAGGTGTTACCCACGTCGTTCCCCAATTCCTCCAAGTGTCTATGGTTGCTGCTAGGTGGACCCAATCCACATTGTCTGACTCAGTCATCCCAGGTAGTACATCCATATAAGGAGAATCTTCCCCAGCATTAGTGTCCGCTTTACACGTGTAACAATATTGCAATGGGGCCTAGTGAACTGTGGTGTCAGATCTATGATCAATTATAAACCTATTTCCTAGAGGATGTGCTCGACCAGTCACAAGATCCACTCGAATGACAGAATCTTGGAACTGCAAGTAGACATAGTTTTTAGACCAGTCACGCACCATTTTTTCTTCCCTCATGAAAGGACGTCCTAAGATCATCTCCGATGCCATAGTGTGTTTGGATAAATCCATAACAATGAAGGTAATCTTATTTTATGTCCAAAGACCTTGATCTTGAGATCTTCTAGCATTTCAATAGGTTTAACAATAGATCCATTGGCCACCTTTATTACAATGGTTGTGGTCGCAAGTTGAGGTCTTCCCATAGTTTCCCAGCAATTTTTAGTCACAATGCTAACCCCAACACCACCATCAAGGATTCCCTTCACTGTTAATCCCTTAGTAGTGATTGGTATGGTGGCATTGGATTCATCACCCTCAAAGTATTGTCCCAACTTGTTAACAGGTATTTCTATAACAAGGTTCTCATCTAGGTTGGGTTGTGGATCTAAGTGTTCCTCCTCTATTGGCATCTCCCCAGAGCTCCATCCATCTGTGAAAATTGTGGTAGCCCAAACTTTAGTTCTCCATTGAGGAAGGCTCGAAGAGCTTAGACTAGCTCAGGGTCTTTAAATAGTTTGGACATGACGGTGGTTCTAACTTCTGAAGACATGAAATCCATCAATTTGGCAATGTTTAACGGCACATTTTGGGCTTCAATCCCTTGACGTGGGGAAGATGGGATCTCCATTTCTTCGATAGGATCACGTAGTCCCTCTGTAAACATTCTTTCCATCAAGAAGTGAGTACGCCCACTTTCCCATGACTTTAAGTCACTTTCTTCTTGGATGACACTAGGTATGGCTAAGGGTCTATGGACTTGGTGAGGTTGTTGTTGCGTAGGGAACACGGTGTCTGTAATTTGTATCTGCCTAGGTGCTGGTTCTAGATCCCTTTGGGTATCTTCTACCAAACTCCTTAATTGCTTGACTCGCTCAATCTCCTCTGTAGGGTTTGGATAAGTTCCTATCTTCTTCTTGGATCCTGGCCATTGTGGCTAATGAAGATCTTCCTTGTTGGTTTCTATCTTAGTGGTTGTTTTGGTCTCCATGGTTCCACTTGAATCAGAATCCTCTTCAGCGTCATTCATATATACGAGGTCATCACCAGTCCCTATGTTGGTCTTTGAACTGGGGTCTGACTTCGCTGTTTTTTGTGATCTCTTCCTTCGTGTTTTCTTCTTTTTCTAAGATTGGGCAATTGATGTAATGTCTCTTTCCTCAAGAATATAATTTTGTTTTTGGAGCATCGATCGTGTGAATACGTTTACTGGTACCACATCTGTACTTTGTGATGGCTCCTCGGTAACTTCAATCAAGTTTAATGGCGTGATCTTCGGTGCATTTGGATTATTTGGACATTGGGCAATCAAATGATCTATGACACATCGATTACACATGAGTATCAGCATTGTAGACGTGCTCGCTTGATTGGTTTGCATTAGTGTGGCATTATTTTGTAGCCTAATAGGACACTCGGCCACACGATGCTATGAGTGTGGACCTCCACACTCATAGCATTGAAGAGGTGGTCTCTTAGCAGTGTAATTGATATTTTGGCCTCTTGACGCAAGAGCAGCTACTTGATATACAGGTTTGACTTGTCCCCATTATTCCTCCATGTAGTATTGTGGAATTTCTTCAAGCGCATCCATCCCATAGGCAATTTTAGGATCTATATCTTCCTCACAGCCTTCCAAACAAATAATATATGACTCACAACCCACTTGATTCACAGAAGTGATTCTCGGATGTGGTGGTTGCGGTCCTAGCACTGGAGGTGGTAAGGGTGTTGTTTGTACAACATTTTAGGCCCTAGGGACCATGTGTTGTGATGTTTGTTCAAGAGGTGGGGCCGACATCAATGCAGGCACTCGAGGCGTGTCTGTCCATGCTAAGGTTGGCCTATTGGCCATCGCGCACTTACTATGCAATCCTTAGCTTGATGACCATACCTTCCACAGGCATTGCAATTCCCATTGAGTTTTACTCTAAAAGTAGGGCATTCACTGGTACTATGCGGTCCATAGCATCGGCGAGCACCATTGTTGCTCCCTTCTTGGATACATATGATTGTTTTGCGGAGCACGATTGTCTCTAAGACTCTCTTGAATAGCCTTGGTGAGATCTGCTAAAGTCATCTCAGATATCTTTGGCTCCTTAGCAATAGGCTTTAGGTCATTGGCTGATGCCCCGATTCTTGTGAGCTAATAGATTTAGACTCAACAGACAATCTTTCTCCTTGAATCATTAAATTATCCTCCAATTGGATCGCATTGGTGGTGACTACTTCCCAAGTGGTGATACCTCTAATGACTAAGCCATTGTAGATATCCTCATGTTGTAATCCCCTAATGAATCTATCCAGCAATTGATTATTATTGAAGCGCTCATTTGGATTACAACGAGAATTCAAATGCTTCAAGTGACTAATAAAGTCTCTCGCCGACTCTCCTTCCTCTCGTTGGGCTTTCTGGAGCTGAGAGGCTATACCCCAAAGCACTCCCTCTTGTATGTATTCTTTCAAGAACAGTCTCCTAAGAGTAGGGTAAATCGTTTTTTTCTTCCACCCTTAGGGTTCTATACCAATCCCCTACCTTCCCACTTAAGGTTAGGCTTAAATCATTACTCTTATGTAGGTCATTGTGTTCTCCTAGAGAATCGCATATTTGTTCAAACACTTTGATATGCTTTCTTACATCTCCGTCTCCACTAAATTTTTGTGTGAGCTTGGCTATTTGTACTGCCCTACTTCTAGGTTCTCTATCAGGCGTGTTACGCATATTCTCAGCGATAGATTGACCAATAGCTTGAGCAAATGTTGCCAAGTCACCTAAGTGAGCAGGCACCGTGGGTGAAGGCGCTCCAGAGACTACATATGGAGTAGGTATTGGCATTGGGCTTGGCACATAGGAAGCCCTTGGGTTCCACGTTGGGTACAATGTTGTGCCATGTGGTGGTCCATAGTTCATATGGGTGGCCCTAGGCATAGCAGACGTCGGATGTGACATGCTAATGCTAGCTGGTGTAGTCCCATAGAAATAAGAACTTGGGTGTTGTGGTTGTGGAGAATAGGTAGTTGAAACAATGGGAGGAGTAGGGACTACATGAGTACGAGGACCCATGGGTGTGTACGATTGGTACACACTTGTAGGTACTATTGTTGCAGGCATTGAGCTACCATATAGTGGTGCTTTACTAACAAATGAGGTCCATGGCGTATTTCTCGGCATGCCCATCATTGGGGTAGGCATGGTAGCCGTGGTGTCATCAAGGGAAAGATGAGCTATGCTTGGAAAGGTAAAGCTATCACTTGTGGGCTCAGATTGCACCGAGACCCCTGGCGAAACAACATATGGGGGATCCATCGGACTTTCGAGGGAGTCTCCATTTGCGATAAGGTCGGTTGTTTAGCCTTCCCTGTATCCAAGAATCTCATGAGACCCGTTGAAGGCATATTGATCCCCTTGTTCTGTCTCTCTAACTCAATGACCCTATGGATGACCTCACAAACTTGTTGTTGTTGATCCTCCACACTAGTAGCACCCATTGTGGATTGCAGGACATCTAACCAACCCACGTGATAGGTGTGACCTGTGTATAGATCGATTAGAGTTTCTGTTTGTAGTTCGTACTTCTAGTTCTCATTTAAGAACTCTCCATCTAGGATTGAGGTGCTAGGGGTGTCCTTTGAGCTAGATGCAATGTTGCTTTCTAGGGGTTGGCCCTTAGCGGTTGCTAAGTCAAGAGCACTCGATTGCTCTCCTAGCAAAGATATTGACATAGGAGATTTTGATTTTAACTCTCTTCATTGCTCCGCCTTGCGTAAGCTCTCAATTTCCTTTTCCCTTGCTGCAAGGATATATCGCTCAACCTCTTGCACTTCAGCAAGGCTTCTACCATCGGGTAATATGACCTTGGAGGAGAATAGCTCTGAAGAGTCAGGAGGTGCAGTGAATGAAGTACATTCACGTGCACATTCTCTAAGGGCATAGGCTCTACGTTGGTCATGAATGGAGAATTTACTTCCCCACCCCCCTCATTTACATCATTAGCTCCATGTTCGGAGCAAGTGGCTCTACTAAAGGTTTCCTTCAAGCGGCTAAGCATGCTCGGCTGGGACCGTGGGCCCATGGCATGCATGTCTTGGCTTGAGCTATTGAGATTAGGCATTGGGAAACCCTCCATGATGTCATAGTCAAAGGAAGAGTCACTAGCTATGTTCAGGTCTTGGTTTGTACTACCTTGGGTCCCCGCTGCCGAGGGCCCGGAACCTAAGGTAGGTGGATAATGAGAACTCGCGTAAGTCGAAATTCTCTCTAGTTGCTCCATATCTAGCACACGACCAGACCGCAGATGCATGTGCCTTTGACAACCTACAAGTGTCGATGAGTAACCTCAAAGGTTAACCGCTTACTTTTTAAGGCGTCCGTTTTCAGTCTTTTACTAAAAAATTTAATTTTGTAATATTTTTGAATGATCGGTTTTTTTATTAAAGTGTGTGATAGCTCAAAACGAGCGTATCACTCAGAGGGTCGTGATGTACTTTACAGCACAACGTTCAGTCACCTGAAGCTCCGTTGTTCCTCAAAAAAGTTGATTTTTAGCTATGTGTGAAGCTAAAACACGTAATTTTAAAGGACGACTAAGGACTAAGCCTGAGCATGAGCTTTGGACTTGGTTCTGGGCTTGGGTCTGCGAGATATTCCCGATCCCGGTCCTACCTTTAAAATTTTTATTTTTTTTTATTTTTTATTTTTTTAAAAAGGATAAGGTCGTCGCGGCCTACACGAGAGTACACACACACACTCTATCTACCTACTTACAACTAATACACCTACTGTTACACACTAACACACTTCATTAGCTCTCACAGATCTACTTTCTACTTACTGTACATTACATTACACAAAACTAACACCTTACACAAAGAAAACATAGTAACCTTTCAAAACTTCATTAACAAAAAATTACACAGTAGCAACACAAAATCCTTCTTCTCAACACATACACCTTCCTTCCCTACCTTTCCTACAATTTAAATTGCACCACGAAAGAAGCACAGAGTGCCATTCAAGCTTAGTGTATGGCATTCCTTGGCAACGGCGCCAAAAATGTGCGCGTATGTCGCACGTGTCAATGCAAGGAACTTGCCGATACACTGTGTGGCAACCACAAATGGCTCCAAGCACACAACAAGCCTAAACTAGTAAGCTCAAAGATGGTGTTGGTGTGTCACTCACCGCTCTACGCTTCCTATCGTGGAGGATTCATCGCCGCGAAGAAGAGGGAGACGCCGCTACGCCGTGCTCAACCGCCTCGCCGTCGTCATGCCGTCGCAATGCTCGATCGCTCTCTCTCTCTCTCTCTCTCTCTCTCTCTCTCTCTCTCTCTCTCTCTCTCTCTCTCTCTCTCTCTCTCTCTCTCTCTCGCGCGCGCGCGCACGCACATACACACACACACAAGGAGATGAAGAAGAAGAAGATGGAGATGGAGCAAGAGCACTCTTCAATTGCACAAATGAGAGAATGAGTGAATTTTAGGTTTAGTTGACTTTTATATGATCTTGCCCCATTCACACTTGGGCACCCATGCTTAGCCAACTAATCCCTTGAATGTTCCAGTTAGAATGCGCCTCTCATCGGCGATCACTCTTACCCTTTTCCTATTGGACCGACAAGCCCGGTACCTGACTCTACCAAATAAATAATACAATGTCCGTCATAGGTGATAGGAATGTGCGTGAGGGTTAACACTGACCTTGCAAAGATACAAGTGATTGTTTCTCTTTCAAGAGCAACACAAGTTAGAGAGGTATAAGCCTTCATGGGCCATTTTGGATATTGTCACAGGTTTATTTCCATGTCTGCAATCATTGTAAAACCTCTCTACGCACTCATCATGAAGTTTGAATGGAACAAAGGAATGTGAAAAATCATTTCAACAATTGAAGCAGAAACTTATTTTTGCTTCAATTTTGAGAGCTCTTGACTAGAATAATATTTTTTGCATCTATATAGATGCATCAGCTTACGCTATCAGATGTATCTTGGCTCAACTTGGAGAAAAGAACATAAATTTTTTGATTAGTTACTCTAGTAGACAACTCAATAGTGTAGAAAGGAATTATACTACCACAGAAAGAGAGAGCTTGGGAATGATCTACTCTGTCAAAAAGTTTAGACATGACCTTCTTGCAAACAAGTTTGTACTTTTTGCGGACCATTAAGCATTGTTATACTTGGTGAACAAACCATGAAATACAAGTTGCATCGTTTGATGGTTCCTAGTATTGCTTGAGTTTGATTTCATAGTGGTGGTAAAAAAGGGGACTTATACATAGCAGAAAGCAGACCATTTATCGCAAACGCTAGATGGAGAATCTCCTTTAGGGGTTGAAGATGATTTTCTTGACTCAAATCTCTTTAGCATCCAGATGTTACCAAGGTGGAACGAATAGGTTAAACCATTTCTCACCATAGGTTTGCTTCAAATCGAGAGACAACCAACAATTATTGAGCAATCTCACAACTTGGTACTAATTGTAGGACAATTATACAAACAAGGACACCATGGAATACTCAGATTATGCATTGATCCATCCGAAAGAGAGGTACATCTAAAATAAGCTCATGTACAAATAATGGGTATCCATAATGCAACAATGCAAACATATCAGAGATTGATGTGATTTTAAGTGTATTGGCCTTGTATGCAGAAAGCATTTACACATCTATGTTTGCTCATGTGATGCTTGCACAATCAACAAGCCAATGGAGCATGCTACACTGTTCATGGTAGTAACAACACCCAAGTGGGCAAAGTACATTGTGAAGTACTTGGAGTAAGGTGTACTACCAGAGAACTTGAGCAAAGTAGAATACGATCGATTCAATATGAAGCCAAACACTATACTATTATTGGAAACCAACTTTTTTGGAAAGGAGTGGATGGAAACTTAAGAATTTGTGCCGCAAAACATGAGATGCCCATTCTTGAGCAAGTCCATGCTGGTCTAGCAGGAGGATACTTTTCAAAAAAATAAACCGTAAAAGAAGTACTCCTAGCAGGGATCTGGTGGCCCACTCTATTCATAGATACTGAATATTTCATGAAACGATGTGATGCGCACCAACGTACTAAAGTACCTATGCGGTGCGATGACATGCTATTGAGACCAATAATGGGAGCAAGTTCTTTTGCCAAATGGAGAATAGATTTGTAGGGCCTATCTCACCATTGACATATAGAAGCATGCTAAATACATTATCGTGGCAACCGACTATCTGACCAAATGAGTTGAGGCTAGAGCAACGCAAACGAGTGATGCTAGAACCATAACTCAATTCTTATACAAAAACATTTTCACTCGATATGGCCTTTCAATTAAAATAGTGAGTGATCGCGGCACTCATTTCATCAACGACATGGTTGACTTTATATTGCATGAACTTATGATAATTCATTCTAAATTAGCTCCATACCACCCTCAAGCCAATGGACGGGCCGAGAGCACCAACAAAGTATTGTGCACTATGCTCACAAATATTGTCATTGAATCTAAATTTGATTGGGAACTGAAGCGACATTCAGCCACATGGGCATATTGGGTAGTATAAAAAATGCCACAAAATACAACTTCTTTCAACTTAGTGTTTGGAATAAATGCCATATTTCCCATAGAATTCTTAATTTCTACACTATGCGTAGCCCAAAACTTGGGACGAATGGGGCATGAGTTCTCTAAGAGACTAAACCAACTAATGTAGTTAGACAAGACAAGACTTAAGTCAATTATAGCCATGTACGCACAAAAATGACAAATGAGACAATTCCATGACCACCATGTGAAAAACAACTAATTTTAAAAGGGTGGCTATGTATTAGTATACACCCTTGAGAAACATTCCAAGAAACTTAAAAAGCAGGGTAATATCCCATTTATGATCAACAATATATCACTCGGTGGAGCCGTCTAACTCACAAAATTAGAGGGAGAGGTGATGTCTAACTGGATAAATGGTTGCAGATTGAAAAAGTTTCAACAACCTCTTACCATGGACATGCTAGAAACAATACACTTAGCTAAGGAGCAACAAAAGAGAGTTCAATCCATTAAAGATCAAGCATAGGAGGAGGCTAAATTACGGAATTCAAGACGGAAGGAACAACATCAACCACCATCCATTGCAGCAGTTCAACTTGAGAAAACTTGGCTTTGTGGTATGGATGTTCGGATCAATGTCTAGCTAACCGATGGAACAAACAAAAGAGCACTTGTGGATGCTGGAGCATGTATGTACTGTTCAACCTACTTGAAACTATTAGAATCAATAATTGAAACGACCCAAATTGAACTCAAAGCGGCCAACAGGGAAACCATGGTTAGTTTGGGACAAGCCAATGTCTCAACTAACATTGATGGAAATCAATGCCCACATCAGTTCCAAATTATGGCTAACACAGATCTCAATGGGCGCATCATTTTGGGATTTTCATGGATGTGGACTTAAAATGTTGTTCCAGATTGGAAGGATGATGCACTTCATTATTCGCTCAAGGATCAGTCTTATGTTATTCCATTCGTGCACATAGATCATATTTGAATGAACAAAAGGATTCAATTGAATGTAAAATAGAGAAAGAATTTCTTGGTTCTACATCGAACTGCCTGCTAGTAATCGAGCAAACAACGTCACCAAAGTTGGGATCCAAAAATCACTCATGGCATCAAAACCAACTCAGCTATGGTTCCCAAAGACAATTCTTGTAAATAGATCCTTGGCCTCAATACCAAACGGATTTTCAAGTACACCTTGTTTTTGCCCATGCACACTGTGCAAACCTTCATCTGGAGCAACTCAATATGGGAAGGGGGGAGTAACAACAGTGGCTACAGTAACTGACACAGCAAATTGTAAGATAATAGGCTGCAAGATGTTGAGAGATCACATGTACAATGTACAAAGTGTGTTTGATGCTTTTTTTTGACAAAATTTTAACAAATTTTTACTCTTATTTGGCAAAGTCTTAGGTCGTATTGACAAATTTTGACAGAAGAGATACTGAGAGTGAGAGTATGTACAGAGGAAACCCAAATTTTGAGCTACATTTTCCGAGCAATAAAAAAATCGAGCGAGTAAGGTAACCATAAATTATAGAAGAATTGATTTGTGTTCTAATGAATCAAGAAAGCTAAGAGTCAAACTCAAAAA
This sequence comes from Adiantum capillus-veneris, assembly GCF_014529385.1. NCBI lineage: Eukaryota > Viridiplantae > Streptophyta > Polypodiopsida > Polypodiales > Pteridaceae > Adiantum > Adiantum capillus-veneris. The sequence goes on from NC_140947.1 coordinate 144,554,028, forward strand.
GGACTCAGAAGAGTTCCAAGCTCACTCTAGAAAACCTTACAATATTTTCAAGATTTATTGACATGTGAAGCAAAAATGTAACGACAATAACATTATCAAGAATCAATTAGTTGAAAAATACAACTTCTTTGTAGATAGAGACTATTTATGTTCACAATGACATCAAAATAAAATAGAGAAGACTGAATCATATTCAAATGAATAAAGTTAGATAGAACACAAGAATATCATTGTCAATTATCATTTAGTTATGGATCCTCACATCTTTGCTAATAGGAACTAGGAATTGCTATCTACTCAATGTAAAATTTCAAATTAATTGAAGAGACAACAAAATGACTTGACTTACTTTCAAATGAATGAAAGAACTAACAAAACACAATAAGCATTGAAGAGTGTGTCATATTAACATTACGATACTAATGTTACTTCCTATTCTACAATTTTTTTTAACCCCCTATTCTAAATTTTTTGATGTATATAAAGGCCCTTATGTCCCACTTTTCTTAGTAAAAATACTTCTTATGTGTCATAAAAACCTAATATCTACTTTCCCCAAATCATTTTATCATATTAAACTGATCATTTAGTATAGGAAAATACCAGGGGGGACCAAAGGTTGGATATTGGAAAGGCTGCCAGACCGGTCTTAACACGGGATCCAAAAGATGGGAATTGGGGATCTAGATGGGGATGCTCTACTAAAGAGCAAAGTACATCAATGGGTTTAAAAGAACTCTAGGTTTAACTCCATTAAGACTTCCATAGGGCAAAGTTCCACATTTTTACTTTAAAAGTCCTAGGCCATGGGAACTGCTCTTAGTGACTAAAGTGTTGAATGCTAAAGTCAACAAAGTGGCTACAACAAGAAGACAAAAGAGTCGGCAAGCTGGGATGAGACAGAACACACACACACACACACACACACACACACACACACGAGCTTACCTTTACACCTAAAAGCAAATAGGACACATGTCAGGCATGCAAAAAAACCCCCAATTTTGTTTGAATCCTATTGGATGGACAAAGAGGTGGACCAATGCGGATTGAGCTAGTGTAAATTCAATTTCTATTTTAGAAATTCTTGATAAAAGAACCAATGAGAATTAATCTCCCAAAAAGACTATTGGACAGTCAAAAGGTCCAATGAGAAATAAGTAGCCCACAAATTTTCTTAATTCCTATTGGCCAGAAGACTAAAAGGTCCAATAAGAATTTAGATAATTAAACTAATTATCTAAGCTTTTACAAAAAGGGGAAAAGGGTGGAAACTTGTCACAAGGCTCTTGACTTGGCATCTCAAATGCTATTGGCTAAGCTTTTCAATGGCCAATAGGGAGCAGGGAGCCAGCATGAGTCAAAAGCTTTCTCAAATGCTAGTGGCTTTTCAAGGGCCAATAAGATGCCAACAAGAGTAGATTGGAGAAGGGGTTGCCCAAGAAAAGAGAAAAGCCTCACTTTTGCCTAACACAATTACACACACACTCACACAACTCATGTGTAGAGCAAGAAAGTCATCTCCTTTTCCAAGCTTTAATGGAAAGCACATCTTCTTCTCCAAGTTTTGAGAATGGAGGCCTACACCAACAATTCTTGGATATGGAATGCAAATCCAACCAAGAGCCAAGCTTCAATGCTATGCTTGTCTCCTCTATTTTCTAATTACTAAGCTAAGCTAAGCTACAAGAATAATTAAGTGAGGAAATACTTCTTTCTCGTAAGAATACTTCTTCTTCCTCTACATCTAGTCTCATACCCTGCTAGCTCTCACCATCTTCAAAGGTGTGTGAGGTCTTGGGTCTAAGACCGCGAGGGAATTGATGTTATGTGTTATCACGTGTAAGTTTGGTGCATGAAGCTTCCATCTTCATTGCACCAATGAATTTTTACCAAGGAACACAAAGAATTGTATTGTACAAAGTCTCTCTTAATGGGTGAAGCTATAATACAAATGCCTAATGGAGGGGGGACCGGTCCATGTAAATTTGATCCTCAATAGTTGTCAATTTTTCTATTTCTCTCCTCTAGTATTGTTATTCCAAACTAATTAGGTGTTATGCCAATGTTGCTATCTCCAACCAAGCACTCTAGTATGCTCATTAGGAACTTGCTCTTAATGAAATGCTCACTATGTTAAGTTATTTTCCACTATTTACAAGCTATTTAAACCATTTAATGTTACATTGGTATCAGAGCTATTGGTTCTCTTTTCTTGCTCAAGAAGAGAGGTCCTCAAGCTTTCTACAAATGATTGGTATTATTAATTGCATGAGGGTAAGTAGAATAGGGATTTATTATCCTTGAAGTGCGCCTACTTTGTGCAGTTAACGGGGTATCACCGTCAAGAGCTATGGTCTTAATAATGGAGTCCCAAGGGGCTTTAACCATTATGGAGCTATTAAAAGCTTGTCAAGAACCGGTGCCGAATGGGCTTTGATAAACCTCTCTTCTATTCCTTGCAATTAATGATATTTTGAGCCACGGGTATAGATTCTTGAGTTCTTATCTTTGAAAGTAAAGAGGAGTAGAAACTAAAACTTGAAGTGCCAAAGTACAAATAAAAATTTACACCTAAAACTTAGTTAGAATGGCTGACAATAGTAGAGAGAGTGAAACTAATGTTGATGGCTTGATTTTGGCTACTAATGTGCTTGTGAACTATCTGGTTACTAGGCTTCAACAAGCCATGTGCAACCCATCCCTCCAAGGTGAAGTGCAAGTGCAATTACGCATCCATGGGATTCTCCAATCTCCTCACCTAGAAGAGGGAGTGCCTATGAAAGCTCCTAGTGAGATTTCTAAACAAGGGCTCTCTACGGTGAGAGAAGAGGAGGACCCATACAAAGGGCCCAAAAGCTTACAAGTTGATGGGGCAACTCCCTCACAAAGGAGAGCCCAAGTCTCAACGGTAGATCCCCCACCAAAAGAACGAGAAAGAAGTGAATCTCCCGCCACCTCGATGGAGATGGCACCATGAAGACGGCGGGAAAAACGCTCTCAAACACCCCCTAAACGGAGAACACCATCACATAGTCCTTCTCACCATAATTTAAAGAAGGAAGAAAGGAAGTATGAGAAGAAAAAGGAAAGAAAGAGGTCACCCTCTTCTCCATCTTCTTCATCCTCCTCCTCTTGTGAAGGAAGTGATGGTGCATCTCCCAAAGAACTCAAAAGGAGAGGCCATAGGAAATCCTATGCCGCTTGGAAGAGGTCGTCCAAGCTCAAACAATTCAAGGAGGGAGGAAAGAGTATCTCTTTTCTTACCTACAATGGCATGTTTGGTTCTACGTACAAAGTCTTGGTCTTTATTCAACAATTCGATGCAGCATTCGGAGATGAGGACTTCACGGAGGCCTCTAAGATATGTCATGTAGCCATGCATCTCCAAAAGTGTGCCAGGCAATGGTGGTCTAGCCTACGAGAAAACGGTGAAGTTCCACAAACATGGAAACTTTAAGAGCTTCCATTATGAAGCAGTTTTTGGCTAGTGATTCCAATTAAGACAAAGTGCTCACCAAACGGTGAAGCTTGAAGCTCTCTCCCTACAAATCTTTTCACAAATACGTAGACAAGTTTTGTGATTTACATCTCAAAGCCACTGTCTACAAAAAGATAGATTTTGGAGAGCAAAAACAAAAAAATTGTGTGGGTTTATCTGAAGATATGGTGGAGTATGTCAACTCCCAAAGGCCTCACACTATTTCAGTGGTCATACACCATACTATGGTGGCTTCACGAAACAACTTCCAACAAGGGGCTGAGAAAAATCTTAAGCCCATGGAAAGAAAAGACCGTAATGAGCCTAAGGGGAAGGACCATGTCCAAAAGTCTCCCAAGGGCAACTTCAACAACAACAAAGCTAAGGAGAAGGGAGTCTACAAAGGCAAAAATAGACTCTCTCCTAAAGAGCTAGAGCATTATCACAAGGATAACCGTTGTTTCAAATGTGGGGAGCAAGGGCATGCTTATCGATGCTTGCCCACAAAAGAACACACGTAATGAACCTCCTAGAGCTTCCATAGTTGAAGTTCAAGAAGAAGATGCTCATCGCAAAGGATCTCCTCTATGCCATGCTTGGGGAAAGGTAAGAGAACATGATGCTTTCATTCTCTTCGACAATGGCTCTACTCACAATTTGGATTTGGCCACTAAGCTAGGCATCTAAGGCTTTGAGATGGGAGATACCCTACCAACCGATGGTGCTTTCAAGGGAGAAGAAGTCTCAGTTACTCCCTTAATTGGGAAATTGAGGCTTCATGTCCAAACCTATGTGGACAAAGAGGATTTCTTCATCTCTCCCCGTAAGTATGAGGATGTAATCCTAGGGGCACAACGGTTTGATCACATGGCAGCCAACATCAAGTTCCTTGAAAGGAAAATTTACTTTAAGTATAGGGACAATGACATGTACATATATGCTAACAAGTCAGGTAACACTATACCTCTTGTACATAAGCAAGGTTTTGATAAATCAATAAAGAGCTCTATTTCCGTGTACATGATATTTGTTAAAGACTCTCAAAATGAACCTGATGTTTTGTCAAATAAAAATAAAGGGAATAAAAAAGAATTAGGGTTATCTAATTTCCTTAATGAATACCAAGATGTTTTTATTGATGAAATCCCTAATGAATTTCCTTCAAAACGAGGGGATGATGACCATGCAATTGAGCTTCTTCCACGAAGCTCACCGCCTAATAAACCTCCTTATCAAGTTTCTCAAGCTCAACAAGGGGAAATTATGGGGCAAGTGCATGATTTGGTTGAGAAAGGAATGGTTAGGCCTAGTTCATCTCCATTTTGTTCACCAGTTTTATTAGTGCAAAACAAAGATGGCACATATCGTATGTGTGTCGACTATAGAGCACAAAATAGGATCACTATCAAAAATAGGTTTCTCGTTCTGTGGGTAGAAGACCTATTTGATAAGCTACAAGGATTGACCTAAAAAGTGTCTATCACCAAATAAGGATAGTGGATCAAGACATTGTAAAGACTACATTTCGCATTACGTTTGGTCTCTACAATTTCATTGCCATGCATTTTAGCTTGAACAATGCACTAACTACATTCAACCGCATGATGGAGAAGCTCTTTAGGCCTCATTGCAGTTACACTGGAGTGTTCTTTGATGATATGATCATCTACTCCAATTCCTTGGACGAACACAAACAACACCTCCCGGTAATTTTTCAAGTTCTTCAATAGAATAAAGTAGTTTCACCTACTTATGTAATTAGATTAGAGATGTTTTCACACCTCCAAGGCTGAGGTATAAGAGCCAATTTTTGTAAACCTAAGGACACAATTTTGAATCATTAATCAAGGTGAGTTTTTGAGCGCCGTGACTGTGTCTGAGAGAGAGTGAGAGAGAGAGAGTCTATCCTCTTGCTACACGAGCTATGGAGCTGCCATTGGAGAAGCGACACCGCCATTGTGTTAGCAACGGCGAGAGCTACGCACTAATACCAAGCGTGCGTGCATTTGGCTTCTACGCGAGGTGAGATCCCATGAGCTTCTATGTGAGTTTTCTCCCTACCTGTGCGTCGGAATTGAGCGTGCCATATATCTACAGAACTGCAGCGAGTAGAGTGACACATTAGTACCATCGGAGTCGAGATTCGGTCACCTGTATTTTTCAGCCTATCTTCATACGCGTTTACCGCACGGAGTGGTTACAGGTTGAGATCGTATTGTAGATTCATATGGTATTGTCCTTACCTAGTGTAGAGACCCCCCTTTGAGTTTGAGGCTGATTCGATGACTCTAGATCATGTTTCGGATAGCATTTGTTCGTAGTATGGATTTCAGTCACTTGTGTATTTGAGAACTTAGATTTGATTTCCTTGGTAGTGATTGTCATTAGAAGGTCGAGTAGGTGATTTGACACCCACCTATTTGTTTCCATGTGACTGCGGTTCAAGCTCCATCCTCGTCTGACATTCTTGTTTGTCGATTGAGTTCTCGCTATCATAGCCACCGCTAGCGGCGTAACCGCCACAACACATAGCCTATGAAAGTCATAGGCTCGACCCCGTTGAGCAAAATCTAGGCATATATGAAAAGGAACTCCTTGCAATTCTACATGCCTTAGACACATGGAAGCACTACTTATTGGGGACTCCTTTCATTCTGTGGACGGATCACCAAAGCCTCAAGTACTTCTTCATGACGTAGACCAAGCTCTCTGACAAACAAATGAGGTGGGCAAATAACCTTTTGCAATTTCATTTTCATAATGCTCACATTGCTGGCAAGCATAATCAAGTAGTTGATGCACTCTCAAGACAACCAAGAGTGAATGTGGTCTCCATAGCAACTCACAATGATCTATCTTCTATGATGGATGAGTAGGCTATCGATCCCGATTTTAAAGATGTGATGTCAGACCTTGCACTAGGGAAGAAATCCATATGCGGAGCATAGGGGGATTCAAGCTACCCTAAGAGGGATATAAATGTACTTATATTGGCCTACCATGAAAGTGAACATACAAGAGTATGTTTCAAAATGTGTGGTTTGCCAAAAGACAAAGTTTGATAGAGGGAAGCAACTTGGTTTGCTTCAACCTTTTCCAATCCCTAATTCACCCTGGGAGAGCATATTCATGGATTCTATCTTTGAATTTCCGAAGTCTATCCATGGGAATACGAGAAGATGGACAATAGTAGACAGGTTCAGCAAACAAGCACATTTCATACCTGTCAAAAAGACTATTAAGGCCCATCAAATGGCAACCCTCTTTCTATCACAAATCTTTAAGTACCATGGCTTGCCAATGTCGATAGTGTCGGATAGAGATCCTAGAATGACCAGCAATTTTTGGAAGGAATAAAGATGCTATATCCATCTCACAACAAAGGAAAAAGGCTGCTACTCACAAGCACAGAAGAGCCCTGAACTTTAAAGAAAATGATTGGGTCTTGCTTAAATTTCCCAAGGCTTGGTTAAGGTACATGACGGGCAAGAATCCTATGGGACACCAAAAGTACTATGCTAAACTAGCAAAAACGTACTATGGCCCCTTTCAGATTCTTAAGCCAATTAATGAGACGGCTTATGAGCTCAAGTTGCCCAACCATTGGCTCATACACAATGCTTTCCATGTGAGCATGTTAAAGCCTTACCAAGGAGAGCCACCCCAAGAAGCAACCATAGAAGACCCACCGGAGATTGAAGACCGAGAAGAGGTACTGCAACCCAAGTCCATTCTCTGACACGAAGACAAGGTATTGAGAGGTGGTAAGATTATTTAACGGTATCTTATTAAGTTTAAGAATTATCCTTTTGAAGATGTTAGATGGATGCAAGGCATACAATTAAAGGATAACCTAAACCTTGTCAATGCTTACAATGATTCCCTAGAGTAAGCAAATGTAAATATGTTTTAAATGATCAATGTTTTTGTCTTATAAGACTCACTTTTTCTTTATTGTGTACAAATGTTAAGAAATATGCATGCTTAGGATCATGTTTGTGGCGACGACATCTCCCAAACACCAAGTAGATCTTGTCACTCTACTATGGAAGATTGATACGGACTAATGAGCGGGCATGCTTGCGGTAGCTAAGTCTCTCAAGCACCAAATGGATTAGTCATCCATTCTACAACGATGTCATAGGGTAAAATAGGGATCCTCTACCCGCTAGCAAACGGACTGATGATTAAGCTTTATCTTCTCTACCACATAGTCAAGGACGACTATGATATCAAGAGAGAGGTAATGTCATAAAAACCTAATATCTACTTTCCCAAATGATTTTCTCATATTAAATTGATCATTTAATATAGGAAAATACCAAGGGGGAGCAAAGGTTGGATATTGGAAAAGTTGCCAGAGCGGTCTCAACAGGGGATCCAAAAGACGGTAATTGGGGATCCAGATGGGGATGGTCTGCTAAAGATCAAAGTACATCAATGGGTTTAAAAGACCTCTAGGTTAAACTCCATTAAGACTTCCATAGGGCAAAGTTCCAAATTTTTACTCTAAAAGTCCTAGGCCATGGGAACTGCTCTTAGTGACTAAAATGTTGAATGTTAAAGTCAACAAAGTGGCTACAACAAGAAGACAAGAGAGTGGGCGAGATGGGATGAGACATAACACACACACACACACACACAAGCTTACCTTTACACCTAAACTCAAATAGGACACATGTCAGGCATGCAAAAAAACCCCCAATTTTGTTTGAATCCTATTGGATGGACAAAGAGGTGGACCAATGAGGATTGAGCTAGTGTAAATTCAATTTCTTATTTTAGAAATTCTTGATAAAAGAACCAATGAGAATTAATCTCCCAAAAAGACTATTGGATAGCCAAAAGGTCCAATGAGAAATAAGCAGCCCACAAATTTGTTTAATTTCTATTGGCTAGAAGACTAAAAGGTCCAGTAAGAATTTAGATAATTAAATTAATTATCTAAGCTTTAACAAAAAGGGGAAAAGGGTGGACACTTGTCACAAGGCTCTTGACTTGGCATCTCAAATGCTATTGGCTAAGCTTTTCAAGGGCCAATAGGATGCCAACAAGAGTAAATTGGAGAAGGGGTTGCCCAAGAAGAGAGAGAAGCGTCACTTTTGCCTAACACAATTACGCACACACACTCGCACAACTCATGTGTAGAGCAAGAAAGTCATCTCTTCTCCAAAGTTTAATGGAAAGCTCATCTTCTTCTCCAAGTTTTGATAATGGAGGCCTACACCAACAACTCTTGGATATGGAATGCAAATCCAACCAAGAGCCAAGCTTCAATTCCATGCTTCTCTCCTCTATTATCTAATTACTAAGCTAAGCTAAGCTACAAGAGTAATTAATTAAGGAAATACTTATTTCTCGTAAGAATACTTCTTCTTCCTTTACATCTAGTCTCATACCCTGCTAGCTCTCACCATCTTTGAAGGTGTGTGAGGTCTTGGGTCTGAGAACGTGAGGGAATTGATGTTATGTGTTATTACACGTGTAAGTTTGGTGCATGAAGCTTCCATCTTCATTGCACCAATGAGTTTTTACCAAGGGACACAAAGAATTGTATTGTACAAATTCTCTCTTGATGGGAGAAGCTATAATACAAATGCTTAATGCAGGGGGGACCGGTCCATGTAAATCCGGTCCTCAATAGTTGTCAATTGTTGACCCAAAAAACATAAAGTCTTAGCGTAATCCCATAATTTGGCTTTGGAATTATCAAAAGTGCTTCAAATCAAGTGAAATCTTATAGACAACATGAATACTTCCTATACATCATATGCCTATGCTCAGAAATACATTTTTCAAGGATAGACATTATAGCGTATAAAGTCTACACCTATCACAGAGGAATTCTACCAGCACTCTGAACATCTAGAATTGAGCATATCATATATAGCCTCTACACCAAGTTTGGGCAGCTTTGGGCATGTTTTGATCACCACACACATCAATTTCCAAATCAAAGTGACATAAACTGTTTCTATGACATTTAGCTCATGAGCACTAGTCCAATTCCAAACTTTCACCTATCAGAGCCATGCACACATCAAGAGCTACCTCTACCACAAGTTTAAGCCAAAATTCCCAATTAGACAATATATGTGTATAATGTCTAAAAGTCTTGAATTGACATGATGTTGTGGTTATGAAAACTTCAACTCTTTATACACATCATTATGAGCTACCAACACATTTCATCGCAATTGAATGTCTTTTACCTTCAATCACTCAAAAGAGCGGAAGACTGTGTGCAAAAACCTCTTGAGCTCTTTGACACCAATTGACAAGCTCAAATTCAAATCAAAGATCATGGACATCTTGCACAAGCCATACACAACCTATCTATGGAATCTCAAGCTGTTTTTCATCAGAAGACTTTATATGCGTATAATGTCTCATCTCTTATACGAATGCCAAAATCCACATTTTTCATCAAAAGCATGTTCACTATATTATATAAAAGCCATGCATTCAATTTGGACAAATTTGGGCAAGGTTATGGCCACTTAGAGCCCAAAATAAAAAAATATTGGCAAAAAGAACATTCTATGCCCCCAAATACAAAACTCATCTTCAAATCAAAATCTGAGATGATCAAAGGATTTCCAGTCACATGGGGATACTAGATGAAGTCTGGGCCAAAAACTTCAAAAGAGACATTACATGTGTATGATGTCTTAGAGGGCCAAATCGTTCTGGGGAAATTTCTCACTTCCAATGTCTTTACCCCATTAATATTAGCCCAAAGTCCAAGTCTCATAAGATTTGTATCTTTATACCCATCTTAACCCAAGTATTGGAATCCAAAGCTCTATGATTGATTATTGGATCCAAGCACATGAGGAGGAACCCAAATCAAATTCTAATATCACAGGAGGCTATGCCATGCTAATGCCCACTTATACTTCAGGTTTGAGCCATTTTAACAAAGTAGACATGATACGCGTATGATGTCTCACTAGCCTAAAAATGAACCTGAAGACTAACTTGAACCCCTCTAAGCCTTTACAACTTGATTATGAGAGCATCTACCTAGTTTCACCCCAGTTGAGCCTCATTTAAAAAGAGCACCCATTTTTGTAGCCGATTGCTACATTCCTCATCCTGATTCTCCCTTTTATGCTTGCATGGATAGAGATCAACCATTTTTTGATTTGGAAGAGGACATTGCTTATTTCAAAGGTGAAGGTGATGTTATTGTATTTGGAGATATGAATGCTCGCACAAAAACATTGCAACATGATACTCAACAATTTGATATGCCATACATTTCAAGGGAGTTGGAGGAAGTTCACTTGTATGATCGTACTTCAATGGATGAGAAAGAGCCGGATCACTATGGAAAGTTACTTTTACACATGTGTAATAGCACGGGTATGCTCATTGCCAATGGTGTATCTTTGTGGAGTGGAACCAATGGATTTACATGTAGGAGACATAATGGGGATAGTGTGATTGACTATATGCTACTCTCTGAAGCCATCATGTATCGCATAAAGAGTTTTATGTTTGGTCAATGGACCCCGGAATCCGACCATCGCACCTAATGTATTGACCTTTCATGTGGAGAAGCAACTAAGCATGATAATATCAGCCAAAGGAAAGAGAAGTTATCACTATGTATGGATTTCAAACGGGCACCAATGTACATTGAAATGGTTGAGCAAAAATTATGGATGACAAAGCTTCAATGTGATGCACCATTGGAAACTAAATGGGAAGCTTTCAAGAAAGTTATTTGTTCTTGTGCGGAAGAATGCTTTGCCATAAAGCATCTCCATGGTATCAACAAAGATAGATCACGCAAAAGGTGGTTTGATAAAGAATGTCAAGATGCTCAAAAGTCCTTGATAAAGCTTGATGCAACTATGGACAAAGACAACTATCAAAGTCATTTGCATACATACAAGGCACTAATTCAAAAGAAGAGAAGAAGATGGGAAGTAAAGCAACAAGAATTTCAAGTCCAAGAAAAGGCACATGCATGTGGAAGATTTTGGAGAAACTTGAGAGGCAAGCGGGTTGAGAATTTTGGTAACTTGAGTCTAGTGGATATGTACACACATTGTAGGCAATTATATGAGCAAGAAAATACTGAAAAAATGCCATTTTATGGTTCACTCCCATGTATGCCGTCTTTTTTTACTATTGAGGATGTATGCGGTGGGCTTGAAAAGTTGGCCACTCGCAAAGCGGGAGATCTTCAAGGTATCAAGCCGGAGATGATCAAATGGACGGGAGATTTTACCCATGAGTGGATGTGTGATATGTTCAACCTTGCACTTCAACATGGTATGCCTTATGATTGGAGTACTAATTGGGTTAAGCCTTTGCATAAAGGAGGGGATGTAAAGAATGTAAGCAACTACCGGACTATAATGATTGGGTCTCTTATGGCAAAGTTGTTTGGGTGCATAATGGAGATGAATTGAGTGATTGGGCTGAAGAGAATGACAAGCGTGCAAAGGGACAAGCGGGTTTTCGTCGATGCCATAGCACCATTGATCATCTTGTCACTCTTCGTGTTCTCATGGAGGAAAGTCGGTTGAAAGGCAAGCGATTGTATTGTTGTTTTGTGGACTTTAAGAAAGCCTTTGATATGATTCCACGTAACAATTTGTGGAGAAGGATGGAAGAACTCCAAGTGCCAAGTGATTTTATGCTTGCGGTTTCTCGAATCTATGAGAAGGTGATTTGTCAATTGCGCATGGAAAGAGAAATTTCAGAAATTTTTGTAAGCACTATTGGGGTTAAACAAGGATGTCCATTGTCACCAACTCTCTTTGGTCTATGCATCGATCAATTGGAACAAATGGTACTTGACTTTATGCAAGAAGAAGGCATTGAAGAGGTCACTATTTGCAATGCGGTAATCATGCTTTTGTTGTATGCGGATGATGTAGTGCTTCTAGCACACACTTTAGAAGATGCACAAAAGCTTATGGTTGTCCTTGAGAACTTTTGCTTGCATAGTGGGCTGATTGTAAATGAATCCAAAACAAAGGTTATGCTTGTGAAAACCAACCATAAGGAGAAGCCATGCATTGTGTACAACAACGAGACACTTGAAGTTGTTGAGAGCTTTAAGTACCTTGGCCTTGAGGTTCCATCCAATCACAAGTGGCATGAATGTGCTATGTGTCGTTTGGAAGCGGGAAAGAGAGCATATTATGCATTTGAGAACATGTGTAATGCGGGAAACATCAAGTGTTGGGTTCTCAAAAAGTATCTTTTTGATGCATTGGTGACACCGGTTCTTCTTTATGGAGTTGAAGTGTGGGGCGGGAGCATCTCAAAGTCCACTTGGAAAGAGTTTGAGAATGTCCAAAAGCGTTTTCTTACAAACTTTCTCCAAGTTAAGACACAAACACCATATATGCTCCTACTTCTTGAGTCGGGATCTCTTCCAATTGAGGTTATGGGCATGGAAAGGGTTGTGGAGTACATGATAAAGATGCGTCAAAACCCCTCACATCGACTTCCTACAATTGCATGGGAAGCAAGCAAAAAAGTTCAAAAGACGCATAAAAGCAAGATCTTGAGCACGGGATGGATGCAAGACGTAAAGAAGTGGTTTGGGAGATGGGATGCATTACACTTGCTACATGATGCTTCAATTGACTCTCAAGTGAATGAAGCTTTTCTACAACGCCAATGTATTACGGCTTGGGAGAAATCCGGTGGGTCACGCTTCATACATTACACCACCTATATTGCCCCCAACTACAAAACCATGTTCTTCGCTGAGAGAGGAAACCGTACTCACACTTACATGCTTGAGCCTATTCCCTTGTCCGCGATACACACTATCGCAGCAATTCGGCTTAGCTCCGATTTCCTTCGATGCGAGATAGGGCGTTGGGGCAATGGAGAAGAGTCAAATCGATTGTGCACATTATGCTCACTGCAAGTTCGAGAGTCTGAGTACCACACACTACTAGAGTGCTCAGCTTTTGATCACATCCGAACTTGCTTCTCTCACATTTTCAGCCATAACTTAGACCTACACACTTTCCTCTCCCAGCCAAAGTGTGGGCTCTCCATTGCGACTCTCATCACTACAATTTTGGAGCATCGAGAGTCACGCATCAGCCATACACATACTACATCACATGTAACTTTGGTCCCATAGGTCATATTTGACCTCCGAGGACGATAATAAAATCTATCTCTCTCTCTCTCTCTCTCTCTCTCTCTCTCTCTCTCTCTCTCTCTCTCTCTCTCTCTCTCTCTCTCTCTCTCTCTCTCTCTCTCTCTCTCTCTCTCTCTCTCTCTTCCGGGATTGTCCCCTTACTATGCATCGGGAGGCATTAGCGATGTCGCTATTGCCTTCCTCCTTTGTCTTCAAAAAGAACCCTTCGAGGGCCGTGGGACTGGACCCATTTCGAGTGCTGCCATGTCATCCGTTATGACCGCCAGCCTCCTCCTCATGCGGGCGCACTACCGGGCAGGGCCACCATCATGCACGGCCCGCTAGGCAAAATCATCACCGAAACTCCGCCGCCTGCACTAGCGCACAGCACTGGAAGCGCCGCCAGCTACGCACTCCATAGCCCACGGGGGGGAGCTCTCAATCCCTTAAAACTATGCCAATGGGCTAACACCCCAACTCTCATACCCTTTGCTCTCTTCTCCCCATTGCGCCTGTGGGATTTATTCCCGCCACGTGGTAGCGCCTGGGTCATTTAGCCTTAAGGCATTGAAAATCTTACAAAAAAAACGTCCATACACTGCTGTTTTGGGCCCACCTTTCCCGTGCTCCCATGTACCACTTGATGGTTGGAATCTCAAGCCGCCCAGCTGTGCCATATCTTCACCAAGCCGGCCTCGGGTCGTCGGGTCATGCAAACCTCACTGTCTTTTGACTACTCTCAGCTCGTTATCGGAGGCCACAAAAATATAAAAAATTATATGCATGCACCCCAAAAGCAATCCCAAGCTTTGATCTATGGTACCTCGTTGACCGGGCATCCATAGACGTGGAGTCAGTTCCTGCCAACTCCACATGAAGCACCTTGCCTTCTAGAACTCCATCAAGACCCAGAAAAAAAACCCATGGCACGATTTCCAATGCGGTCAACTTGGCCCATAATTGGTCCCCGAAAAAACTTCAACTGGCCATAACTTGCTATTCAGAGCTCTAATTTGCAATCCGAGAAGACATGCATGCTCCATAATTCAAGCTCTACACATGAATCTATTGACATCTGTCTGGGCCACCTATCCCCAGCTGCTAAACCTTCTAACTTTGAGCTCCAATATCTTGAGCATCGAGGCTCCGTTTGATGAGCCTTCTGGACCAACTTCTAGAGCACATCGAATGCTACATTCTAGAGCATTGACTCGGCACTTTGGGCACCTTGATCTCTCATCTCATCTAGACCACCCTTTAGCTCTTTTGTCCCTAAAAACTGCTTTAAACATACATTCCAGCCAGGGCTAGAAAAATATATTTTTCTCAACCGAAGAAAATAAGGGCAAACTTGAAATTCTACCGGTGTTTAGGTCAAAATTTGAAGCTTTTGCCGGTATTTACACTAGAACTTGTGTAAATTTGCCGGTTTTCATCAAGGCAAGCTAGAAATCTAACCGGGATTTTATGATTTTAGCTGGTTAAAATACATTGTACCCCGGTTTTTTTCTAACACTGATTCCAGCTACCCTTTGGCTGCCCAGGACCTTGCTACCTTCCCTAGCCTTCTGCACTGCACCTGCCTACAGCTCTCGCTTGACATAGACCACTTTCTAGCTTTGACCAACTTTGGTTGCACCATCATTTCCCACCCCATCGTTGAACATCTATGTTCAACCACACATAAGTTTATTGTACTAAAAAACTGCACACCCGAAGCAATCTCTCTGTACACCGCAAAAACACCTAGCGTATGTACAAAACTGGCATCTGCTACCCGCTGCCTTTGTTCATGCGGGTTGTCCAACCCCTTGCTTTACCTGTCATCAACCATCAGGGTCAAACACTCGCATTGGTCTTCTCCATCCGCTTGTAACACCCTTGCATAGTGCCACACCAAGGCACATAACCAACTACGTATCCAAACCGCCAACAGCATACCTCTACCACTCCAAGCACTCATTGGCAAACTACCCACTCGCAACAAAGCACCTCCAAGAACACCAAATAGAGCACCATAGTGCCCACCATCCAAAGACATACTTATACCATTGCTCGCACCAAATAGACCTGACATACCTGACCCACCCTCCCATCCTTGTAAAGCTAGATCCTCATCTAGCAGATCCTGTACCTGCTCAACAGCCCATTGCACAGCCACTTTGATCACCATTCCTTTTAACCACCACTCACAAATCCCCTTGGAAAGATTAGACATCGCCTTGAATTATGCATCACCTGTCATAGAGTGCACTGCCTGCGTAGGAAGCACCTCTATCTTTGACTTTGCACTGCCCTTCTCACCTGTCATGCACTCTATTCCAGCATTGTCGAGCTCCTCTTCGTCAACTGGCCCTTCAATGTCAAACAACACCACTCGCTTGTCAGCTGCAATCACTTGCTCTTCTATCGCTATATCACGCTCCACCAAGGAAGAGAGAAACACGTTCTTTATCGCATCATCCTTGTCTTCTTGCATGGCACGATTTTTTTATCCCTCTTGGCAAAACTTTGCACCTGTTGCACCACCATGGCACATTCCACAGCTACCTTCACCAACATGGCCATTAGCATGGCACCATAGATCACCTTTACCTGCTCTTCACCAGTAGGTCTAGACTTCTCCACTTGGTCTTCACTAGGCACCTCGGCTTGCACTTCGTGCTACTCCTCGCACACATTTACTGCTTCTCTACTCACATGTAAGAGGTCAAACTTGTCATACCTAGATTGAGACGACTCGGTCTCCCAACTCATGTTTGCATCCATAGAGCTACTGTTACTCAACTCAATCTCTTCCTCTATTTCTAGCTCGGGAATCTCCTCTATCTTCACCACTTCCACCTTATTTACAAACCACACTCTTTGGTCTTTACCACACTTCAATGGAGCTTCTGTAGCCGCACTTTGATTCGACAGCACCTCCTTTGTCCACTTTGGAACCATTTGCACATCCTCCACAATTGGAACCGCTCTAGCCGGCATCTTCGGCATATGAACCACCCGGTCTCTCTGTAGCCAAAGAATCTGTGGTTCTTCTTGCACTTGCACTTCTCTTTGCACCACCTGTGGCTCAGCTACCACTGCATGACGTTGTCTTGGCATCACTGCGCCTTGCAAACCCTTCCTAGCTTCATGCTTCTCCAACATCTTTTTGGTCTACCCTCTCGCTAGAGCTACAAACTCTTTGTACTACATCGGGCCATTTATCTCCACCTTGTCATGCACTTCCTCATGTAGGCAATCCATGAATTTACTCAAGTTTTAAAATCTGGCATTTTCTACAGCAGTTACCTTGATTAATTTCCCCCAAAAAGGGGCTTCGAACTCCCACTCGAACGCTTGAAAATCACCTTGCAAGCTTTGCTTCAACCCATCCAGCTTCCACTTTACTTCGTTCAGCTACACATCCGCAACATATTTGCTTTGAAAAGCTGCCTCTAGGGCTTCACAATATGCCTTTTCTTCTTCACCTAGGCCATCAAACCATAGCCTCGCTTTACTATGAACCATGAGCGGGAACACCTGTACCGCACCGTCTTCTCTCGATAGACCGCCTTGCAGCACGAACAATCCATAGTCTTGAAGCCAGGTTTCCACATCTTCAACCCCAGTGAAAATGGGAAATCCCGCTCAAGCCATCACTAGCAGAACCTGCTCTTCAAAGGCCACACCTTTGGCATCACCAAAATCACCACTTCGACATTAACTAGCAGCATCAGCACGCTCCTCAGTGGGGGCACCAAAAGATGGAGAGGGGGAATGGGGGAACACACTCGACATAAACACAAGGGCCTCTCTATAGCTCAGAGTTTCTAGAGCACCTCTATCCTCTCAAAAAACACCTTCAAGAAACACACTTCTCACTAATAGACCACCGCCTGCTCAATTTCCACTGCTCACACACTCACAAATCCACCACACAACGTACACCTACTACCATGGTCTGTCTCCACCCTTGCACATTCACACAGGCGCTCAATCTCACTCTCTCAACACAAAACACCATCGGTCTAGGGGGGCACACACATCCACACTGCTGGCACCGAGGGGAAACATAAGAGTAGGAGAAAGAGAAGGGGGGAAGGGGAAACGACGCAAGAGAAACACAATGGAGGCTTCACCTCTGCTCAAACACTCTTTACAACTCATTTACATCAAACAGTGCACCCACATGGTCGCTAGACAAGAAAACACGCACTTGGGGCTTTGCAAGCACACAGCTCTGCACAAAAAATCCAACCCAAGAACTCACACAGACTCTCTATCTTGGCTCTCTGCAGGCTCATCGGCTCAAGGCCAAAAAATAAGCCTACTCTGGCAAAAAGCATGAAAAAAGGCTCAAAAATGGTTTATATAAGTGGGCATCTAGGCTCTCACTGGTCCACCTTGCATCCACATTTGGTAACTTTTGGAGGAGGTAGCCACCTTGCTTTCCTTTGCTCTCTTTCTCTTTCTTTTGCACTTGAGAGGGGGTGCATTAGCAACATCGTTAATGCCCCTAAGCATTTTTTAAATTCCCTTTTCCCTTATTTATTTTCACCCTTTTGAAGACCCCCTCTTCCACTGCCTCTTTGATTTCCCCCTTGACCACCTTTATATCCGGCCCTTTCCTTGATCTATCCCCCACTTGCCTCCTCTCTCTCTCTATTTCTCTCTCCTCATTCTCCCTTTTGGTCCCGGCCTCCCTCCTTGCCTTTGCCTTTGCTTGGTCGGCCTTGAAACGGCCCCGCCCACTATTTGTACACATGGCAGCCTCCTCGGTCTCTCTCTCTCTCTCTCTCTCTCTCTCTCTCTCTCTCTCTCTCTCTCTCTCTCTCTCTCCTCTTGCAGGACTGTCCCCTTACTATGCACCGGGGAGGCATTGGCCATGTCGCTAATGCCTTCCTCCTTTGTCTTTAAAAAGAACCCTTCAAGGGCCATGGGATCGGACCCATTTTGGTGCTTCCACATCATCATTTACGACCGCCAGCCTCCTCCTCACGCGGGTGCACTACCGGGCAGGGCCGCCACCGTGCATTGCTTGCTAGGCAAAATCGCCGCAGACTCACGTATTGGCCACGGGGGGAGCTCTCAATCCCTTCACACTATGCAAATGGGCTAACGCCCCAACTCTTATACTCTTTGGTCTCTTCTCCCCATTCTGCCTGTGGGATTTATCCCTGCCACGTGGCAGTGCCTAGGTCATTTAGCCTCAAGGCATTGAAAATCTTCCAAAAAAAACCTCCATACACTGCTTTTTTGGGCCCACCTTCGGCGTGCTCCCATGTACCGCTCGATGGTCGGAATCTCAAGCCGCCAAAGTCGTGCTAGATCTTCACTGAGTCGGCCCCAGGTCATGCAAACCTTACCATCTTCTGATTCTTCTGAGGTAGTTATCCGCGGCCACAAAAATCAAAAAAATTATCTCCATGCAGCCCTCAAAAAGCAATCCCAAGCTTTGACCTATGGTACCTCGTTGACCAGGCATCCAATTGACGTGCAATCAGTTCCTGCCAACTCCACATGAAGCACTTTGCCTGCTACAACTCTGTCAAGACCCCAAAAAACCCCGATGGTACGATTTCCAATGCGGTCAACCTAGCCCATAACTGGCCCTCGAAAAAACTTCAAGTGGCTGTAACTTGCTATCCAGAGCTCTGATTTGCAATCCAAGAAGACAAGCATGCTCCATAATTTGAGTTCTACACATGTATCTGCTTACATCTGTCTGGGCCACCTGTCCCCAACTGCCCTCTCTGTCGGGGGTCTGTTAAGCCTTCTAACTTTGAGCTCCAATATCTTGAGCATCGGGGCTCTGTTGGACGAGCCGTCTAGAATGGCTTCTAGAGACATCAAACACTACATTCTAGAGCATTGACTCAGCACTTCGGGCACCTTGATCTCTCATCTCATTTGGACCACCCTTTAGCTCTTTTGGCCTTAAAAACCGCTTTAAACATACATTCCAGCAACCCTTTGGCTGCCCAAGACCTCGGTACTTGCCCTAGCCTTCTGCATTGCACCTGCCTGCAGCCCTCGCTTGGCATAGACCACTTTCTAGCTCGGACCAACTTTGGCTGCACCAACGTGTGTGATGATCAAGGAAATCTTGCTAGCTTGCATTGAAGTGTTCACACCATCCAAAGCTACAGACTCAACACTCCTGTCAACGGGTGACACTGTCACCACAATGACATATGATTTGTCAAAGAAGCCATCTCCAGAGGTATTGCATATGCTCTATCAAAGGGTTATGTTCTTACCCAACTACCACATGCATGCTTTTGAGGAAGCCTTCTACACCGGGTTTTTTATGTATGATACCAAAATATTTGGGCCCATAGTCACCTTGGGGTACAAGTTATACTTGAAGCTGCTAAAGCCCTAAGGATTCCATTGACACAAAGACAGCTTCTACCAAAAGCAGAAGATCAAGACCCGTTGGTGCAACCAAAGTTGGTATGAGCTGGAAAGTGAATTATGTTAGGCAAAGGCTGCAGGCAGGTGCAGTGCAAAAGGCTAGGGTAGGTACTATGGTCATGGGCAGACTGGTGGTAGTGGAAATGTATGATTAAAGCGGGTTTTTAGGCCAAAAAGCTTCAAGATAGGTCCAGCTACGATAGCAAGTGAAGTTGCCTGAAGTACCAAGTCGGTGCTGAAGCATGTAGTGTTTGATGTGCTTTGCAAGTTGGTCCAAACGGCTCCTCAAACGGAGTCCCGATGTAAAAGTTATGATTGCCCGAAGATGGAATGCTTTGCAGATCTCCGACGAGTAGGGCAAGTACGGACAAGTGGCCGAAAATGGGATTAGTGGGTACACTTGTAAAACTCAAGCTGTGGAGCATGATGGACTTTTTGGATTATCAATCGGGCTTCAAACGGACAAGTTATGGCCTATGGAATATTTGCCGGGGGTCAGGTATGTGCTCACCGGGCCATGTTGGTAAGCGGGCTTATAGGAGTTCTTTTGAGCTTGCTAGATTTCTAGAAAGTGGCATGCGATATGGGAAGTCAATTGGAGTCTACGGTTCACTGATCAGGGTTGTGAGCATCGGGATACATCCAAGCCAAGCTCACGGACGACCAAGAAAAAAGGTGGGTCGGGTTTTTTTCCAACAATATGGGTCGCCGTTTCAGGATGCGAGACAGCTGAAAGGTGGTGGGGTTCTTAGGATATAGCTTCGACGAGATGAAATTTGGTATGGTAGGACCGGTCAGGTAGTCGACAAACATGTGTAGGTAAAAGCACCAACCACATAGGAAATTGGCACTAAGAGCCCCTTGGCTTAAATGCAAAAGAAAAGGAAGGCCGGAAGGTTGCATAACCTTCCATAAAGAGAACGGCAAGTGGTGGTTGGAGTTTGGAGAAAAGGGGTTCTCAATACAAGAAAAATAAAGTCCTTCTTTTTGAAGATTAGCAGTGACGCCCGGGGTATTGCTTGCAAGAAGAGGTTTTAGAGGGCGGGTGTGAAGAAGGAAAAAAAGGGGAGGACGGCGTCTTCAGAAAAGGAGAGGTTTTCTTTTGTTTTTTCTAGAGCTCGAGGAAGAGGAAGAAGAAAGGCTTCGTGCATTCGGCGATCGAGGCTAGCACACATGATGTTCGTGAAGGTGCTCGAAAGAGAGAGGGCCTTGCAGAAGAAGGAGCCAGCGAGGGCTACCAAGAGGAAATGATGCTGCCGAAGTGAAGCCAGAGGTGAATTTTTCCGTCGAGGTTTGTGCCGACGGATTTGGTTTGTCGAGGGAGGTGTGTGTCCCTTTGTATGAAGCGGCGATGGCCATGGTGTAGCCTTGAGCACAGTTCATGGAGTTTGTACATGGTGTTTTCTTTTGAAGGAGAAGCTTCCACTACTGGTTTTGGCATCGTCTCTCCCCCTTCCCCCCTTTCTTCTTTGCTCGTCTTTAGGGTGTGTGGTGTCGGTATGTGTGAGCATGTGCGCCCCCCCGAGCTCCCTGTGTGTGTGAGAGAGAAAGAGAGAGAGGTGTTGAGATGTGGAAGAGCTGGAAGCGGGCAAGATTGGTGTGATCATTGTCTGAGGATTGTGCAAAGCGTGTGTGCATAGGGCAAAGTGCAGGCGTGGCTCTGCTAGTGTGAATCGTTTTTTTTTAAAGGTGATTTTGAGAGGATAGGGGTGCTCTGAATACCCTGAGCTATATAGGGACAGTTGTTTGTGTGTCGGGTGTGTTCCCCATTCCCCCTCTCCATCTTCTAGTGCCCCCACTGAGGAGTACTCTGATTGCTCCTTGGTGATACGTTTGTAAGCAAAAATGTGGCAGAGTGCTAGCCTGATTTTCAATTGTGATGAAGATACGGATGAGTGGCTGGCAGATTTTGAGTTATTTATGCTCTCATTGAACATGTGGAGTGATGAAGAAAAGCTGAAGACTGTGCCGCTTGAACTGCAAGGTAAAGCAAAGGCCTGGTTCGATGGTCTAGAAGTTGCAAATAAGCAGGATTGGGTTGGTTTTCAAGAGCAGTTTCTCTACAGGTTTTGCAAGGTGGTGTCGGCTACTGAAGCAGATATGAGGATTAAGAGCCTACGACAGGATGTAGGTGATGATTTTGATGCTTTTGTTAATAAGTTTGAAGCTTGTTGGAGTGATCAGGTTGTTGCCACCCAAGTGGTCAATGCGGATGGTTTCAAGCTGGAGAAATTCCTAGCTTGCCTATGTCCGCAAGTTCGAGATAAGGTGGATGATGAAGAGCCAAAGACTTATGCCGAGGCAGTCAGATTTGCCCGGGTGAAGAGCAGGAAAATGAAAAGAAAGCTGGAGTTAGGCTTGTTAAAGCCTGCAAATTGTGTGCCTGTTGAAGCAGCAATTTGTTCTATGGGTCTGTTGAAGCAGCAATTTGTGTGCCTGTTGAAGCAGCAATTTGCCAGTGATGCGAAGTGTGGAGCCTGTTAGAGTAAGGCCTATGATTGACTATATTCCTTGGGAATTACCTGTTGGTGAAGCGTCTATGCCGTTTGTGGAGGAGCTTGTCAGCGAAGATGAGGCTTTTATTGAAGAGAGCCTGTGTTTAGAGGAGTTAGCAAATGCCAAGTGTCCAGTGCAACTTGAAGGGGTGGAGCCTGCTCTTGTGGAGTGCTTGTATGAAAGGGTAACAAATCATGGCCAAATGGTAGGCGTCGAGAGGGTTGGATGAAGTAAGTGGGCACGACGATGGTCTGGTTTTTGTGGAGCAGCTAGAGGATGATGATGCTGATACCAAATCGGCCTATGGTGAAGATGATGAGACTACAAGCTCAAGCTTCTGGGAAACGAGTGATGAGGATAGAGATACAAATTGGGACACAGAATCCGAAGGGTCTATGTTGGTAAAGGTGAAGTTACCATGTTATGTGCATAAAGATGTGGTGGCCGCCACTATAAAGGATGAGCCGCTGATAGCATTGGAGCTTGGGAATAAAGACATGCAGGTGAGGGTGCTATGCGGCACCATGCTAATGATGATGCTCATCAAGGTAGCTATGGAAGGTGCTTTGATTGCACAACAAATACAAGGGTTTCCCAAGAAGGAGAGAGTTTTTGTGGCTAAGGAAGAAGAACAGGTTGAAGAAGATGGCAAGGGAGAGGCATCGGATACTTACCAAAGGGAAGAGCAGCTGCAATCGCCTATGGATTTCACGTGTGGTGCCTTAGATACAGGTTCTTTTGGCCAGGAATGCATTGAAGATGAAACTGACTGGGGGTTTGATGACCCAGTGGGTGAGATGGATGAAGAGACATAGGGCTTCTAGGGAAAGCTTTGACTAGAATGCAGGTGATACGAGGGTCTGTCCCTCTACAGCTGGTAGTTTCTTTGGGAGAGCAAAAGTCTGTTGCTATGGTGGTATTGACAAAGGCATGTACGAAGGTGAGTATGGAAGCGATGGTGATCGAGGTGCCTATGTTGAAAGAGTTTCCTGCTAAGTGGAGTGGTTTCTTTTGAGCATAAAGATAAGTCCAAGGGTGTGGACTTGTTCAAGCTGTCAAAGGAAGTTTGCATATGGTGGTTGAAGGGGATGCTAATAAACGCAGTTGTGCAATGGGTGCAATGGGCTGTCAAGCAAGTACAAGATTTTCTTAAGGAGGATCTTGCTTTATATGGTTGGGAGGGAGGGCATGGTATGTTTCGTGTCAATGATGATATGTCTGATGGAAGTGGTGATGCTTTTGGTGGTGTTTTTTTGGAAGTGGACAATATGCCTATGAATGCTAGGAGCATTGGAAGCATGGCGAGGGAAAATTATGTGGATGATTGGCTATGTGCTGGGATGCATCACTATCGGAGGTTGTTGCATGTTGATGGTCGAGACCAAAGCCAAGTGCTTGACCCAGGTGGTGTCTATGTTGTAAAGCAGAGGGTTGGGCAACCCACATGAACAAAGGCAGCAGGTAGCAGATGCCAGGTTTTGTACATATTTTAGGTGTTTTGTGATGTGTAGAGACTTTGTTTTGGTGTGGCACTTTTTTAGTGCAATAAGCATGTTTGTGGTCGAACATAAATGTTCAACGCGGGGTGGGCAATGATGGTGCAACCAAAGTTGGTCCGAGCTGGAAAGTGAACTATGCCAGGGAAAGGCTGCAGGCAAGTGCAATGCAAAAGGCTAGGGCAAGTACTAAGGTCCTGGGCAGGCTAGTGGTAGTGGAAATGTATGTCTAAAGAGGGTTTTTAGGTTAAAAAGGTTCAAGATAGGTCTAATTGTGATAGCAGGTGAAGTTTCTTGAAGTGTTGAGTCGGTGCTCAAGCATGTAGTGTTTGATGTGCTCTGCAAGTTGGTCCAGAGAGCTCCTCAAACGGAGTCCCGATGTGAAAGTTATGATTGCCCAAAGATGGAATGCTTTGCAGATCTCCAACGAGCACGGCAGGTACGGACAAGTGGCCGAAAATGAAATCAGTGGGTACGCTTGTAAAACTCAAGCTGTGGAGCATGACAACCTTTTCGGATTATCAATCGGGCTTCAAATGGGCAAGTTATGACCTGTGGAATATTTGCCGGGGGTAAGGTATGTGCTCACCGGGCCATGTTGATAAGCAGGTTGATAGAAGTTCTTTTGAGCTCGCTAGAGTTCTAGAAAGTGGCATGCAATATGGGAGTCAATCGCAATCTACGGTTCGCTGATCAGAGTGGTGAGCGTTGGGATACCTCCAAGCCAAGCTCGCAGAAAACCGAGAAAAAAGGTGGGTCGGGTTTTTCTCCAACGTTATGGGTCATCGTTCGAGGATGCGAGACAGCTGAAAGGTGGTGGGGTTCTTAGGATATGGCTTTGACGAGATGAAATTTGGTATGGTAGGATCGGTCGGGTAGCCGACAAACATGTGTGGGTAAAATCACTTACCACATAGGAAATTGGCACTAAGAACCCCTCGGCTATAAATGCAAAAGGAAAGGAAGGCTCGAAGGTTGCATAAAGAAAAAGGCAAGGCAAGTGGTGGTTGGAGTTTGGAAAAAAGGGGTTCTCTCTACTCAAGGGAGGGCCAAAGAAAAAGAAATTCCTTCTTTTTTAAGATATCAGTTACACCCGCGTTATTGCTTGCAAGAAGAGGTTTTAGAGGGAGGGTGTGAAGAAGGAAAAAAAAGGGGAGGACAGCGTCTTCAAAAAATGAGAGGTTTTCTTTTGTTTTTTCTAGAGCTTAAGGAAGAGGAAGAAGAAAGGCTTCGTGCGTTTGGCGATCAAGGCTAGCACACATGTTGTTTGTGAAGGTGCTCGAAAGAGCAAGGGCCTTGCAGAAGAAGGAGCCAGCGAGGGCTGCCAAGAGGAAATGCTACTATCGAAGTGAAGCCAGAGGTGAATTTTCTCATCGAGGTTTGTGCCGACGGATTTGGTTTGTCGAGGGAGGTGTGTGCCCCTCTGTATGAAGCGGCGATGGCCATGGTGTAGCCTTGAGCACAGTTCATGGAGTTTGTACATGGTGTTTCTTTTGAAGGAGAAGCTTTCACTAGTGGTTTTGGCGTCGTCTCTCCGCCTTCCCCCCTTTCTTCTTTGCTCGTCTCCAGGGTGTGTGGTGTCAGTATGTGTGAGTGTGTGCACCCCCCTGGGCCCCCTCTGTGTGTGAGAGAGAAAGAGAGAGAGATGTTGAGATAGGGAAGAGCTAGAAGTGGGCAAGATTGGTGTGATCGTTGTCTGAGGATTGTGAAAAGCATGTGTGCATAGGGCAAAGTGCAAGCGAGGCCCTGCTAGTGTGAATCGTTTTTTTTTAAAGGTGTTTTCGAAAGGACAGGGGTGCTGTGAATACCCTGAGCTATATAGGGGTAGTTATTTGTGTGTCGGGTGTGTTCCCCATTCCCCCTCTCCACCGTCATGTCAGGGACGACATGAATGCGGAAGGGGGGAATGTTGACAGCCAAACCCAGAAGGAGCTTTTTTAACTTTTTATATCATTATTTTTGAAGTGGAATGAAAATTTTGTAGTATTTGAGTGACCAATATTCTTTGTGGGAACAAGCCTCTAAGGAGGAATTGTATATAAGCAAATTTTTGTAACCCTAAGCTGACTTTTAAACTAATCAAAGCCGAAATTTATTGTGCGTTGTGTTTGAGAGAGAGAGAGAGAGAGAGAGAGAGAGAGAGAGAGAGAGAGAGAGAGAGAGAGAGAGAGAGAGAGAGAGAGATTTCTTCCCTACACACTCTACGAAACCTCCATTGCAAAAGCAACACCGCCAATGTGTTAGCAACAGCTAGGGCTTCAATCCAATGTCAAGTTTGCACGATTCCGATATCATCGAGAAGTGAGCTCCTACGAGCTTTTGGGTGAGTTTTATTGTAAATTGTGTGTCTGTTTGGTGATTTCTTCATACCTATGGGTTTACGGCAAGTAGAGCTACCAATTAGGATCTTACAAATCAAAAAGTGGTGACTTGTATTTTGCTGTCTATCTTTACACGCGATTGTCTCACGAGGTGGTTTGAAGTAGGCTACCAAGTCATAGTACATAGGTTATTGATCTCTTGATGAGGAGAGTGTGTCCTATGAGTTTCGTGACATTTCAAATGTGTTTGGTCTAGTTTCAGATCGCATGAGCATCATAGGTTGAGTTGCTTTCCTTAGTGTATAGAACGGTTAGATTTGATTTCCTTGAGTAGAGATTGTCATAGAAGGTCAAGAAGGTGCTTGGCATTCATCTTCTTGTTTCCATGCGCCTATGGGTTAAGCTTTTTCCTTGACCAACATAGAGTTGTTAGTTTTGTTCTCGTTATGCTAGCGTCTGCTCGTGGTGTATCCACCAACAATATACAGCTCATCAAAGAAATAAATCCAAAGAACAGGGATACTCTTTCTGAGTACTAATCCTTTGATGATGTTGATGAGGTTGAGGAAGGGAAAGAGGAATACAAGCTCCATCAAGTACGCCTACAAAGAAGATCTATGCATCATAAAGATAACCTACCTATTTCTTAGATGTAAAGGTCTATGGAAGCGGCTCAAGCATGTAAGAGGACGATCTCTACAGAAAGAAATATGAAGAAAATAAAAATTTGGGAGCTGAGCTGAATGATGATGAACACAATCCACTGCAGCAACACAAATTAGAAACATTAGAAAATATCAAACAATATAAAAGAAGAGCGGCCAAAGAAAATTTGAATATTGCTAGAGAAATGCCGCAAGGTATCCACAAGGAGATCAAGCGAAAAGAAGAGCAAAGAGCGCAATAGGACACCAAGAGACATAAAACGGACAATGACCTTGAGTCATCTGATGAATCAAAACTCTTGAAAGATGGAGAACAAGCCAAAGAGGGACAGTCACAACAAGAGAACAAAGAAGAAAAAGAAAAGGAGAAAATTGGAGAGGAGGGTGGTGTGGAGCCATTAAAAATACATACTGATATTCCACCAGACTCTAATCAACCAACCATCCCTCCTCCTACTCAAGCGTCTACGACTCAGGTAGTTAATCAAGAAACAACTAACCATGTATAAACCAAAGGAAACAATAGAGCACGGGATAACAAAACCACCCACAATTCAAGCAGTGGCCATGATTGAAGACCAAAAATAAAAGGAGTAGTCCCAACCGAGACTTCAGGAGCAAGTAGACAAAGACAAGAGGGACGTGGAAACAAAGAAAGAAGAAGCAGTCACATCTAGACAACCGCAGGCTACAGAGACAATTCATATGTCTCCTCGCTCTAAGACCATCATAAAAGAAGGCAAGCGATTGGTCAACTCGTTTGACTTTGATGATCATTTGGAACAAATCAAACTTCAGTTCCAATGTCAAAGAGCACTCACCAACCTAGCAAGAGTGGAGCTGGAAGAGACCTAAGCGGAAATATTAAAGGCAGTCATGGCAAATCAACAACTACAAAACAAGATTGAGGAACTACAAAGAATACAAATAGAGCTCCAACTTGAAGTACAAAGAGAGCAAGCAGACGTGGACCATTACTATCAAGAAGCTAAAGCCCCTTTAATGAAGCAAATACCAATCTACGAGTTGAGCAACAACGGCTAGAGGAGGAGCTTGAAAGACAAAAGAATGTCAAGCTTAGGGAGTCTTATTGGGTGGTGAAAACCACACTCACCCAGCTCCTAGAAATGCAAGACACCACAGCCCCCGTTTCTACCTCATCAACACCAGCCTCAACTAAGAGATCAAGGATCTAAAGGATGCCTTAGCTCTAGAAAATTATAACCAACTAATTATGACCGCAAGGCACAAGGAAATTCAGAGCCAAAAAGATGATGAGATCAAGCTACTAAGAGAGCAATTGGCTAATGAGAGATACCCCTCCCCAGGGGACTATGTACAAAATATACAGTTTACACCTTTATACAATTTTCAATATACTTTAGATTTATAGAAGTGTTTGCATAGGGGAGGAGTTCTCAACGCCCGACCAAGCATGGAGTTTAGGCCATGAGACGGACTACATCCAGAGGAACTTAGCGACTAGTGCTACCCCTGAATGGGTATTACGAATAAAAGCATAATCAAGGAAAATATAACATTGTGGAGGGGGACTATATGTGTACACCGCAATGTGTGTGTGTGTGTGTGTGTGTGTGTGTGTGTGTGTGTGTGTGTGTGTGTGTGTGTGTGTGTGTGTGTGTGTGTGTGTGAGAGAGAGAGAGAGAGAGAGAGAATATATTGGAGGGTGAAATAGAGTGCACAGAGACATGACAGAATGAAAACAAAAAATCTTTAAATGCCCCATCTAAATGAGACAGGCAACCATGTATTAATGCAATGACAAATCTGGGTATACCGCAACATAAAAAAGAATATGACAAAATAACTAGCGAACACCAAACCAGGTGTAGGGATCAACCAGTCCACCCATCCACTTCCACTCTACTATGGACATAGAGAATTTCACTTCGTTGGGAGCGAGCTAGAACACCTCCAACATACCTGAGCCAGACATAAGTTGAGGCTGCTTCACCTCCCTCCATGAACCCAAGCTTTGAAAGGATCCCAAATACCAGTAGGTGGTAGGGTATCAACATCAACCATACCAGTTCATCATCAAGTGTTTAGGCAAAGCCAAGGCAAAATCCCCAACGCGTTAGCTGTGTAGATCGTTCAACCCATGATGCACTAACCGTGTAGATGAGCCTAATAAAAAGAAGAACTAATCAGCACACCGATCCAGCAAAGCCCCAGGTCAATGACCCTTTTATCTAAGGCTAAGCGATGTAGGTGATCCTAGTCTTGTAGTGATGCTGCCATGAGAAACATAACATGTGAGTCCAATCATAATAGCACCTTCCATATGCACAAACAATCTTTTTCAAGCAGTTAGACTGTACATGGTCGCTACCCTTACCCATCTACCATAAACCATTCAGACCACTTCATAATCTAATCCCAAAACCATAAACCATAATCCAATTACATCACACGGGTGAGTACTCCACCCAACTTGGGTGAGGCACAACTAATCCTGCATAACCACTTTAGAACATAACAAGACTAAAAAAATCCAGTAGCATTTTGGTATTATAACTATACTTTTAAAAAAACCAAGAGCCACACCGGCTTTCACCATAAAATTCACAACTATAATCCATGAGAGAATCTCAGCCCTTATCCACAAATTATATTCTCACTGAACCAACTCCCACACTTGGAGTTTGACATATCCATTGCATTCAATCGGAGTCCACACACACAACCCTTAATACATGAGCTTTCTATGCATAAAATAAGTCCGACCAAAAACTGAACATGATAAAAAAATCCAATTTTGACAACATCTAATCGTGCAAATTTGATGCATCATATTTGCACTTCACCTCTCTAGCACATAGAGCTAGTTTTGATCCAGAAAGGTGGAAAGCAATCATACCCATGCACATGAGGCATACACATCTATCCATAAGGTTCCATACATCATATCATATCATTCCATCACCATAATCATAATGCAAAACAGCTCCGACCCTTAGGTCGACCATAAACCATAACTTCACGCATATGCAAAAAACAACCTTTTTATCATTTTTAGGAGCATACATAACATGAAAATGAAGGTATTTGGTCTCAAAACAATGCATCAAGAACAATCCATAATATAGACTAACACTCTATCACATCACTTTTCCCATTTGACACACACAACAAACGGTAACACAGGAAGAAAGCCACTTTATTCATATCTGCCTATGCGGTTCGGATTGACTAACCATATACCCTCACATGAGTTTATGGACATCCAATAATTGAAATCAACTCACCAAAATAAATCATAAATCATACATAACGGCTCGGTTAACTCACGACGTCATATGGTACTCCGCCTGGTAGCACCCCTACACGTGTAGGTAAACTCGATTATGAAGGGATTGATAGCTCACATATCCAAGGTGATAAAGGAGACCTAAATACATTTATCATCAAGTTTAATCAAGCTTTTAATTTGAATATGTGGGTTTGTCCATCCGGTGAACCTATATAGTGGTTCCCTAAGGAGCTCGGGGTCCAAAATTTTGACAGTGCAGTGGGCAACAAGCTGTTTTGTGACCACATATCTCTTAGCTCGTGCATGATTTTTACATGACATCCAAAGATAAAATGTTCTAAATGGTGTGTTTTATCTCTCGTTTAAACGGTTTGGGCTTATTCATAACTGTTTTTGAGTTATGACCAAAACAGTGTTCCTACCGCTTTTATGACATGAAACGAAAAGCGCTTTTTATGCACGGACATGATCATAAACACATCTTGTGCATAAATCAGTGTGTTAAACATGATAAAATAATCATGGGGCAACTTCATACGCACTCAAAAAATCCACACATACACTCGTATGTATGGATTTTTCATACACTCGTATATGAAAAAACAATCACCGAGAGGGTGTCTACTCAGAAAAACGACATAGAGAGAGAGATATGATGATGGCTATGGAGTTTCGAGCTTCTTACCGTGCTTTAGAATTGATTAGGGACTGTCAATAGGCTTCTTGCTTTTTTGCAAGAGAGCGGCGATGAGAGCTACGTAGAGGTGTTCACCATGAGAGCTTTTAGAGTACGCGTACATCGTGAAACGAGAGAGGAGATAGTAATCAGGTAGAGAGAGAGTATCCTTCTTCTTCTTATTCTTCTTCCTGTAAATGAGAGAGAAGAGCTTATGGAGATGGTGATGAAGAGCTTGGACCACTTTGTATAATAGGTACGTATTGCCTCGCGATAGTAGATACAACAGACGGCACTGAAAACTGAGCACTCCCTGCCAATTTATAGGCACTGCAGCAAGCCAGAGTGATGCCCAAGGCAAGCTACTAGCGTCCCCTCTCAATGAAGATGGAGAAGATGGAAAGATTAAGCATTGAAGCATGGCTCTTGGTTGGATTTGCATTCCATAGCCAAGAGTGTTGGTGTAGGCTCTCACTTCTCACAAGCTTGGAGAAGGAGGTGGAGTTCCTCTACTTTCACCGAGTGAGAATGAATCCACAAAATGAGTGTGTGTGTGTGTGTGTGTGTGTGTGTGTGTGTGTGTGTGTGTGTGTGTGTGTGTGTGTGTGTGTGTGTGTGTGTGTGTGTGTGTGTGTGTGTGTGTGTGTGGGGTATACCCCCCAACACACCCCTTGCTTGCTTGGGGTGAGTTCTACCTTTTTCTCATGCCTCAAGCTCATTGGACCCCTCTCCCCCTAGCTAATCACATGCAGCATGCATTTCAAGCATGGTTAGTCTTTGGACAAGTTTCCTCCTTACCCCTTAGAGAGAGAGAGATTGAAAATATCTAGATATTTGTTGGATGGAACTAGAAGCTCATTGGACCCCTCTTTAGCCCAACCAATAGCATTCAAGCATACCATGTGGCTAAGCATAGGGAGAGTCTGACATGTGTCCCATGTTCCCCTTGAGAAAAGGGGTGCCCTTTGGATGAGTGGGAGGTTGAGTCAAAGGTTCCCCTAACTTTGGGGATCTCCTCCTCCTTTGTAGGGTCTCTTTTTGACTCAAGCACCTTACCCCCCATGCATGGGATTCTCAAGCACCTTCCTCTTTAAGTATGAAAAGCACCTCAAGTACCTTAGTCATCAAGCATGACAAGCACCTCAAGCACCTTAGTCATCAAGCACAAAAAGCACCTCAAGCACCTTAGTCATCAAGCACGAAAATCACCTCAAGCACCTTAGCCATCAAGCACAAAAACACCTCAAGCACCTTAGTCATCAAGCACGACAAGCACCTCAAGCACCTTAGTCATCAAGCACGACAAGCACCTCAAACTTATGCTGTGTTCCCACCTCAAGGTCAGCCCTAGCTTGCCTAAGGTCAAAGGACTTTTAACACTAACCATCTCTCATTTGGACCCCTTTACCATTGGCCCCATGTTGACAGACCATCTCTCATTTGGACCCCTTTACCATTGGCCCCGTGTTGAGATAGCTCTATAAGCACATGTCTATATTCTAACCCTTGTTCACTTTTATTATCCCACATTAAATGATCAGTTTAATATGATAAAATCATTTGGGTTGGTTAGATATTAGATATTATGACATTAGCTCTCTCTTGAAATCATAGTCGTCCTCGACTAGAGGTAAGAGAGATAAAGCCATAGTCATTAGTCAACTCGTCTTAGCAGGTAGAGGATCCCTTTTTACCCTACGACATCATTCAGAGATGGGTGACTAATCCATTTGGTGCTTGGGAGACATAGATACCGCAAGCATGTCTGCTCCTTAGTCCATTTCATCCTCCCAAGTAGAGTGACAAATTCTACATGGTGTTTGAGAGACGTCGTCATCACAAACATGATTCTTAGTATGCATACTACTTAAATTTGTGCACAATAAAAATAGAATTAGTCTAATAAGACAAAAACATTGATTGTTTAAAAGAAACAGTACATTTGCTTACTCTAATGTAGCATTGTAAGCGTTGACAAGGTTCATACTATCCTTAAGCTAGATTCCTTGCATACATCTAGCATCTTCAAAAGGATAATTTTTAAACTTAATAAGATACCATCGGATAATCTTACCATGTTGTAG
Source organism: Adiantum capillus-veneris (assembly GCF_014529385.1). Classification (NCBI taxonomy): domain Eukaryota; kingdom Viridiplantae; phylum Streptophyta; class Polypodiopsida; order Polypodiales; family Pteridaceae; genus Adiantum; species Adiantum capillus-veneris. The sequence goes on from NC_140947.1 coordinate 144,587,049, forward strand.
TACCTTGTCTTCATGTCAAGGATAGCTTTGGGTTGTAGCACCTCTTCTTGGTCTTTGATTTCGGGAGGGTCTTCAATAATTGGTTCATTTGGAGGCTCTCCTTTGTAGGGCTTAAGTAGGCTCACATGAAAAGCATTGTGTATGACCCAATGGTTAGGCAACTTGAGTTTATAATCCACTTAATTGATTGGCTTCAAAATTTGAAAAGGACCATAGTATCTTCTTGCTAGTTTAGCATGATACTTTTGATGGCCCGTAGGATTTTTGCCCGTTGTTTGGCTCAATTGAGCCTTAGAATACTTAAGTAAGACCCAATCATTTTCATTGAACATTAAGGCACCTCTGTGCTTGTCAGCAGCAGCTTTTTGCCTTAGTTGAGAGATGGATATAGCCTCCTTAATCTTTTGAAAAGATGCTTGCAGGTCACGGCTATACTCATCGGCAGCAAAGATCTTTCCATGTACTTTAAGTAGCAAGGGACTTTTAGGTCTTCCCTAGATGATTTCAAAAGATGATTTTCCCGTAGAAGTATGGATAGTATTATTATACGCATACTCTACAAGAGGTAAGTAATTTTCCCATTGTGAGCGTTGATCTACTTCTATAGCATAGGTCTTTAGTAGATCAAGAACCATACGATTGGCTATCTCACTTTGGCCATCCGTTTGTGGGTGATAGGCTGAAGAGAAATTTAATCTTGTACCTAGATTTTTGAAGAGACCTTTCCAAAAATTACTGGTCATTCTAGGATCTCTATCTGACACAATGGATGTTGGCAATCCATGGTGTTTGAAAATCTTGGATATGAAGAGAGTTTCCATTTGGTGTGCCTTAATAGTCTTCTTGACAGGGATAAAGTGTGCTTGCTTGCTAAACCTATCGACTCTTGTCCATATTTCCATATTCCCATGGATAGACTTGGGTAATCCAAACATAAATTCCATGGATATACTCTCCCATGGTGAATTAGGGATTGGCAATGGCTGGAGTAATCTAGGTTGCTTCCCTCTATCATACTTGGTCTTTTGGCATACCACACATTTTGAAACATACTCTTGTATGTCCACTTTCATGGTAGGCCAATAAAAGTACATCTCTACTCCTCAAAGGGTAGGTTGAATGCCGCATAGGGAGGAGCATGGGATTCATACATGACTTTCTCACGAAGGGAGTGGGTAACACATAGCCTATTGCCATGGAGAACATGACCATCCTAAAAGGTGAATGGTTCCTCTTTCTTACCCAAAGCAAGGGCTGCCATTATGGCTTTAAAGTCAAGGTCGGTAGCAAACTCATCTATCATAGAAGATAGATTGTTGTGAGTTGCTATAGACACAGCATCAACTTTTGGTCGTCGTGAAAGTGCATCATCCACTTGATAGTGCTTACCAGTAATGTGAGCAATGTGGAAATTAAATTGCGAAAGATAATTTGCTCACCTCATTTGTTTTTCGGAAAGCTTTGTTTGCGTCATGAAGTAGTTGAGACTTTGATGGTATGTTCGTAAAATGAATGGAGTCCCCAATAGATAGTGCTTCCATGTGTCTAGGACATGTAGAAAAGCTAACAACTCTTTCTCATAAATGTCTAAGACCCGTTCATCCATATTGAGCCTTCAGCTCTCATATGCTATGGCATGCCCTTCTTGAAGCAAGACTGCTCCAAGGCAATCACCACAAGCATCACATTGGACCTCAAATGGCTTTGAGAGATCCGGAAGCATAAGGAATGGTTGGGAGGTAAGCTTCTCTTTGAGCTTGTCAAAAGCATTTTGCTCCTTAGCAGTCCATGAATACTTAACATTTTTCTTTGTTAAGTCATGTAATGGTCCTGCTATCTGAGAGAATTTTGCTATGAAGCGTCTATAGTATGCACACATACCAATAAAACTTCTTAGCTCATGTACATTCCTTGTATTAGGCCATGCTTTTATTACCTCAAACTTTGATGGATCCATATGAATACCATCTTGAGAGATAATATGACCTAAGTATTGAATCTCTTGAAGGAAAAATTTACTTTTCTTTTGATTGAGAAAAAGCTTATTCTCCCTTAATGCTTGAAAAATCACTTGGAGATGTTGCTTGTGTTCCTCCAAGGACTTGGAGTATCATCACAGAATACTCCAGTGAATTTGCGGTAGGGTCTTTAAAAAATTTCCATTAATTGATTGAATGGAGCTCGTGCATTAGTCAATCCAAAAGGCATGACTAGATATTCATAAAAGCCAAATGTTGTACAAAATGCGGTCTTTAGGATATCTTCATTCACTATTCTTATTTGATGGTAGCCACTTTTAATGTCAATCCTACTGAAGTAGATAGAGCCTTATAGCTTATCAAATAGATCTTCTATCCGATGTACGGGAAATCTGTTTTTGATAGTGATATGGTTTAATGCGTGATAGTCCACACACATGCAGTATGTACCATCTTTCTTATGCACCAAAAGGACTAGAGAACAAAAGGGAGAGGAGCTAGGCCTCACCATCCCTTTGTCTACCAATTCTTGTACTTACCTCATGATCTCCTCTTGTTGAGCTTGGGAAACTCGATAAGAAGGTTTGTTAGGTGGTGAGCTTCCTGATAGGAGCTCAATTCAATGGTCGTCATCCCCTTGTTTTGGAGGTAAGTCCATATGGATATCATTGATGAACACATCTTGGAATCCTTTTAGAAAGTTAGACAACTCTAAGTCTTCTTGATTCCTACCATTCACCTTTGATGAAACATTAGGACCTCTTAGGGACTCTTTGACAAAAATCATGTACGCAAAAACTGAGCTCTTCACTGAGTTATCACAAGCAAGAGGATTTAAAAGTGGTATAGTACGACCAGACTCATTAGCATATATATACATATTATTTCCCCTGTAGGTGAAGATATTCTCGTTTTAGGGAACTTCGTGTTGACAGCCATGCAGTTGAACCATGGTGCCCCTAGGGTAGCATCCTCACGTTGGAGAGGAGAGATAAAGAAGTCTTCTTTGTCGACATAGCTTTGGACATGAAGCCTCAACTTCCCAATCAAGGGAGTAACGGAGGCTTGCTGTCCATTGAAAGCGGCATCAGCAGTTACAGCATCTCCCATCTCAAAAGCTTGAATGCCCAACTTGGTGGCCAACTCCGTCGATATGAAGTTGTGAGTAGAGCCAAGGTCAAACAAGATGAAGGCATCATGCTCCCTTACCTTTCCCCAAGCATAGGAGAGATGTGATCCTTTGTAATGAGCATCCTCTTTTGGAGCTTCGATAGTGGAAGCTATAGGAGTCTCGTTGTGAGCATTTCTTTTGGGGCAAGAACGATAACCATGTCCTTGCTCCCCACACTTAAAACATTTGTGATCCTTGCAAAAAGTTTCAAGCTCTTCAAGAGAGAGTTTATTTTTACCTTCGTAAACTCTTTTCTCTTTGGACCAATTGTTGTTGTTGTTGTTGGAATGGCCTTGGGAAGAATTTTGGGCATTAGTTTTTCCCTTTGCATCACTTCTGTCTTTATTTTCCATGGGCCTGACATTCCGTCTAGCGGACCCTTGATGGAAATTGATGCGTAAAGCAACCGTGGTATGGTGATTACTTCGGTGATAGAACCAGGCCGTTGAGAGTTGACATACTCGGCCATCTCTTCAAGTAATCCCGCATAGAATTGTTGCTTTTGCTCGGCGAAGTCTATCTTTTGAAAGACAGTAGCCTTGAGATGTAAATCCCAAAACTTTTCCATATATTTGTGGATAGACTCATCAGAGAGAAGCCTCAAACTCCACCATTCGGTGAGCACTTTGTCCTTTGCACCGCTTGCAAGGAATTGCTTCATGATGGAAACTCGGAGAGTTTTCCATGTCTTTGGGGCTTCGCCGTTGCCATGAAGGCTAGCCCACCATTGTTGAGCCAATTATTGGAAGTGCATAGCTACATGGCATAGGTTGGAGGACTCCGTGAAGCCCTCATCTCCAAAGGCCGCATCAAATTGTTGGATGAAGGCCAATGCTTTGTCGGTAGCACCAAAGATGCCATCATAGGTGAGAAAAGAGATACTCTTTCCTCCCTCTTTGAACTTCTTTAGCTTTTGTGACCTTCTCCATGCAGGGTAAGATTTGTGATGTCCTCCCCTCTTGTATTCTTTAGGAGAGTAGCCATAGCTTTCATCTGTAAAGGAGGAAGGTGAAGAAGAAGGAGAAGAGGGTGACCTCTTTCTTACCCTTTTCTTCCTTTGTCTCCTCTCTTCCCTTTTGGAGTGACAAGGAGAAGTACTATGGGTTAACCATTTCCTCTTGGGAGGAATCGTTTAGTCCGCCGTCTTCGTGGAGCCACATCTTCGGAGTAACTTAGGGATTCATTAATTTCTTGTTCTTTGGATTCCTCTTCTCGTATGGGAGAGAGTCTTCTTTTGGGGGTCTCATCAAGAGGCCTCCTAAGCTCTCTCTCCTCTTGGAGAGGAAAGCAAATCCCATAAGCACGAAGTTGTTGAGTAACTTTGGCTTGCAAAGCAGGGTTGTTCATAGCTTGTTGCAACCTAGTAATGAGATAATTAACAAACATGGGAGCATCATCATTAGCACCTTCAAGTGAAAAATCAAAGTTATCCATGTTCATTCTACTCTCTTGGTTATTGTTAGCCATGTTAATTAAACTTATTGTTTACTTAGTGTATGCTTTGGCAATTCAAAACCTTAGTTGCTACTCCTCTTAGCCTTTGAAAATAGGCACTTAAGTATCTACACTCACGGCTTGAATTGGTTAATTATAGAGAGTAGCGGAGTGGGTCTAACATAGCAGAGTTGCCAAGGGATAGCTCCTTTTGGACTTCTTATGGCTCAATAATGGTAAAGCCATAAGCAAGTCTAAGAAGACTCCATTATTAAGACCAAATCTCCCGAGGTGTGCACCATATTCCACATAGTGGGCTCAACAAAATCTATAATAGATCCTAGTCCCACTTACCCTAATATAATTATAAAAATCAACCATTAATAGGCTACTTAAGGACCTCTCTTCTTAAACAAGGAAAGAGAAACCAAATGCTTTGATACCAATGTAATGCAAATGGCCTATGAACTTTTAGAGTAGCAGAATTAGATAAAGCACTTCTATGAGATTACTTTGTGAGCATAGCGGGTGAACTTAATCGACGGTAGCAACATAAACATGGTACTTAGTTATCTTGGCATGAACAATACTTTTGCAAGAGAGAGAGTTTAGAGAACATGACAACAATTGAGGACCGAATTCATACGGAGCCAGTCCCCCCTCCAATAGGCATTTGTATTATAGTTTCTCACATCAAGAGAGACTTGGTACAATACAATCTTTGTGTTCCTTGTGACCTAGGTGATGCAATGAAGATGGAAAGCTTCATGCATCACAAGCATAACATAAACTTTGTAGAAAGCATTAACTATCCCGAGCCTCAGTCCCAAGGCCTCAAACACCTTCAAAGGTGGAGAGAGCTAGCGGGGAATGAGAGTAGGGAAGAGGAAGAAGAAACATTCCATAGGAGAAAGAAATAGTTCCTAACTTATCATCACTCTTCTTGCTAGCATACATAATAGCATAGTGATGAATATGGAGAAGATGGTAAGCTTCAGAATTGATATTAGATTTTATGCCATTGGAGGACAAGCACCTCAAGCAACATAGTCATCAAGCACGACAAGCACCTCAAGCTTAGGTTGGGTTCCCACCTCAAGCTCATCAGCCCTAGCTTGCCTAAGGTCAAAGGACTTTTAACACTAACCATTGGAGGACCTGGTCTTTAATGAAGCTAACCCTAAGGTCTTTTGAGCTCCATTAGTTAGCCTTGCTCTTTGACAGACCATCTCTCATTTGGACCCCTTTACCATTGGCCCTGTATTGAGATAGATCCGTAAGCACATGTCTATATTCTAACCCTTGTTCTCATTTATTATCCCACATTAAATGATTAGTTTAATATAAGAAAATCATTTGGATTGGTTAGATATTAGATTTTATGCCATTTAGAAACCCTTATAGGCTATACATTTGCCTCATTGGAACTTACATTCAAGTTTCCACAATTAAAAAGAGGCAACAAAGTGTCATAAATGTCATGTGAGCTTGCATTATTGTGTCTAGTACATGATACCAAAGGTTGAACAAAATCTTCCAAACACAATATCTCATGCAATAAAGATATGTTTCCTTTGCATATGGTATAACATGTAACCTTCTCTTTTAGTACTATAACCAACAAAAATACATTTAACAGCCTGTCCAATTTTTGGTGTTGCATTTTATAGCACCAAACTTTATATCATGCTATGCTTCGTAAGGAGTCATAGATTGCAAGGCTTTGGTAGGAAACCTATTAAGTACATAAGTAGCACACATGATAGCCACAACCCAAAATGATTGTGGCAAAGCTTGACTCTTGGCCATACATCATGCCATCTCCATAAGCGACATAGTTTTTCTTTCGGCAAAACCATTTTGTTGAGGTGTATACGACATTGTACATTGGTGTTTTATCCCATGATTAGCTAGAAATGCATTAAACTAATGGGACATATACTCCCCCCCTTGATCTGAACGGAGGGTGCCTCTGTAAGCAGATACAACCATGCATGCCTAGAGTAATCATCAATGAAAGTCACTATAGAAGGCGAGGACAGTCCCAGCAGGCGGGAACTGCTCCTTAGAAGGACGACCAGCGAGAACAACTACACTAGCAATAATTACAGAAATTGCTACCGAAACTCTATAAGCCTATAAATAGGAGCTGCTACAATGTATTCGGTGCTTTTTGGACTTTTGGCTTACGTGCTCTTGCTTCTAGACTTTTAGCTTCATAATCTTTTGGCTTCAACTCTGTAATCACTTACTCCTGTAATCAATCCTCAAACTTCATCTGACATTAAGCCTGTTGTGCACTGTACTGATTATCTTTGCACTATTGATTTGAATCTATATTACCATTCCCATCCTTCCAGTTTGTGTCTTCCACTTAAGTACATTATTCTAGTTCAGTTCTCTATTTCAGTCTAGTACTTAATTCCAATCCCTACTATAACTGAACCACCTAGATAATAGGTAGCTCTGAACTCTAACATTGGAATAGTTGTTTGAAGAGACCAACTCTCATTCCATTTTGGTGATCACAGTGGCTAGAGCTGATTACTCTTAGACCAACAAGCTCTGTCTGGCAGTTAGAATTCTTAGCTACAAACATGCCTCCCAGAGTCAGTCGTAGTCAAAAATTGTCAAGCCGGTTTTACACTGATTCCACACAAGTCGATCCTATTCCAGAAGTGTCAGCAAGAGAGTTTGATACTGAGAGGGACCCCGAGAGTGAGGTTGAGGCTCAGGAGGAGCGAAGTAATGTTGAAAAGGCCAGAGACTCTCAGCATTCCAGTCACTCAAGGAGGAGGAGGGTTGAGCGTGAGGAATGCAAAACCAGGACTCAAGGTTCTAGGTCTCCACACAAGACATCTGAGGCCAAGGGGAGCAAAGACAGTCATCATAGTACAAGCAGGAAGGCCAAGGTAGAGACGGAGACTCAAACTAAAAAGGAAGGTCACTGGGATGCCGACATTGATCATTACAAGAAGTCATCTAGACGAAGTGAGGCTACCAAGACCAGAGGAACCAGAGATGATATAGACAGGCATGATTACATTGCTTCCTTAAAGATCTCTTTTCCAGTTTCAAAGGTGGGAAAAAAGACGATCTTGATGTCCACATTCAAGCCTTTGAGCAATATGTTGAATTAATGCATATTGATGAAGATGACTAGGGAGAGTAATTTCCTCAAACACTGAAGGATGCAGAAAGAAAATTGTATTACCACTATCAAGCTTTCCAGCTCAAGTCTTACAATAAACTGATCAAGGATTTTAGGCTTGAGTACTCAAACAACAGAGGCGATGAAGATATTCTCTGTGAGCTGGACAAGATCAGGCAAGGAAGATTGTCTGTAAGAAGTTATGTGGAAAGATCAAAGTGTTGACCATGCAGCTGCAAGAAACACCTTCAAAAAAAAAGACTACATGCATGGTTTCTGAATGGATTTCATAGCAAGAAGCTAAGGGAGCAAGAGGTACCTGCACCCATGAAGAAGTTTAATGACTTGGTGCAGAGAATTCTGAAGCTCGAGCAGCAAGCCAAGAAGGAGTGAAGCCATAAGAACCGGAGGTTTAGCAGTAGCAGCTCTTCTACGGAGAATTGCAACTCCAGTGAGACTTCTAGCAGTTTTGATAGTAGTTCAAACAAAAAGAGAAAGCACAAGGCTAAGAAAGGGTCTTGGTTTCGGAAAATTGACAACACGGCGAGGCAGATTGCTAAAATTAGTCAGACCAGACCACCAGTGAGGAAGATGGAAACCTATGCTCCAAATGCAAATCCGGAGATCATGTTTCCAATGATTGCCCATAATGTACGTACTGCAAAGCATATGCCCATCTGTGGAATAATTGTGGCATTCGAATCCATCATTTCAAGAAAGGTAAGGATTTGTCTCTAATTGAATTTACAAATGTCGAATCAGCTAAGATAGAGACGACCAGTGGACCTAAAGAGGAAAATTCAGGTACCAGTGGGACTGGTACTGCACGTGGCAGATACCAAGGGGGTATACTGGCCAAGGTCGAGGTCATGGAAATTTTCAGAAGTAAAGTCTTAACTGCTATAGCTGTGGGAAATATGGACACTTTGCAGTTCAGTGTCCAGATGCACCCAGTACTGAGGCTATCGAGGCAAAAGCGCTGGAACCAGTTCCTGTACGGGTAGTCACTCACAGTAAGGGGTGATTATTGAAGAACTTCCAAACAAGCTTGTGAAAGAAGTCATTCCGAAAACCAGTAAATGGACTCAACAGAGAGCAGTCTGGAAGGCTAAGGGCAAGGAGAAGGTAGTTGATGAATGGCAAGAGCAACGAGAACTGGCAGCTAGGATCATGGAGGATCTAGCTAAAAAGCTACTAGAATAGCCAGAGAGTTTTGATGCTCGTGTTATTCAAAAGATACCAGCCCCGTCTTTTGATAAAAGACAATCAGATCAGTCAGGATCTGGAATCTCTGAGACCATGCTTGCTACAGTGCAAGAACTGGTTGATGATCTAGGGCAGGTCAAATCATATTTGACTGCAATAGAAACACTGAACTTGGAAAAGTACAGTGTCTTCCTTACTGTCATTCAAGGCTCGGTATAGACACCAGAACAGAGGATTGGCAATGTGAAGATAGTCCTGATTCCTTGAGTTTTGATAATAATTTTGACCAAGGGAGAGAAGAGATCTATGTCCAAATCTGTGAACGAATTCAAAAATTGACGGTTGAATTAGATTATATCAAGAATACTTTGCCTGAAGCAGCAAATTTTATCAGACCACGGAGAAAATCTGAAGCTGATGCCAGAGCAGTTGATTTGCTGGCTGTCAAAGATGATGAGGTGCCAGTAATCCAGGTGGATTACAAGGCTAGGAAACAATGGGAGCCGCTATTCGGTGTTATACTGGATGGAGGGGCAGGCGTGAATATTCTAGGGACACATCTTTAGCAAAGGCTTGGTATCATTAATTTAAAACCAGCACCCCTTAAGGTTAGAATGGTTGATCATAGAGTTGTTCAGGCAACTGGTATGATCGAGAATATGCAGATTAGGGTGGGTAAAGAGAAATTCAAAACCAGCTTTCTGGTATTGGATGTCCAAGGAGCATATGGTATGCTACTGGGATGATCATGGCTTCGGACAGTGTAGGCTGTTCATGATTATGCGAATCAGACCATAACCATTCAGGGAACCAGTAGGAGAATCCAGCTCTAGACAAATAACACCAAAAGATGGAAGAAAGCACTTTGATCTAAGGAACTTTGCCAAAAATATAGAGTTAAGAAGATTGAATGGATGCTTGCAGTCATGAACATATTTTTGTTAGCTAAAATCGACCTAAATGCAATGTTAGTCGATAAGGCTCAAGCTGAGAAACAGAGAAAGCAGTTTCCAAATCAGTTCATTGAATTGAATCCTGGAGAGAGACTAGTTCAGTTGACCAGTTGGCCAGAGGAACCATCTGACTCCAAAGAGGGATATTCGGATTCCAGTACACCAGTGCACACTCAAGGGGTCACTGGAGTTCATACTGAGAATCCAGAACTAACAAATCTATTCAATGATTATGTTGCAGAGTCACTGGCCAAAAGGAAGGGAGGTGGCCCGAATTGGCTGCTCCCATATGATCAAGTGATTGAAGAATGAAATTTGGTTTCTGAAGAAACTCCTGATTAATCAAGGTGAATAAGCATCTGAACCCAAAAATGAAGGAAAAAGCCAGACTTATGTTCCAAAAATACAAAGATGTATTTGCATGGGAACATACTGACTTGAAAGGTGTAGATCCAAGGTTTGCCAGCACAGAAAACCTCTGAAGCCAGATGCCATACCAGTATGTCTGCAGAGGTACAGAATGAATCCGAACTATGGTAAGAAGGTCAAAGAGGAAATTGACAACCTTCTGAAAGCCTGATTCATCACAGAAGTCGCCAGCAGTTGTTGGCTATTCCCTATAATGGTCACTGAAGAAGAATGGGAAACTCAAAGTCTGTGTGGACTACCAAAAATTGAATGCTCAAACTATCAAAGATCCCTTTCCATTAACCTTCACTGATATGCTTCTTGATGAGATTGCAGGCCATGACATGTATAGTTTTACGTATGGCTACAGTGGTTACAACCAGTTAAAGATTTCTCCTGAAGATAGGAGGAAAACCACTTTTATTACTGAATGCGGCACATGCATGTATTTAGTCGTGCCATTTGGTCTCTGCAATGCTCCAGCAACATTCTAGTGTTGCATGATGGAGATATTTAGTGAATTCTTGAACAGATTTCTAGCTATATTTATGGATGACTTCATTGTATTCTCAATCGAGGAGAAGCATCTACTATTTTTGGAAATGGTTTTTCAGATATGTAACAAGAAGAGGATATGCTTGAATCCATTCAAGTCTATCTTTCTAGTCTCAAAGGGACAATTACTGGGGCATATAGTGTCCAAAAATGGCATAGAGATGGTGTTAGCCCACCGGCGTCCACTTCTAGTAGTCATGGGCCGGGCTTGTCGGTCCAATAGGAAAAGGGTAGAGTGATCGTCGATGAGAGGCGCACTCTAACTGGAATATTCAAGGGTTAGTTGGCTAAGCATGGGCGCCCAAGTGTGAATGGGCGAGCTCATAGAAAAGTCACCTAAACCTAAAAATCACTCATTCTCTCATTTGTGCAATTGAAGAGTGCTCTTGCTCCATCTCCATCTTCTTCTTCATCTCCTTGTGTGTGTGTATGCGTGAGAGAGAGAGAGAGAGAGTGATCAAGCATTGTGACGACGGCACGGCGGTGGCGGTTGAGCATGCCACGAAGGTAGCTTCTTCTTCTTCGTGGGGCAAGGAATCCTCCACGAAGGCAAGCGTAGGGCGGCGAGTGACACACCCTTTCTCTCTTGATCTTGCTAGATTAGTATGGTTGTGTGCTTGCAACCATTTGTGGCCCGCACACAGTGTACGGCGAGTCCCTTGCATTGACACATGCCACAAACATGCACATTTTTGGCGTCGTTGTTGAGCAAATGCCCTGCATTAAGCTCGAATAGCACTCTATGCTACTTTGTGGTGCATTATGAAATGTAGGAAAGGTAGAGAAAGAAGGTGTGTGGCTTGTTGAGAAGGATTTGTGACCTTTGTTTTGTTGCAGTGTACTATTTTTGTTAATAAGGTATTGCAATGTACTGTGTTTTCTCTATTCATAAGGGGTTAGAATTAAGGTAGTAGATCTATAATATTAACTCTCTGTAAGGTACATTAAGTAGATTTGTTAGCTAATGAGTTGATGTAGTACTGTTTTAGTGTGTAACAGTAGCTTTGTTAGTTGTAAATAGGTATGTTAGGTGTGTGTGTGTGTACTCTCGCACGGCGCGACCTCGGCGACCTTATCCCAAAAAAACAAAAAAAAAGGTAGGACCAGGATCGGGAATATCCCCCAGGCCCAAGCCCAAGCCCAAGCCCAAGCTCACGCTCAGGCTAAGGCTCAGGCCTCAGTCACCCTTTAAAATTACTTATTTTAGCTTCACTACGTAAGTAAAAATAGACCCTTCTGAGGACCAACGGAGCTCCGCGTAACCGAATACTGTGTTGTAAAGCACACCACAACCCCTTGAGTGATACACTCATTTGAGCTATCACACACTCTAATCCAAAAATCGATCATAAAAAAACATTTAAAAACATCAAAAAATAAGTGAAAACGGGGTACAAAATGCCTAAAAAACTCAAGCGGTTAACCTTCGAGGGTATTCGCTGACGCTTTTAGGGTGCCAAAGGCACATGCATCTGCGCTCTGGTCGTGTGCTAGAGATCGAGCAGCTAGTGAGCATTTCAACTTACATTCTCAATACCCACCTACCTTAGGTTCTGGGCCCTGGGCAGGGACCCAAGGTAGTACCACTCAGGACCCACCCGCATATTATGTCCAATGACTCTTCCTCTAACTACGACGTCATGGAGGGTTACCCAATGCCTAATCTTGATAGCCCAAGCCAAGACATGCATGCCATGGGCCCACGGTCCGGGCCAAGCGTGCTTAGCCACTTGAAGAAAACCTTTAGTAGAGCCACTCGCCCCGAACAAGGAGCTAACGATGTAAACGAGGGGGATGGGGAAGTAAATTCTCCATTCATGAACAACATAGACCCTGTGCCCTTAGAGAGTGTACAAATGAATACTCCATTCACTGCATCCCCTAACTCTTTAGAGCTATTCCCCTCCGAGATTATATATTACCTGATGGTAGAAGCCTTGCCGAAGTACAAGAAGTTGAGCGGTATATCATTGCGGCTAGAGAAAAGGAAAGCGAGAGCTTACGCAAGGTGGAGCAATGAAAAGAGTTAAAAGCAAAAGCCGCTATGTCAATATCATTGCTAGGAGAGCAATCAAGTGCTCCTGAATTAGCGACTACTAAGGGTCAACCCATAGAGAGCCACATTGCATCTAGTCCAAAGGACACCCCTAGCACCTCAATCCTAGATGGAGCATTGTTAAATGAGAACTAGGAGTACGAACTACAAACAAAAACTCTAACCGACCTATATACAGGTCACACCTATCACGTGGGTTGGTTAGATGCCACAACGGCTGCTCCTAGTGTGGAGGATCTACAACAAAGAGTTTGTAAGGTCATCCATAGGGTTTTGAGCTAGAGAGACAGAACAAGGGGATCCACATGCCTCCCACGGGTCTCATGAGATTCTTGGATACAAGGAAGGCTAAACAACCAACCTTATCGCAAATGGAGACTCCCTCGGTAAGTCCAATGGATCCTCCATATGTTGTTTTGCCAGGGGTCTCAGTGAAATCTGAGCCCACAAGTGATAGCTTTACTTTTCCAAGTCTAGCTCATCTTTCCCTTGATGACACCACGGCTACCATGCCTACCCCAATGATGGGCATGCCAAGAAACACGCCATGGAACTCATTAGTAAGTAAAGCACCGCTACTTGGTAGCTCAATGCCGACAACAGTCTCTACAAGTGTGTACCAATCGTATGCACCTATGGGTCCTCATACTCATGTAGTTCCTACCCCTCCCATTGTTTCAACAACCTATGCTCCACAACCACAACATCCAAGCTCTTATTTTCATGGGACTATACCTGCTAGCATTAGCATGTCACATCCAACGTCTGCTATGCCTAGGGCCACACATATGAACTTTGGGCCGTTGCACAACAGCGTGCCAAACGTGGAACCCAAGGGCTTCCTATACACCAAGCCCAATGCCAATACCTACTCCACATGTAGTCTCTGGAGAACCTTCACCTATGGTGCTTGCTCACTTAGGTGACGTGGCAACATTTGCTCAAGCTATCGATTGATCTATTACTGAGAATATGTGTAACACGCCTGATAGAGAACCTAGAAGTAACGCAGTACAAATAGCCAAGCTCACACAAAAATTTAGTGGAGATGGGGATGTGAGAAAGCATATCAAAGTGTTTGAACAAATATGCGATTCTCTAGGAGAACACAATGACCTCCATAAGAGTAATGCTTTAAGCCTAACCTTTAGTGGGAAGACTGGGGATTGGAATAGAACCCTAAGGGTGGAAGAAAAAACGATTTACCCTACTCTTAGGAGACTGTTCTTGAAAGGATACATACAGAGGGAGTGCTTTGGGGTGTAGCCTCTCAGCTTCAGAAAGCCCAACGAGAGGAAGGAGAGTCGGTGAGAGACTTTATTAGTCACTTAAAGCATTTGAATTCTCGTTGTAATCCAAATGAGTGCTTCAATAATAATCAATTGCTTGATAGATTCATTAGGGGATTACGACATGAGGATATCTACAATAGCCTAGTCATTAGAGGTATCACCACTTGGGAAGCGGTCACCACCAATGCGATCCAATTGGAGGATAATTTAATGATTCAAGGAGAAAGAGTGTCTATTGAGCCTAAATCTATTAGCTCGCAAGCATCGGGGCATCAGCTAATGACCCTAAAGCCTGCTAAGGAGCCAAAGATATATGAGATGACTTCAGCAGATCTCACCAAGGCCATTCAAGAGAGTCTTAGAGACAATCGTGCTCTGTAAAACAATCATATGTATTCAAGAAGGGAGCAACAATGGTGCTCAGTATGCTATGGCCCACATAGTACCAGTGAATGCCTTACTTTTAGAGTGAAATTCAATGGGAATTGCAATGCTTGTGGAAGGTATGGTCATCAAGCTAAGGATTGCATAGTATTTAAGCGTACAATGGTCAATAGACCAACCTTAGCATGGACAGACACACCTCGAGTGCAAGTCGAGTGCCTGCATTGATGCTGGCTCCACCTTTGGAACAAATGTCACAACACATGGTCCCTAGGGCCCAAAATGTTTTTCAAACAACACCCTTACCACCTCCAATGCTAGGATTGCAACCACCACATCCGAGAATCATTTATGTGAATCAAGTGGGTTGTGAGTCATTAATTGCTTGTTTGGAAGGCTGTGAGGGAGATATAGACCCTAATATTGCCTATGGGATTGATGCGCTTGAAGAAAGTCCACAATACTACATGGAGGACTATTGGGGACAAGTCAAACCTGTTTATCAAGTAGCTGCTCTTGCTGCAAGAGGCCAAAATATCAATTACACTGCTAAGAGACCACCTCTTCAATGCTATGAGTGTGGAGGTCCACACTCATAGCATCGTGTGGCCGAGTGTCCTATTAGGCTACAAAAGAACGCCACACTAATGCAAACCAATCAAGCAAGCACACCTACAATGCTGATACTCATGTGTAATCGATGTGGTATAGATCATTTGATTGCCCAATTGAAGGAGTACGAGCGGAAGTGCGACGCGAGAGAGAGTGCGAGAAGAAGAGCATGACGATATGGTGAACTCACTCTACTGTAATGTGTAGAGCATAGTGAGTTCTTATTAGGTTTTCACAAAAGAATATGTGTACATACCTGGCGGCCCGCCCACTTACCTGGGCGACCACATTGGGCTTTATACCCCAACAACCTCCCACTTAAAGTCCAATGTGGTACTTTAAGTGTGAGAGAAGCTACTATACAAGCTAATATACAAGAGATGTAGAGAAGTGATGTACTACCCTACACCTAATTGCTTGTGAAAATGCGCAAAGCTCTCTGAGGGAAGTCCTTTTGTAAGTAGATCAGCAGGATTTTCTGTGGTGTGAACTTTGACAAGCTGAAGTTGCTTATCCTCGAGCATTTCCCTGATGAAATGATACTTCACATCCACATGCTTTGTCTTTGAGTGATAAACTAGATTGCGAGCCAATTGTATAGCACTTTGACTATCACAATATAACACAGGCATCTCTTCTTTGATTCCCAAATCTCTTACTAGTCGATTAAGCCAAATTGATTCTTTGCATGCCTCTGATGCTGCAACATATTCAGCCTCTGTAGTAGACTAAGTAACACAATCTTGTAATCTAGAACGCCATGATACTGCTCCACCAGCCAATGTAAAGACATACCCTGACGTAGACCTTCAGTTGTCTAAGTCACCTGCATAATCTGAGTCTGTAAACCCTTTACACTTAGCTCATGACTCCCATAGCATATACGCATACTCTTTGTAGCTTTCAGGTATCTCAATATTCCTTTCACTGCCTCCCAATGTTTCTTGCCTGGGTTTGACATGTATCGACTTACTACTCCCACTGCAAATGCAATGTCTAGGCGAGTAGCAATCATTGCATACATCAAAATACCCACTGCAGACGCATATGGAATCTTATCCATTTCAGCCTGTTCTTCCTCAGACACATGACAATCTTGTTTGCTAAGTTTCACATATGGTGGCAATGGAACACTCAGTGTCTTTCCCTTCTCCATATTGAAACGTTGCAAAACCTTGTCAATATACTCTGTTTGAGATAACCAAATCAACTTCTTTGATATGTCTCTCTCAATGCGCATACCAAGTATATGACTTGCCTCACCCATGTCTTTCATGTCAAACGATTTTGCCATCTTTGACTTCAAAGCTGAAATTTCTTCCAAGTGCTTGCCAGCAATCAACATGTCATCCACATACAAAATAAGGATCAGCCAACTGCCATCCGTAGCCTTTTTTGTATATAGACAGTGATCGAACTCACTACGTTTGTAGCCTTGAGAAAGCATAAACTTGTGGAATTTATGGTACCATGTCCTCGGTGATTGTTTTAAGCCATAAAGACTCTTTAACAACTGGCATACCCAATCTTCCTTGCCTTTCTCAACAAACCCTTCTGGCTGCTGCATGTAAATTTCCACATCTAAATCACCATGCAAGAACGCTGTCTTGACATCCATTTGGTGCAACACCAAATCTAATATGGCAACCAATGCAAGAAAGCATCTCAATGTAGTCATCTTGACCACCGGAGAGAAGACTTCATCAAAGTCCATGCCTTGTTCTTGCTTAAAGCCCTTGGCAACAAGCCTTGCTTTGTACTTTGGCTGACTATCATGAGCGGTGATCTTATACCAGTAAACCCATTTACAAGGTAGAGCCTTTTTGCCCTGTGGTAATTTAACTAGCTTCCATGTCTTGTTTTTATGCAGAGCTGTCATCTCTGACTGCATGGCCAGTTGCCAAATCCCGGAGTCCTTCATTTGCACTGCTTCCTTGTAACATGAAGGCTCATTGCAATCAGTCAACATGACATAGTTCATAGATGGAACAAACCTATCAGGAGGTCGCGTGACACGTCCAGATCTACGCACAATAGGTGGCTCAGGCTCAGCCACAACCTATGGTTCCAATCTATCCTGTCCTTGCTCCTCTTGAGCCCTGACATTTTGTCTTGCACGTGCAGGTCCATCTTCTTGGAAGACAACTCTTCTAATCTCCTCAACCCTCTCTGGTTTAGAATGATATTTGGATTCATTAAAATGAACATCATTGCTGCAGACAACCTTTCTGGATTCGGGATCCCAAAGTCTGTACCCCATCTCACCAGAATTACCATAGCCTAGAAAGATGCACTTTCTACTCTTTGGCTCAAGTTTGTTCCTAAATTCCTTTGGAACATGAGTATATGCCTCATAGCCATAGACTCTGAGATGCTTGTATGAGGGCATTTTGCCTAACCATACCATCTCTGGCACTGAATCCTTGTGCAAAACCTTGCTAGGAGATCTATTTACAAGATGAACAGCTGTTGATACAGCTTCAGCCCAAAACCCATTTGGCAGCTGTGCATTAGACAACATACTTCTGACCTTCTCTTGTATGGTCCTATTCATCCTCTCAGCAACACCATTTTGAGGAGGATTGTAAGGAGCAGTAAGTTCACGTTTTATACCTTTTGACTCACAAAAGTCCTGAAAGGCCTTTGAAACATACTCTCCACCATTGTCAGTGCGTAAGCATTTAAGCTTCCTTCCACTCTGATTCTCCACAAGTGTCACAAAAGTTTTGAAAACACTAAACGCTTCATCCTTGTGCTTGAGAAAGTAAACCCATACTTTCCTTGAGTAATCATCTATAAATGTCATAAAGTAAGAAGCTCCCCCTAGAGATGGGTTAGGCATAGGTCCACACAAATCACTATGAACAAGTCCCAACTGTGTATCTCTTTTACTGCTTCTATGCTTATGTGGCTGCTGTGTTTGCTTACCATACAGACAATGTTCACAGAATTCAAAATCATTAAATGAAAAGCCAGGCAAATAACCAGAACGAGACAAGATTTCCATTCCCTTCTTGGACATATGTCCTAACCGGCTATGCCACAAAGAAACGTTCGGCTGCTCGGTTACATTGATTACATTTTTAGAGACATTTGATACATAAATCATGTAAAGTCCTCCAGACTTTACTCCATGTGCTACTGTCATAGAACCTTTGGATATCTTCCACATGTTCTATCCAAAAGTGGTGACGTAGCCAACATCATCAAGTAAACCTGTGCTGATCAAGCTCTTTGTAATTGCGGGAACATGTCTCACATTCTTCAGCGTGAAAGAAGAGCCATTCTGAAACTTCAATTGAACATCTCCAACACCTAAGATCTCACATGTCTACCCATTGCCTAGCCGAACATGATCTTTAGTGGTCACATAAGAGGTAAAGCACTCCTTGTTTGGAGACACATGAAGTGATGCCCCTGAGTCTATAATCCAGTCACTCAGTGCATTTCCATCAGATACTGTAAGAAGAGCTGAGTCCATTGTATTCTTCAAGAAGTAGATGTCTCCTGACACTAGACTGTCATCCTCTGCAACAGTGTTTGTCACATTTATTTCTTGAATCTTCACTGAGGACTTGTTCTTCTCACCATGGTCTTCATCTTTCTCTTTGCCTTTTTCTGCTTTCCATTCTCTGCAATCTCTTTTCATGTGACCCTTCTTGCCACAATGGTAGCATTCTATGTCACTCTTGCCTTTAGCACTGCGGGACTTGCTACGAGACTGATTCCTCTTTCCACCTTTGTACTTTTCTTTGGTCCTTCCCCTGACAACTAAGGTTGTTCCTTTGCCTTTGTCCATTGTCTTTCTAATGGTTTCTTCAGTAAGCAGACTTCCTTCTACACCTGCTATGTTCAAACCATCTGGAGGTGCAGAATTACTCAAAGCTGTGCGAAAAGTGTCCCAACTTTCCGGCAATGTGATCAACAGGAACATAGCTCTAACAGGTTCATCAAACTTGACACCTTGAGCTGACAATTGACTGTAGATTGTGTTGAATTCATTCAGATGATTGGACATAGGTGTCCCTTCTTTCATCTTCAAGTCAACAAGCTTCTTAAGCCAGTATACCTGTGAAGCTGCACTCTGCTTCTCATAAAGATCACTCAGCTTTAACCATGCTTGATAAGCCGACATCTCGTCTGCTACATTGAAGTAAACGCTTTCTTCCAAAGTCAGCATAATGGTAGAAAGTGCCAATTCATCCATTTCGCTCCATTCATCTTCGTCCATATCTTCTGGTTTTATCCCCTTGAGCTTTATAGGTTTTATCTGCTTCTTTTGTACCAACACGTGCCAAATCTGCTTCTTCCACAATGGGAAATTGGTTCCATACAGCTTCTTGATATTGTAAAGAGCAGTGTCCTGTGATCCAGCCATAGCTACACTTCACAGTAGTTTACTTTCATGGGAAAAATTCGGCAGAGTTTGCCCTATGACCTCTAAACCAATATCAACCTGTCAAATGAACCAAGAAAGCTTCAGATTCTGCATAAATTTTGGCAGAGTCTCCTTTGTAAAATGGCTCTGGTGTACTCAAAAAACAGACCAAAAACAGCTCAAAAAACACTGTCTCTCTAACACTGTAAGCTACGGGTAAACCTGTCCTGCACCTGTACTATCTCTCACTGTCCTGTCACTGTCCTGTAAGCATAGACTGCGACAATGCATCAACGGCAGTAAAGCAAAGATGCAATCCCAACTGTCTAACTCACAGTCAATACATCCTAGCTACCTATCTAAGGGTGCTCGAGGGATCGCTCCAAGACCTGTATCACCGAAAGGATCTCAACATTCGAGAATCCCCCAGCTCAATAAAACCTCACTCGACCCTCAACAAAGGCTGCAGTAAATCTGACAATACATAGCTTTTCCACAAAGTCATACATCCACAAATTTCCCACTATATGTTGTAACCGTTGCGGCAGTTGTTTGCTGCGTGACTCACAGCCAACAAACCCTCAACAGACATACATCATCTCTGACAATACATCCCATGTGGAAGTACCTGCAATGTCAAGATGAAATCTGGAATATCAAGCAGCAAACACAAGCTACCTAATGAACTAGTGGATGTCGCCTACAGTGTATGTGTAGATGCGCCCGTGTCGTATATGACACGCCTCCAAGAATTGTGAGCCGTCCTTTGTTGTGTAGACAGCCACAAATCGGCACTCTGGAAGTGCAGATATCCTCAGCACCTGCAGTCGTAGGACAAAAACCCCAAATTTGCAGAGTGGGATCTGCACCCGTTGAGACCACGTAGTCAAAAATGGCCTGCGCAGAACTTTATCGAAGCCGAACGGTGGCCGAGATGACCTCATAATGAAATTTCTGAGCACACCAGGCCCTTCGGGCTCTCCCACAAGATTTGGGGCCGTGTCTTTGCCTGTCGAATTTCACTCCAATCTGAGCTGGTGACTCTAGCCTCCTGCAGTTCTGCCCCGCGCCTCGATCTGAGCTCTGATACCAGTTGAAGGAGTACGAGCGAAAGTACGACTCGAGAGAGAGTGCGAGAAGAAGAGCACGACGATATGGTGAACTCACTCTACTGTAATGTGTAGAGCATAGTGAGTTCTTATTAGGTTTTCACAAAAGAATATGTGTACATACCTGGCGGCCCGCCCACTTACCTGGGCGACCACATTGGGCTTTATACCCCAACACCAATGTCCAAATAATCCAAACGTACCAAAGATCACACCATTAAACTTGATTGAGGTTACTGAGGAGCCATCACAAAATTACACCTATGGTACTAGTAAACATACTCACATGATCGATGCTCCAAAAACAAAATTATATTCTTGAAGAAAGAGGCACGCAATCAATTGCCCAATCTCAGAAAAAGAAGAAAACACGAAGGAAGAGATCGCAAAAAGCAGTGAAGTCAGACCCCAGTTCAAAGACCAACATAAGGACTGATAATGACCCCGTATATATGAAACACGCTGAAGAGGATTCTAATTCAAGTGAAATGATGGAGACCAAAATGACCAATAGGAAAGAAACCAACAAGGAAGATCGTCTCATGAGCCACAATGGTCAGGATCCAAGAAGAAGATAAGAACTTATCCAAACCTTACAAAGGAGATCGAGCGGGTCAAGCAATTAAGGAGTTTGGTAGAAGATACCCAAAGGGATCTAGAGCCAGCACCTAAGCAGATCCAGATCACAGACACAATGTTCCCTACGCAGCAACAACCTCAAAAAGTCCATAGACCCCTAGCCATACCTAGTGTCATCCAAGAAGAAAGTGACTTAAAGTCATGGGAAAGTGGGCGTACTCACTTCTTGTTGGAAAGAATGTTTACAGAGGGACTACATGACCCTATCAAAGAAATGGAGATCCCATCTTCCCCACGTCAAGGGACTGAAGCCCAAAAGGTGTCGTTAAATATTGCCAAATTGATGGATTTCATGGCTTCAGAAGTTAGAACCACCATCATGTCCAAACTATATGGAGACCTTGAGCTATTCTTAGCTCTTTGAGCTTTCCTCAGTGGAGAACTGAAGGTCGGGCTACCACAATTTGCACAGATGGATGGAGCTAGGGAGATGCCAATAGAGGAGGAACACTTAGATCCACAACCCAGCTTAGATGAGAACCTTGTTGTAGAAATACCTATTAACAAGTTGGGACAATACTTTGAGGGAGATGAATCCAATGCAGCCATACCAATCACTACCAAGAGATTAACTGTGAAGGGAATCCTTGATGGTGGAGTTGGAGTTAGCATTGTGACTAAAAATTGTTGGGGAACTATGGGAAGACCTCACCTTGGAACCACAACCATAGTAGTAAAGATGGCCAATGGGTCTATTGTTAAACCTATTGGGATGCTAGAAGATCTCAAGATCAAGGTCTTTGGACATAAAATAAGGATTACCTTCATTGTTATGGATTTCTCCAAGCACACTATGGCATCTGAGATGATCACGTTCTTTCATGAGGGAAGCAAAAATGGTGCATGACTGGTCTAAAAACAATGTCTACTTACAGCTCCAAGATTCTGTCATTCGAGTGGATTTTGTAACTGGTCAAGCACATCCTCTAGGAAACAGGTTTATAATTGATCATAGATCTGACACCACGCACTTGGTCCCATTGCAGTATTGTTAAACATGTAAAGCGGACACTGATGTTGGGGAAGATTCTCCTTATATGGATGTACTACCTGGGATGACTGAGTCGAACAATGTAGATTGGCTCCACCTAACAGCAACCATACACACTTGGGGAAACAGGGGGATGACCTAGGTAACACATGAGGGGGATGAAATGCCACCACTCGTACCCCTAAATATTCTAGAAGCAATGCATATAGCTTCTGATGACCTGGAAGATAAAGGTATGACTAGCATTGGAACCAGTAGCGTCTCAAAAGACTATAGCCCACACAATTTGGGGTCAGAATCATCAATTGAAATTGACTCTGAGGATGAAGAATTTGAGTTAAATCTTCGTGAAAATGTGGGGACAAACCATTCATGGTCCAGTGGTACCCTAGATGACAATCTATCCAAGGGAGCAGAAGACACAAGTAGCAATTCATCTAGTGACTCTTCACTAGAGATCGACCGTAATAAAAAATTAGACAAGAAGAGTAAGAATATAAGAGGCTACAGTATCGAGCAAATGTGCGTGCTAGAATAAATGAAAAGAAATGTACCGCAAAATGGCTTAATTATATAGGGACATGTGATGCTCATCGGAAGTTGGTAGATAACTGGGGTGAATACCTTCAAAGCGTTATGTGGTGTAGTCGACAACCCATTGACATCGCATAGTTAGAGGCTACAGAGAAGCCAAAGTTGAGCCGTACCATAAGGAGACAACAAAATTGAGAGTTAGCTCAACAACAAAAGGAATCGGAAGTGAAATCACAGTCCACAGAACAACAGGACCCCACAGACTTACACCCTGCACCTGAACATTTCAAATCCTACACCACAGAGGAACGTAAGGTTGTGTATAAAAAGGCTCAAAGAAAACCTATCGATGGAAGCAATGGAGTCTATGACGGTCTAGCAATAGTTAAGGAAATAGAGTTAGCAGACCTAGGAGAAGAGTCCAAACCTGTTTTCATTGCCCAAGATCTGATAGAGACTGAGGAGTGTGTACTTAAAAAAATTATCAAGGAATTCATGGATATATTTGCATGGACATATCATGATATGAAAGGTGTTCCACCTTCCGTGATGCAACACACAATCCCCATGAATAGCATGGATAAACTAGTTGAGCAACGACCCTACCCAATGAATCCTAAATTTGCAAAGATCGTTCAAGAAGAGATTGAAAAGCTTGTAAAATGCGGATTCATATACCTTGTTGAGCACTCAGAATGGGTGTCTCCAATAGTGATTCTGCCAAAAAAGAATGGGAAACTCTAAGTATGCGTGGATCTCAAAAAGGTCAATGCCGCCACTAGGAGGGACCATTACCCCTTGCCATATTCAGAACATGTGCTTTAAAGAGTTGCACGAAAGGAAGCTTATAGCTTTTAGATGGATACTCTGGCTACAATCAAATCACAATTGTGCTAGAGGACCAAGCTAAAACAGCCTTTATAATCGAATTTGGAGTGTTCACATTTTGTGTTATGGCTTTTGGCTTAACCAATGCCCCTGCTACCTTTCAAAGATTAATAAACACTGCTTTTAGAGAATATTTGAGGGATTTTTGTGAAGCTTTCTTAGATGACCTTTGAGTTTATTCCTCGTGGAAAGAACATCTATCATGCTTATGAAAAGTGTTTGAGAAGTGCAGATTCTATCGCATCTCCTTAAACCCTTTCAAATGTCAATTTTGGGTTAAACATGCAATCATTTTAGGGCATATAGTGTCCAAAAATGAGATTTCCACAGATGAGAGCAAAATTAAAGCCATTTCTGAATTGCCACCACCTACAAACTATAAAGGAGTTCAAAGGTTCATGGGCCATGTTGGTTATTACCGATGGTTTATTTTTAACTTTGCCGAGATAGCTCGTCCTTTGTACAAACTTCTTATTGAGTTTCACTGGACCGCGGAGTGTAACCATGCTTATGAGTCATTGAAAAAAACCTTGACTAGGGCTCCTATTCTACGAGTGCCCGATTGGAATGTAATTTTCCATGTGCATATTGATGCATCGAACTTTGCTATTGGGTGTGCTCTAGCTCAACCAGGAGAACATAAATTGGACTACCCCATCAGCTTTGCAAGTCATCAATTGAATGGTGCCGAGAGAAACTATACCACTACAGAGCAAGAAGGTTTAGGTATGATTTATGCAGTGAAGAAATTTTGCTACTACCTTCTCGCCAACAAGTTTGTTTTCTATGTGGATCATCAAGCCTTGTTGTATCTAGTAAATAAACTTTGTTCCATGGGAAGAATTACACGATGGTTGTTAATTCTACTTGAGTTTGATTTTACCGTTGTGGTGAGACCTGGTAAAAGATGTTATGGTGGATCATTTGTCTCACATACCCAATGGTGAAGCCCCTACTGGAGTTGATGATGAATTGCCCGATACTTCTCTATTCCTGGTTGAGACCATACCTGAATGGAGTGAGAAGATTGTAAACTTTTTAGTTAACGGTTTTCCACCCAAAGAGCTTCGTAAGGACATAGCTCGAAAACTGTTAAAAGAATGTGAACCTTATTCTCTCATTGTAGGAACTCTCTACAGGCTAAAGAAGGATGATATTCTTAGACGTTGTACCTATGAGGATGAGTATTTATATATACTGCAAGAAGCCCACATAGGTATAGTTAGAGAACATTTCTCAGGGGAACCAACAGCTAGAAAGGTGTTGCAATCACGCTATTGGTGGCCTACCTTATTCATGGATGCATCACTTTTTGCAAAAGGATGTGATGAATGCCAACGTTACAAGATCACACAACAAAAGGATAAGATGCCCTTACATCCTATTAAAGTGACTCAACCATTTGAAAAATGGGGTTTGGACTTTGTAGGCCCAATTAGTCCGACGGCTCGTAGCACTCTATCTCAATATATTATCGTTGCCACTGACTATGTGAAAAAGTGGGAAGAACCCAGGGCGACACGTAAGGCTGATGCAAGGTCAACTACCAAGTTTCTATTGAGAACATTATTACAAGATTGTGTTGTCCCTTTGAGATTGTGAGTGACAATGGTACTCATTTTTTAAATGAAGTGATAAA
This sequence comes from Adiantum capillus-veneris, assembly GCF_014529385.1. Lineage (NCBI taxonomy): Eukaryota > Viridiplantae > Streptophyta > Polypodiopsida > Polypodiales > Pteridaceae > Adiantum > Adiantum capillus-veneris. The sequence goes on from NC_140947.1 coordinate 144,612,428, forward strand.
AGAACTCACTACCAACTTCATGATAGCTCACCATAAGTCCACTCCTTATTATCCACAAGCAAATGGCCAAGCTGAGAGTACCAGCAAAACTCTCATCTCCATTTTGACAAAGACAGTTGAGGCTCATCGTACATATTGGGATTTAAAGCTTACATCAGCTCTATGGGCTTATCGTACTTCTTACAAAGTGGCTATTAATTGTACACCATTCAAAATGGTATATGGCCAAGAAGCAGTTATGCCATGGGAATTTGTAATTCCTAGTCTGTGTGCATCTTCACAAGAAGGTTGGGATGGTAACCCTTTAGTTGAGCACCTATATATCCTTTAGAGGCTAGATGAAGAAAGACAACAGGCTGTGCAAAATGCACTTGTGGAGAAAGATAGAAGGAAGAAATGGTTTGATCGTCATCTAAATAACAAAGATATCAATGTTGGTGATAAAGTCCTTATGTATGGAGTGTGTAACAAAAAGAAAAAGTTGAAATATGCTGGAAAAGGGCCACATAGAGTATGTGAAATCACCCCACAAGGAACCATTCATGTGGAGACTCTAGATGAAGTTGAAACCATTGGATTCCTCAATGGGAGCAAATTTAAAAGATATTATGATCCTTTAAGCCAAGAGGAGAAACATGCCATCCATCAAAAAAAGGCAGCCAAGGCACAAACAAAATTGAAGAAGATACAAGCTCAAGCTGAGGCTAAAGAGCGACAACAATGCATAAGATACCAACAAGAGGCCAACCTTGGAGTTACACATGTATTCCACGTTGAAACAGAGGATGATTGGTTGGACTTTGACACACCTCTATGATACCCTATTGAGCTAAATAGCACCTATGGAAAAGTGCTATATGATGCGTTCTTGGACACGGGTGCTAAGTATAATTTTCTATCAAATGGGGTGTGGTGTCAGTTGGGAAAGCCACCTTTATCTGAGAGTATTATCCAAGTCAAGGGTTGTCAACAAGAAAAAAATTATGGTTTTTGGAATCTGGTACACTTCCGTCAGTTATGACAATGGGGTTGCAGCTCAAGACTTTTGGTCATGCCTGCTAGAACTATGGAGGATAATATAAACCTAGGACACACGTGGACGATAGCCACCAAATGCACTATTGATTGGGGGATGGGGGGTGTCACAACGCAAAAACCAACTCTTAGCCCTACCACTCAACCCATAGTCCCTGAGATATTGCCTTTTAAGGAAATAAAACCCAAAACATTGCATGTCCAGGAGGTTGAACCATATGTCCCCATAGCCCAACTCTCTAGAGCTTCAACTGTTGTAGCTGAAATAAAGCTTGAGACACACAAGACCCATCCTAATATAACAAAGAAAACATGCAAGTGGGTCCCTAAAGCTTCTTTAGCAACCATAGCTAGTGCTCAAAGACAGGATCCTGGTAAGAGACGTCCCACTCGCCCCAAGATATGTAAAGAAACACTGCGTTCGATCCCTTCAAAACTATTGGAAGCCCAAGGCTACTATGAAGGAAATGATCAAATCATGGGTGCCAAAACGTAAATTGTGCTCTTACCTGTCACCTAACCCATGTGAGCCCAATCCTGTAGCTCCAAAATGAATTGACGATTGTGGAAAGGAAAAAATCACGGAATGCTACACACCGCTCCAGAGTTAGTTTGGGTATCGAAGAAATAATTATTTGTTCCACCTAGCTCAGGAGCAGGGAAGACAAATGAAGCTTCTTGCTCTTCATGTAGCTCCTATATGGAAATAGAAGCTTCAACATAACCTCCACCTACCGTTGTACATATCCACACGAACAAGGAACAATTTGCACCTCCCGTTGTAAGTTCACCACCTACAACAACATTGCAAATAAAATCATGGGAGAGCACCTTACCACCCTTGCAACTAGATGAAATGCCTAGGGTGATCGAAAACTATTGGTCAAAGTCTTCACCCATAACAACTTGGAACAATTGGTTTCAGAAGGTGACGACATCATTCCAAAAGGTATGATCTACCCAAGGAAGGGGAGAGTGTTTGCTGACAGTCATCATTCACTCACTGCCCTCTCAACCTTCCTCCCTGATCTCTCAATCTCCCAATCTTAGGGAATATATATATAAAGCTTTATACTCACAAAAACAAAATAAAAAAGAAAAGAGCAAGAGCCACCAAACAATAATCTGGAAACTTACAAGTTCTATACATAACACAAAATCAAAAAATATATATGCACAACAACATGACCTTTGACACAACCCTTGTAATACTTACACTCTAACCATCATCTATCTGTGTGTACAGATATGGCTAGTATGCTAGAGTCATCCAATCCTGCCTTGGGTGAGAGGTACCCTCGTTAGTTTTTACAAGTGTTTCACATAGTCTTTCCGATGCTTGCCTGTGAATGGGATTTGGTAGGTAAGCTAGCATGTGAGAGGAATTTCGAGGAGTTAGAATGGCTGATACGTCTCTTGACCACGACTGATCCATACTTAGTAGAGAGCGTTTCTCCCATTGCACAAGCCTACCCTTTTGACCAAGATGACTATAGACGTCTAGTGACCTTCTTAGTAAACAATGATGCCGCTAATGATGGAGAAGATTTAGATTGATTACACGAATGACACATATGATCTCACGGATGATGACTTTGTTTTTCTCGATGACGAAGATAGGGGTTTAGCCTTAGGGTTTTCTCCCAATCTCTAAAATATACTATTCCCTTGACTCTCTAGGGAGAGTGCAAATAATTAGGTTAGGGTTCCTTATGTCTTTTAATTGTGTTCAATAAGGGTTGGTACCTTTTCCCAATGAAGTGCCTCTGGTAGGTGGATGTTTGGTGGTGACTATTATGCAATTTGTGACTACATAAAGATGCCTTCAAAGGACAACGACAATGGATGTTTACATGTGACAACGGATATTCTCCATTATATCAGGTGTACTACTTCCTTTTATCTATGCTTTCCACAGTTACATGTTTGCATCTTGTCATTTAAGTTTCTAACAATGCATAAGATTTATGAAGTTGTGACATTGCCAATTTAGATGCTATAATTTTTTCAAACTTCTAGTACCTTGTTCTTCTCTTTGAGTTTGGTCTATTAGTTGGCTTTAAGTAGGTATGAGGACCTTAGGCTAAACTAAGCCACTTAATTGCTGACTTTAATTCCTAAATAGTCTATTAATTGTAGTAAATTTAGTAATGTTTTAGACTATGAGGATATAGTTCTCTCTAGCTTATTCCACCTAAGTGTGACTTGTGTTGTGGAAGTCCATGTGTTACGCTGGTATTTGAGACCTCGAGTCTCCCAGCTAGTTTATGCTCAAGCTGGTATTTGAGACCTCGAGTCTCCCAGTTGCTGATATTTGAGACCTCGAGTCCCCCAGCTACTTGTAGCAACTATGACAACGCCACAAAAAAAAGAGAAAAAGAGTAAAAAAAAAAGCAAAAGCAAATAGCACCAAACTTCCTTGTATTTTATGTTGATCACACTTAAGTGATATAAGTGACAAGATCACTAGTCTTTAGACCCCGACGAGCATTCCTAGGGTTAACTACTCTCTAATCAATATTTTTTAATTAACGTTAGACAATCTAGTACTTACTTTATCCCTAGCTCTCGTGTACTTCTCTTAAAGTCAACCTAATAGACCTTAACTCAATTGCATTTCATTCAGGTACTACACTTGTTCTAGTTGGCAATGTTATAATTCATGAAAATTTTTTTTGCATTTCCTAGAATATCATGTATGCATCTCACTTATTGCACGACTGCACATGCTTCCTTTGAGCTTTCACAATGTTGCTTTTCTTTTGACACGAGTACTCCTATCGTGGATCCCGATGCTGCACTGTTATATTCCGATGGTGGAATCTACATCAGGAAGGGGGGCATGTTAACCCACCGACGTCCACTTCTAGTAGTCATGGGCCAGGCTTGTCAGTCCAATAGGAAAAGGGTAGAGTGATCACCGATGAGAGGTGCACTCTAACAGGAACATTCAAGGGTTAGTTGGCTAAGCATGGGTGCCCAAGTGTGAATGGGCGAGCTCATATAAAAGTCACCTAAACCTAAAAATCACTCATTCTCTCATTTGTGCAATTGAAGAGTGCTCTTGCTCCATCTCCATCTTCTTCTTCATCTCCTTGTATGTGTGTGTATGCATGAGAGAGAGTGAGAGAGAGAGAGAGAGAGAATGTGTGTGATCGAGCATTGCGATGATGGCACGACGATGACGAGGCGGTTAAGCGCGGCACGGTAGTATCTCCTTCTTCTTCACGGTGAGGAATCCTCCACGAAGGTGAGTGTAGGGTGGTGAGTGACACACCCTTGCTCTCTTGAGCTTGCTAGATTAGTTTGGTTGTGTGCTTGCAGGCATTTGTGGCTCGCACACAGTGTACGGAAAGTCCCTTGCATTGACACGTGCGATAGACGCGTACAGATGGCCAATGATAAAGTCCAATGTGTCCAGCAGGCCGCCAAGGCAGCCCGCACAGTGTCTGAATTGAGTTCATTCTTGGGGTATGTAAATTTTTTACAGAAGATTTGTTGACATGTTTGGTACAAAGGCATTACCTCTATATGAGCTTACCAAGAAAACCAGTAAGTTCATTTGGACTTCTAAATGTGAAGGAAGCTTCAATGTCTTAAAAATGCCATTATCAGTAAGCCGGTACTCCGACAACCAGACTCGAATGTTATATTCCATGTGTATGTTGATGCTTTGGGGCTGGCAATGGGGGAAATACTGGTTCAACCAGATGGAAGGACGGATTATCCAGTTTATTTTTCCAATTGAATATTTGGTCTAGATGAACAGGGATATACTACCACAGAGAGAGAAGCACTGGGAATGGTTTTCAATGCCACCAAGTTTTGGCATTACTTACTAGGCAAATTATTTCATTTCTATGTGGATCATCAGGCACTACTATTTTTTTATCAACAAAGTTATTATCCAAGGAAGATTAATCAGATGGATGATGTTCCTGATGGAGTTCAAGTTCTGCATATTCCACAAGCCTTGTAGGTCTCGTTGTGGTGCTGATTTTCTTTCCAGAAGTATTGAAGGCTATTCTGAAATATCCTTGAGGGATGAGCCAATAGATCCAGAGCTGTTTCAGGTGACAATCGAGGAAAATTCAGACCTTGAATGGTATGATGTATATCAGTTCCTTTCACGAAGAGGATTCCCAGACAATTGGACTTAGAATCACAAGAAAACTCTGATCATTAAGAGTCTGAAGTACACCATAATAGGAGAATTTCTCTATAGATTGGGCATAGATGGTGTTCTTCAAAGGTGTGTGCCAATGGAAGGGAGGATGCAAGTCATCTCTAAAGCACACGATGGGGATTTTGGAGGACACTTCTCCACTAATATCACTTATAAGAAGATTCTGCAAGCCATATTATGGTGGCAAACACTGATAGCAGAGGTCCAAATTTTTTGCATGACTTCTGATATATGTCAGAGAATGGGCAGACCAATAGTAGTTGATATGACTCCACTCACTCCAATACATCCATTGGGCGTATTCATGAAATGGGGTATGGACTTCATGGGACCATTCAAGAAGGTTACTCCAAGGAAGAACCGGTACATCTTGATGGCTACCTGTTATGTCACTAAATGGGTAGAGGCAAAGGCTCTTCCAGATAATACTGCCAAGTCCACTACTGTTTTTCTGTTTGAAAACATTATTTGCCGCTATGGATGCCCCATTGAAATTGTGTTTGATCAAGGGACACATTTCATTAATAACACAATGGAAATTCTAATGGAGATGCTGTCAGTTAAGCACAGGAAATCGAGTCTGTATTATCCCAGGTGCAATGGTCAAGCAAAGAGCAGTAATAAAACCATCAAGAATATTTTGACCAAGATTGTTCAGAAGGAGCCACACCAGTGGGATATCAAGCTCCAGACTGCTCTATGGGCTTACAGAACAGCTTATAAAGTCACCACTGGAATGACACCTTTCAGAATGGTGTATGATACTGAAGCTGGAGTGCCTATTGAATTTATAATTCCCAGTCTTAGAACGGAAGTTGAATATGGATTAGATTTTAATCATAATCTCAAACAAAGACTAGAGGAATTATTGCACATGGATGAGTTACGACAAAGAGCCATGCTGGAACAGGAGATTGTTGAGCAACACAGAAAGCACTGGCATGATAGAAGGATGAAGGTTAGGGAGTTTCAGAAGGGTGACTTAGTTTTGCTATATCAGTCCAAACTGAGCCCTAAGAAACCGAATTTGAAGATAGATTGGACTTGTCCATTTGAAGTTGATTGGGTATTTTAAAATGGCATAGTGAGGCTGAAAGACTTATCTGGATTATTGCTGCCAGGTGTTTATAATAGGGCCAAGATCAAGTTATATTATTCTAATGACAAGGAGATCTCCAGAGGTGATGATACTGGTATTCCAAGTATTGATGACCAGGGATTGTTAGATCCTACTATTCTAAATCTTTTCCATGTCAACCCAGTATCAGAACCAGTAAAGTCTCAGTATGACAAACCAGTGCTAGTAAACAAAGCCAGGGGAGTTTCAGAATCAGTACCAATTTCTATGGGAAAAAGGGCCTAGTGGAATAAATATGTTAATCATTCAGGAGATTATTGAACAAAATGGCCAATGCATGTGTGCCACGTTGCCATCGACGCACGTAGCTCTAGGAAGGGTAAGTAGTGGAGCTTTTATGGCGTGTACATGTATAACAGTGAGGCGTGTGGACACTCTTCCTCACAAGTCTCATGTGCGAGACTACCTGCTGTGACGCACTTGCCATCAACAAGCTTCGAGAACTCTTTGCTCCAACTTGAAATATCCTTGTCAATAGCTTCTGCTTGTCCCTATCTGACACTACCTGATACACCTTGCTACAGGTTAAGATACACAAGTAAGTCTTCTTCCTCTATAGATTTGCAATCATCACAGTGTATGGGTCGCAAGAAAATGTCAGAGAAGATGCAAGACACAATGGCTGAGACTGCAGCAATCATTACTTCTATTCAGGCCTCCCTACCACTCATTCCATACAGTAAGATACACAGATATGTGTTTAATTAGCAGGCAGAATTGCTACTGCAATTATGGGATCTGCATGTGGTAGTACAGGGTAGGAAGTTTGATTTTGATGCAGCCATTATTAAACAGGTCCGCAGTTCTTTTGATGCTCATGAAGGCAGAGCCACTATTATCAGAATTAAAATAACAATGACACCTGAAGCTATTTCTTATGCCTTTAGATTGCCCAATGAGAACAAGCCCAGCACAGCATCTACAGACCAGATCGATCTGGTTCGTAAGGAAGATGAAGCAACTAGAAAGAAAAGGAAGGCTGGTGGGCAAGGGATTCTAGTAGCTGGACTGGATGTCCCTCAGCCTACAGGTTTATTGCAGAAGCTGTCACTCTAAAAAACAATCCAACATATGTGTCTGAGAAACTGTTTGCAATGATGCTAACAAAAAGACTGGATGATAAAGCCAAAATCAATCTATGCCAAATTTTATCTCACAACATCTTACAGCAGACTACTAAGCTGAAGTCACAGAGTCTATCCAAAGCTTGGTATGTCTGGCAATTTTTGTATTGGGCTACTGCTCCAGAATCCTTTTCCCAGGTAAAGCTGGCTTGGAGTCCTAAGCCTATTCCGTTAACTAACAATGTGGAGTTATCTTCAGATGAAGAGGACCCAGGTAATCAACTAGCCATCACTGGACAGAAGAGGAAAGCCGCACAGGCTGAGTCCAGTAGCTCAAAGAAACCCAGGATTCTGTTAGAAAAGAGTATTGTTCTACTGAAGAAACTTTAGAGTCAGGTCCAACCCCTACCCAGCCCCTACCCACTGAAGAAACTTGAGAGTCAGGTCCGGCGCCTACCCAGCCCCTACCCACTGAAAATTTTTCTGAAGGCCAGACTTTAGCAATGCCCAAAGAGCAGACTCAAACAGTAGTCGGCACTCAAAAAGGCCAGCAAGAAGCAACAATTGAACATGTGGTAGCTGATACTGGCAAAGAAAAGGGCAAAGCACTTGCCAACCCCCGATCACTAGCCCTCCTTTTAGTGAACTGGCTTTATCAATGTTCAAGAAGGATCGGTTGCAACATTGTAGAATAACCCTCTCTAAGGCAGATTAGTACTTCAAAAACCAAATTTTACAACATTATCATATATGGCTCTAGTTATGGTTTATGAGCCAGCTAAATCTGATTCAGCTACAATAGTTGATGGCTGCTCGGCAATCATCCAAGCATCATGGAACACTATTGTCCATTCCTTAGGGCAGATGATGGATGCATCAGTTTCCAGTGAAGAAGTGGCTAGGCTGAAAGAAGAATTGGGAAGCAGCCAACATCAGATGCAAGAAATTCAAAAAAAATGATTGAACAGTCTCTAAGGAATGTTGTCGTTGAGAATCAGTCAACTTGAACAATTAATGAGTTGCAGACAAAGATGATGAAATCAGAAACCAAAAATCGGCGACTGAAAGAAGAGAAGCAAGCTGCTTTGAGAGATACTGACAGATTTCAAAATCTGTTACTTATGAAGCGTGCAGGTTTCAAATAACTGCTAACCGCCCACACTGTGTTAAAGGATTCCCTTGCAGAAAGATACATATACATAAATCTTTCTGATATCCTGAATCCACAAGGAAAAGTAACCCTGAATATGGATGATTTGAAGGCACTCATTCAGTCTATTCAAAGTGATCTGCAAGATAAGATCACTGAATATAATACAGCCTTGGTAAATCAGGCCATTATAGATCATATCAGTAAGCAAGGTGATACTGAAGAGGAGTCTGAGCAGGAAGAAGAGCATGAGGAAGGGGATGACAAGCCTGATGATGTGATGATTCTCCTCCTTCCCCATCCTCAGGCTCTAGAGCTGGAGGATCAGATGCAACTGGGGGTAGTGGACCCAAAAAAGGCAATCCGGGTACTGATCAGGACCAGCAAGACCAGTAGTTAGATGATCAACAGCAGCAAGGTAGTGACTAGCACACTAAGGGCAATGCTGGAGAACCTCCAGTACACTAGTCACAACACATTCTCGACAACAAAGGTAAAGTCAAAGCTGTGACTAAATCTTTTGAAGCTGATGAACAACACTCTTTATAGCTCATCACACTGAATAAGAGATTAAGGCATCAGCAAGCTCATATTACTAGATAGTATTTTGATGATGACACTCTTATCTCTGATTTGGAACGCTTCCAAAGGCTATATGTAGGAGCTAGGGAGATGATTCAGCACTAGAAGTCACATGCTTTTCATGATCAAGAGCTGTGTCAACTACCTATTCATCCCAGCAGTATTCAGCTACTAGAAAGGGTACCTAAGTGGACATTGACTTCTAATGATATGACAATCAATTCACATTGGTAGAGACAGTCTACTATAGATCACCACTCCATAGCTATTGAATTGGATTTGCTGCTAGGAAATAGACCTACATACAGATGTATGAAGGAGGTCATGATTCAATTAAAAGAACTCTTGCTTCATATGAAAATTGCCAGAGGTGGCTTGGATCAGAGGGTGCAGGCCATCATTGAAGATCAGCCTACCAGCACAGTAAAGCACCCCGAACCCAAATGTCAATAGGAGAACAGGCAACTACTCTTCAAAAAATCTTTCAGCTGATCTGAATTACTAGGAAGATGATGCAGCAGGAGAACCAAACTATTCTCAACTTTTTGGAGTTTATACATGATTCTCTAGTACTCCTATATGCTTTACCTGCCAAGGATGTGGAACTACCAAGATTCTTTCCAGCCTTGTATCCTCAACATCTGAAACCAGTAAATCAGCTCAATTATCAGCATCACCGATGAACTCCGTGACTGGTATGAGTGAGCCACTATGGAATGGAAAGCCTAGCAATCACTTGTCAATGATGCCCTCAAAATGGACACTATCATGGATCTACAGAGAGAAATACAAAGGTACAATCTCTGTATGGGTCAGTGGAAGGTCCACCTCCGAGGATTAATAAAGATCACAAATCAGTTACTTCAATTGACTGTGGAGTCCTCCAAGATTCCCGAAAGGATATCACTGCCAAACCAAGACTGGGACCACAATACAGAGAAATGGTAGAGATTCTCTTTGAAGCTAGACGGAAGCATCGTCATAAACTAGCCAAAACCCATCTAACTAAGGGCAAACGCAGTTTATATGATCCCAACACCAAAACTTACAATGCCCTCACGCCTTATGAATTTGAGATAACCACAAAAAGGTGGGATCAGCTTGAGCAAGATGCCATTTATAGACTTATTCAGAAGGATAATGCTGGCACTGGGACTTCTGAGGCACCAAAGAAGAAGAAGGGCAAGAGGAAGCGGGTTCAGTGGAAGGATACTGGGTAGTTCTATCTCAGAATCAGACGGTGGATTTTCCCAGCTATCCAATATGCACTGGAATCTCCTTGGATGGATACCCTTGGAATTACAATTATATGCGTGTCAAGCACTCACAAGCATGAAGTACGGCATAAAGCTGGCAATACCACAAGAGTACTATCATGAGGAACATCGACCAACTCAGAAAACCAGACTAGTTTTCTCAATAACAAATCCAAATCAGGCGGTGGATTTTTTTTCCAATCATAAGGAAATTTTGGTTTATACAAAAATTCAAGAAAGGAGGGAAGGATGTAGAAGGCGAGGACAGTCCCAATAGGCGGGAAATGCTCCTTAGAAGGCCGACCAACGGGAATAGCTACACCGGCAGTAATTACAACAGTTACTATAGTAACACTGTAAGCCTATAAATAGGAGCTGCTACAATGTATCTGGGGCTTTTTGGACTTTTGGCTTACGGGCTCTTGCTTCTAGACTTTTAGCTTCATAAGCTTTTGGCTTTCAACTCTGTAATCACTTACTCCTGTAATCAATCCTCAGACTTCACCTGAGCTTAAACCTGTTGTACACTGTACTGATTATCTTTGTACTATTAATCTGAATCTATAATACCATTCCTAGTCTTCCAGTTTGGGTCTTCCATTTCAGTACATTATTCCAGTCCAGTTCTCTATTTCAATCCAGTACTTAATTCCAATCCTCACTAACTAAACCGCCTAGATAATCCGTAGGTATGAACTCTAACACTAGAATAGTTGTCTGAAGAGACCATCTCTCATTCTAGTCACAAAGTAGAGGTAATTTCCTAAGGATGGAATTTGCATAGGCCCACAAACTTCACTATGCACAAGCTGCAATCTACATGTAGCCCTTACCGAACCATCCTTTAGAAACTTTAAACGCTACATCTTACCCAAAATACAGCCTTCACAAACGTGCTTTGAAGGTGATTCAAGAGGAGGCAAAGAAGCAACCATATCAGATTTATATAAATGCAGCAAACTTGCAAAATTGAGATGCCCAAAACATGCATGCCAAAGTTTGGCATATTAAACAACCTTTGAATCCACAACTACATTTGCAGAATTCTACCCACACTTTTCATGTAAAGTGAACTTATATATCCCACAACACAAATGGCAGACGCGACTATTTCATCACCAAAACTGAGATCATCAATTGTACATCTTTCATCCACAAATTTGACAACTAGAGTGCATCGTTAGCCTTCAAGGCGATTGCAATTAGAGAGAGAGCTTCCCTTTGGTAGCTACATGTGTATGGAAATGAATGGAGAGCAAGGGCACTATTGTAATTACTATTTTGTTCTCATCAAAGCATTGAACACGAGTATACATTAGTAAACAAGAACATAGAAGTGAAAGCTGAGAAAGAGAGAGAGAGAGAGAGAGAGAGAGAGAGCGTGCGTGCGCTTATTATTTGTTTTCGACAAATCTTGTTACCCTAAGTGAGTCGAAGTCACTCATACACACAAGATTGTATTTACTACTTTGTTCTCATGGAAGCACTAAACAAGAGTACATCCGTAAAGAAGAATGTAGAAATGAAAGGTGTGTGTGTGTGTGTGTGTGTGTGTGTGTGTGTGTGTGTGTGTGTGTGTGTGTGTGTGTGTGTGTGTGTGAGAGAGAGAGAGAGAGAGAGAGAGAGAGAGAGATGGAGAGAAAGAGCTTATTATTTGTTTTGCACAAATCTTGTTACTGTAAGTGAGTATAATTCACTGAAATGATTTGATGTAAAGAGTATGCAAAAAAAATGTTGATGAATTAAGAACAGAACTAAGCAAGCCTTTCATTTTCACCTTTACTTGTTTATGACAAAGGGTTGGGAAGACCTTGAATGTCGCATGCAATGACTGCTTTACTATGCAATAGACAAAACTTTTGTGGAGAAGAGGAGGAGGACTAGGTAACAACACATAACAGTGGGAGTTTTTGAATGAGTCGAAGGCAGAAGAGTCCAATGGTTCCATTAAAGCTCTGCGCGAACAAGTACTTCTAACTTTTGTCTTCATTGCTTTCTCTTATATGACTTCATATGTGAGTAGAAGCTGCTAATTAACCTCCTAATAACTTGCTTAAGCGTAGGGTAAATGCGAGCTATTTTGGAGCACATGAGAAAAGCATGGAAAGAGAAGGGTAATATGTAGACCCACCTACAGCAATGCTTGTTTGCTTCATGTAGTACTAGCTAGAAAGAAGTCGCAGTCTCGTGTAGCAATTACTCTTGTGAGTGTGTGTGTGTGTGCGAAAATTTTAACATGCTACGATGATGGCTTTGGTTGAAAGGAGGAGCGTCAAAAGATGCTACTAGCTTCAAAGCCTTCTCTCTCTCTCTCTCTCTCTCTCTCTCTCTCTCTCTCTCTCTCTCTCTCTCTCTCTCAAACAGTGGCCAGAGACAAACCTGTAGACAAAGCTCGAAGCTTCTTACTTTCGAAGCTGCTTACTTCTGGAACATGTGAACTGCTTGTGGAGAAGATCGAATTGCTCATGCAAACTGCTTACTTCTGAACGTGCAAACTACTTGTGGAGAAGATCGAATTGCTCTTGGGAGCAACGCAAGCTTACTTCCGGGAACGTGCGAACTGCTTGTGGAGAAGATAGAATTGTTCCTGGGAGTAACGCAGAATGCTTTTTTTATTTTATTCACTTGGTAGCTTTTGACGGCATAGTTTTTTGGCCTGTCCCAAAGGGGGGAGGCCTTAGTGATGGTTTCCCTTTTTGCTAATGAAAAATCCGTTTTTTTTAAATGTAAGATTTTTTGCTTGGTTGATGAAAATAGAAAGCACTCACTAGTACAATTTTTGGATTGGATGATAGAGATGGTGCTAATTATTCTTGGAGATAATATGTAAAAAGAATGATGGTATATCTGATGGTAAGATATTCTCGGCTAGTCCTACAGATATAAAGCCCCTTTCCACACTGGCAACCAACTCCGGTTATGATGGCAATGAATGGTAGTTTGTGTGAATCGAGCGAGGCACGTTGTCGAGATTATTCTCTCTCTTACTTTCGACCCTCTCTCTCTCGCTAGACTTTTCTCTTGAGTCTCCATGCACAATTCCCTTTCTCTCTCTAGATGGAGCGCTCCTCCTCCCCCATAGTGTGCACCGTGACCTCCATGCCGAGCTCATTGCAATGTCCCAACCCAACACCTGTAGTTCACCGGCTCTGTTAGACCTACTGCATGATGCTTTTCCTTCTACTGTGCCCGCTTCAATACATCCTACTGGCTTGCACTATGTCTCAGTGTCTATACGTCCACCAGCCATGCAACCCCTTTTTGACTGCTCTATTGTTAACGCCCTTCGCTCTCTGCCCGAGTCCACCAGTTGCAAACAACCCCTCCCTACCTGTTGCTAACAACAACGGTGCTCCTCTTTTGATCAACCCTTGGTCCACAGCCACTATGCTATGCTACGCACTATAAGAAAGCAAGAGCAGTAGCTGTGGTTTATGGAAAGATGGTATGCTCGTGTATGTAGCTTTTAGATTATGTGGAGGCTTTGAGGAATATTAGTGGATCTGTGCTTGGAATTTTTGGTGATAAGGACATGCTCTGCTGCTTCCTACCACAACACCTATTTGCTACTGCTTGCGGCCATCTTGTGTTACCAACTAAGCTCTAGAGCCCGCCCCCTTTCCCCCCACTATCAATCCTTGCGCTCACTACTCTGTCGCCCTTGCACGCCACTGTGAACCCCTGTTGAACTGTTCAGTATGCCCCTTTTGTGCGTCCATCACGCCGTCAACCGGCATTCCAACTACTCTTTGATCGCTTTAGCCTCTCTACAATCCATGTTACCCATTTTAGCCCTGTGCTTCCTGCCTCGACACCTCTAAGCTACAGCTCCACTAGTGCTGCCTAGTCCACCACCCCTTTTGTGTCACTGCTCCACCATCCAAAGATAGCTTTATAGCCAGCTTGCAAAGAGGCTATTTGCAAAAAATCAAAGCATCTAGTTCGTAGAGTAATTGCAGCTCCGTGCTTTCGAATATGTTTGCTGGCATTAAGTATCTACATTTGTTTGCACCTTGATTTGGCGGAGAACGATGTTGAGCAGCAAGGGGTTTGTCTCGCAAGGAAGGTTCTCAGTGTAACTTATGCTCAAATCAAAAAACGCCTTTGTTATTATTGATTTAGTTGTCCTGATGAATATCACGTCTCCCCATTGCAGGCTTTTTATGAGCAAAACTGTGGCCAAATAAGCCCCATTTTTCTATGGACTCCTTGCATGCAGACTTGAATATAGCTGTAGTTCACATTGTATATTTGTGCTCTAGGGGTAGATGATACCGCATATCTTTCCGACAATGTTTTACTCTTGTAGACCTTAATACGGCATGCATGCAAGGAGTCCATAACAAAATATTCAACCAAGTACCTCTCAAATGCTGTAAAGCTCCTAAATTCAAGTCCATCAAGGTTGTTTGATATGTTTATCTTGTTCCTTCTCTGTTGTTGTTCCGTGCCACAGCTCTCATGGGTTCTTGCATCAAAACTGGACAAAATCTAAGTTCCACGAAACTCTAGTTTTGCATAGCTTTTGTTTCTCAAAATTGTACTCCCTACTGAAAACATCCTTGTTGATGGCTAGTAGACCCCTTTGTGTTTAATAAGTTGGCCTTCAAGCATCATATTACCTATCTTCCCGAATCCCACTATGATACTATCCCTCACCTATTAAGACACAGCACATGCATGCATCCTGTGTTGACTAAATTTCCAAATCTTGTCATCCTCAGTCCCTAGAATATGTGTAAAATAGAATGTCCATGAAAGCTATTTAAATCCTCTTTCAACGTATGATCCCTATTTGTTGTTGTATTTTGTTGCAAGGTATGGCCATGTAGGTTATAACCGTGAGACAACTCTAGAGAGTAGGCATCAACATGTGCGTCAAATGAAAAAGGGTGTGTTTCACTAGTGATTGGTGGATGAAGCTGATGCAAAATAAAAGACAAATTCGGCTTGGCAGGAGCATGGCTTCCTACGTTGGCTTTTTTAGCTTTTTTTTACTGCATGTACACTCACTATTATGAGTTTGGGGAAAAAAATCCCATGAAAATGAGTTGCAATGTTTTCTCTAGAGATAACTCTTGCAAACTATTATGTCTTGGGGTTTTGGATGATTTGCAAGATTTATTCGTTTATGGGAAGACAAGTGCCAATAGCCTCATGGTTTGTTCACACTGGTCTCAACTCATGGTTATTCTTTGAGTATGTTGATGTAGTTTGATTATCTCTTGCTATCTTGCTAAAGTTTTTTGCACATTCTCTGTAGAAGAAAGCTCACACTTACATTGGTTTATCCCATTCTTGCACTAAAGCTTGCTATTCATTAAACTCTTTTGCTTTTGGTGTTTGCATCACTTAAGCGACAGGCCTCGTGATTTTATCACTTGTTTTAGAGCTTTTCATCACTGGGATTTTCGTAGTTTTTATAGAGCTTTTAAGCATTGGCGGTGGAGCCACGTGGCCTAATGACACGCCAAGGATTGAATTATGCCCACTACGCTAACGAAGTAACAAGGCCAAGTCTTGCAAGTGCAGATACGTACAAAAGGTTCTTTTTTATCTTTGGTACATAAAGTGCATCAACAAATGTGAAAGAACTATCATTTGTAGTAGTTATCACAAATCTTTCCAAGTCCCTTGACTGGATAAGAGGCATTGTTGGCACACGTGATTGTATTCCCATGAGGGTAGACTTGAGAGAGGTAAACAAGTCATGATGTGAAGTATTGTGCTTTGTAGCACCACTATCAAAGTACCACAAGTGTGAATCTATAGCAACTGACATACATGTGTCATGGACAGAATGATCATAAATACACTCTACACTAAATACCCTCTCTGCATCCACATCAATATCACAATCTCCTTTCACAGAACATTCTACAACAGTTGCACTTGTAGTGGATCCAGCCTCTTTCTTCTTGGCCTCTTTTGCCTTCAACTTAGGACATTGGTTTATCAAGTGATCGTTAGACTTACAATAATGGAAATGCATATCCTTCTTTCTCTTTTCACCGGAATTCCCAATAGAGGTGCTACCAGGAGAAGCATTAGGAATAAGTGATTTTCTACTCACTAAAGAACCATGAGAAGTGGCCACATTGCTTTTATCACCTTTTCTTTGAGAAGCGACAAAAGCAAGTTCAGATGCACACTCTTTAGCCCTCTTCTATCTTGAAAGTGACTTGCAACATCAATGTGCATAATGCATCAAACTTGACAGCTTGAGCGGTTCCTTGGGTCATAAGTCTCTAAGTAAGTACTAGCAAAGAATTTGACAATGCAGTGAGAACTGTTTGCACAAAAGAACTGTTGGAAATGACCACCTATAGAATTGAGTTGCTCATTAATATCCTTGATACCCGCAAGAAAAGTGTCCATGTCATCTTCCTCTTACATAATTTTTGACTCCAGCTCTTTACATATCAATGCAATTTTAGCCTCATTGCAACATGCATAAAGATCATCCAAAGTATCCCAAGCTCGTTTTGTTGATTTTACTGAGCAAATGTGAGGAGTAATAGTGCGCTTCAAAAATAATGCAATCAATGCATGGGCCTACGCATCTGTAACATCCCAACAATAAGCCTGCTCAGTCGTAGGTAAAGAACTCTAGCAGCAACAGACATACCAGAACCTACTACATCCTCAATAGAGCATGTATTCACAAAAGGTGGAACATACATCAATGCTTTGCACAACATTCCAATTGCCCTTTGACACCCGAACAAGTGTCATTATGTAAGACCACATTGGGTGGTCATCCCCATCCAGTTTATCCTCAGCAACAAAAATCTTGAACACATTTCTATTGTCGCCAGTCATGGCAAGTGACTACACCTGATGTAAAGACTTTCAGGAAAAAGGAAAATGAATAAAGACTAACATGTGCTATATAGCACAAGCCAAAGAGGACGGTAAGGAACCTATTATGTAGAAAATTGCATTGACAAAAATTCTACACAAAAGGACAAAATTGCCTACACAGTACTACCTAGAGTGGAAATTGATGCCAAAATAAGCCCGAATTAAATTACTCAAATTAAATTGACTTTCCAATGCTCACCAAAGCTCAGCCAAATAGGAGAAAGTGAGCAGGAGGGTGTTGGCGACGCTCGCGACTCTTCCTAGAAGGATGCAACGTGCTCTGATACCAATCACTGGAATTAGGGTTGTAGGCACACACACAGCTTGGAGAAGATGAAGAATATCAAGGCACACAGGAAAGATTATATTACTTAGTGCACAATAGAAAGGTAAGTTAGCCCTAGAAGGGGTGTACATACAATGCACAAGATAAAAACCTTCTAGTGAGGGAAAAAAAATACCTCGGTGGTCCTCACTGTGCTCACACACATCACTACCATATATATGATAACATGGGCTGTATGTGCATTTAATGCACCAGTATTAATGCAGCAATCATTAGGATAGTTGGCATGATATGTTGGAATTTAAGAGAGGTCTATAACTATGAGATTGTTTTTTTAGCTCCTCGTACTCTCCTATCTTAGCCAAAGCCTGCCTACTCAGTGCCCTCCCATTTGTAGGTTTTCTTGTCACAAATGGATCCCTTCCAATTTAAGATAGAGGAGGAGCTACCTTGCTCTAATGAGGCATCCAAGAACAAGCTCTTCCATTTTCTTTACCAAATTGGACTTTAGCAGCAGGAGCAGTATATAAAGCCAATCTTTAACCCTATCTTCTCATTGCAAGCATTAGGAATGGAATGGGGTATAAGAGGGACTCTTTATTTTCCATGTGATTAAAAATGGAATTATAAAATTGGCAAATGGGTAGATGCCATGTGGACTAAAATGGTGGGTATGGAAAGGCGTAAGGTGAGTGGTCAAACTTGTAGGCTTAGACGTATTGGAAAATAAATATTTTTTAATATAATGAGAAAATTTTTATGAAATTTAAAAAAAAACTTTTTCTAAAAAATTGGAATAAAAATCAATCTTTTCTTTCTCTAATGGCTATCAATTTCTCCCCTCTCTCCTAAAAGGGGGTTCCCCCAAAAAATATGTTGGTCATTCCCTCCCTCTTACTCTATTGTACCATCTCTATCCTCTTCTCACTCCACCTTGCAAGTTGCATCTCCTTCTTCAATGTCACTTTTCCCTCCCAAAAATCTCTTGTAGCAGAGGTTTGAAGCCTTTTTTTCCTCCTCAAGCTTGTTGCATTCTCTTGAATGGTAACCCATCACATATTGAAGCTCTCCATTGCTTTGTGAACTTCATTTCACACCTCTCCCTTATGATGTAGATCTGAACCATATCCTACTCCTAGGGCTTCTCTCTTGTGTGGATTTACTTTCCTCAACAACTTCCTACTCCTTCTTCCCTATCTAGATCGCAAATGGTATTCCCTCACAACACAACTTCTTTTTGAACATTTAATCTCTTCTTATGTACCAAAGAACTATTTGATAAGACCATTAAGCTTAGTTGGGTGCCTTGTTAGATAAGAAGCGTCCTCTTTCCTATCTCTCATAGATATGCTTACCATATTATTAATGAGCCAACTTGCACGAGGAGGTTTATGGTAGTGACATTGATCATCTTTGTATATCTTCTAACCTTGCTCTATATGCAATTTAGAACACAAAGTGTGCATGGAATAATCATACATTTCTACATAATCGAAAGTGTCATGTGACAAAATACTATTTTGGGTTCATACTATTTTAAATGTGAATATAAACAACCACCAAGATATAGTAGTAGAGGAGGCAGAGAGTAGTCATTCTTCAATCACACGATGACTGGTGCTATCACCAAGGTGCTTTACATGTTTCATAGGGTGAGTGGTGTGCCACCAAGGTGATTTACCTATTTCATAGGGCGCATGGTGCATAGCTTTTAGAGGGAGCTTTGTCAAAAAATGTCTTTCCCCTACCCTCCACATCGGTGATCATCATTATGTGAATATAAACAACCATCAAGATATAGTAGTGGAGGAGGCATCGAGTAGTCATTCTTTGGTCACAAGTGATGAGTGGTGTCACCGCCAATTGCTTTACGTGCTTCATAGGGTGTATAGATTTCAAAGGGAGCTTTTTCAACAAATGTCTTTCCTACCCTCCCTATTGGTGATCATCAATATGTAATGTTTAATGGCATTATGGAACTGTATGACTTGAGAGAGGACTATTACCTTGACATAGTTTCCCAAAATATACAAGAGGATGTCATTATATTCAACTCTGACAATGACAAGTATTATTTCATGGATGCTCATGGAACAGCAAATGAGTTTGTTGAACCAGCAGAGGCACTAGAAATGGTATAACGGGATATAGCCGCATGTGCCGCAATTCTCCCAATGGAGACGGAGTTCAAGGTGGTGTAGGAAAGGGTTAAATTCACTGAGTTGGGGGAGAAGTCCTCCATCGTGATATTTGTAAAGGCCCATGTGAGCCAGCCATTGGCCATTTAGAAATCCCTAGGTATAAAAGGCAATAAGCTTAATGTGAAAAGTAGGCTTATCTTTTGGAGAAGAAAAAACTTTGTGTACGTACACTCAAGTAGCCAAGTAGCTCCAACTTGTAATTAACTTTTCTAATAATTGGGTTATCCGTTTTTAATTTCAAAAACTTGCATTGTGTTCTTCTGTCCATGCTTTGGAGGGGGACCAGCTCCAAGCAAACCTAGTCCTCATCGAGTTTTCAATCTTAAGCGAGTATTCTCTTTGAATTATGTGCATCATTATAGTGTCTTAATGTGTATTTGTGTAAAGAAATCAGCCCGAAACAAACTATATTCCCCTTGCTATCTTTCTCTTAAGGAAAACTCTCTCCTTTCATAGTTAAGTTTCGTTGAATCTACAAGTAAGTGTTAGATTTGCTAACAATCTAGATAAGAAATTTTGACCCAACACCACTAGGAACAAAGAAAGTGGTGGTTACAACCAACATTATAGAGGCATCTTGAACCATTGATGGAATCTACTCTGCAATAGATCTAGATTTTTCTAAGCGGAATATCTATAATCCCAAGCTTGGGTTAGATTCACTTGTCATCACACCCCAAGATACCTCGAGGA
This sequence comes from Adiantum capillus-veneris, assembly GCF_014529385.1. Classification (NCBI taxonomy): domain Eukaryota; kingdom Viridiplantae; phylum Streptophyta; class Polypodiopsida; order Polypodiales; family Pteridaceae; genus Adiantum; species Adiantum capillus-veneris. The sequence goes on from NC_140947.1 coordinate 144,632,883, forward strand.
CAATGCCAACCAAGCATGACTAGATGCTCCTAAAGGGAGCCTGTAACATTTAATGGCCTAGTAACTTGTGTGTAGCGGAAAATAGCATATACATAGTGAGCATTTCATAAGAATAGATTCCTAATGAGCATAGCAAGAGTGCTTGGATGGAGAGAGCAACAAAAATCATAACACCTAGTTAGATAGGCATGAACAATACTTCATAAGAGAGAGAAATTAAGCTATTGACAATAGTTGAGGACCGGACTTACATGGAGCCGGTCCCCCCTCCAAAAGGCTTTGTATTATAGGTTTCCCCCATCAATCCCTCTTTGAACTTCTTGAGCTTGGACGACCTCTTCTACGCGGCATAGATTTCCTATGGCCTCTTCTTTTTGGTGGTTCAAAAGTTGCATCATCACTTTCTTCGGAGGAGGAAAAATTTGAGGAGGATGGAGAAGAGCGTGACCTCTTTCTCGCCTTTTTCTTCCCTTGGTCTTCCTTGTTTGCATCATCACTTTCTTCATAAGAGGAAAAGGATGAAGAAGATGGAGAAGAGGGTGACCTCTTTCTCGCCTTTTTTTTGTCATCCCTCTTTGAATTATGGTGTGGAGAAGTGTGCGATGGTCTTCTCCATTTAGGGGGTGTTAAAGAGCGTTTTGCCTAACATCTTCATGGAGCCATCTCCGCCGAGGTGGCAGGAGACTCACTTCTTTCTCGTTCTTTTGGTGGGAGCTCTTTGTTCTCCTTTGGGAACGAGATGTGTCAAGTAGTAGATTTTTGATCCCTTCATACGGATCCTCTTCTTCTTCCCGAATCGGAGAGAGGCCTCTTCGAAGTCTCACAAGGAGGCTTCCAAGGTACTCTGTCTTCTTGGTGGGGAGTTTGGAGAATCCCATGAGCACGTAGCTGCCATTGCACTTCACTTTGGAGGGATGGATTGCCCGTGGCTTGTTGAAGCCTAGAAACAAGGTAGTTAACAAGCATAGGGACATCATTAGTAGCCTGCTCATTAGCAAAATCAAAGCTATCAACATTAATTTCACTCTCTTTATTATTGTCATCCATTCTAACAACTTTTAGGTGTAAACTTTTTTAGGTGTATTTTGGCACTTCAAGCCCTAGTTGCTACTCCTCTTAACCCCTTTAGAAAAGCACTCAAGCTCCTGTACCCATGGCTTGAATATCATTAATGGCAAGCAATAAAAAGAGAGGGTCTTTCAACACCAAAACAGTACCGGCTCTTGTCAAGTTTCTAATAGCTCAATAGTGTTTAAGCCGTAGGCAGCCCCGTAGGACTCCACTATTAAGACCATAGCTCTCGACAGTCATGCCTCGTTATCTGCAGGAAGCAGGCCCACTGCAAGGTTGAAAAGTCCCTATTCTACTTATTCAATTGCAATTAATAATACCAACCATTTATAGCTAGCTTGAGGACCTCCCTTCTTGAGCAAGAAAAGAGAAACCTTGTGCTCTGATACCAATGTAACATTGAATGGCCTAGTAACTTGCGTGTAGCGGAAAATAGCATAAACTTAGTGAGCATTTCATTAGAATAGATTCCTAATGAGCACAGCAAGAGTGCTTGGATAGAGAGAGCAACAAAAAGCATAACACCTAGTTAGATAGGCATGAGCAATACTTCAAAAAGAGAGAGAAATTAAGCTATTGACATTAGTTGAGGACTGGATTTAGCCGGTCCCCCCTCCAAAAGGCTTTGTATTATAAGTTTCCCCCATCAAGGGAGACATTTTACAATACAATACTTTGTGTTCCTTCAATAACTTGTTGGTACAGTGAAAATGGAAGCTTCAAGCACCATGCACACACTTATAAAACACAGCATCAATTCCCTCACGGTCTCAGACCCAAGACCTCACACACCTTCGATGATGGTGAGAGCTAGCGGGGTATGAGAGTATATTGAGAGGAAGAAGGAGTATTCTTACGAGAAAGAAGTATATCTCCTCACGTAATCACTCATAAAATCTTAGCATAGCTTAGTAATTAGCATGGTGAGGAGATGGTAAGAGGAGATGAGCATGCATTGGAGCTTGGCTCTTGGTTGCATTTGAATCACAAAGCCAAGAGTTGTTGGTGTAGGCCTCCCTTCTCACAAGCTTGGAGTAGATGATGAGCTTTCCATTAAAGCTTGAGAATGAAAAAGAGTCGTCTTTACTTCACACATGAGATTGTGTGAGTGTGTGTGTGTGTGTGTGTGTTAATGCCTTGCCAAAATCAGCCCCCCCTCTCTCTTGGTCGACCCCTCTTGCATTTTACTCATGCTGGCACCCTATTGGACCCTTCAAAGCTTAGCCAATGATAATTAAGAAGCATAAGTGATAGCCTTGTGACATGTGTCCCCCTTTCCCCTTTTGTGAGAGCTTTAGGTAATTGAATAATGCAATTAAACTTTCATTGGACCCCTTAGTCGTCTGGCCAAGAGGAATCAGGCAAGCCATTGGGCTGTTGAATGCTCATTGGACCCCTTGGGAGATTTTCCAATAGTCTTCTAGAGAGCTTAATTTCTATTGGTTCTTTTATCAGGTGTTTTAAAATGAATTAAACTAAATGGGCTCTAGCCTAATTCTCATTGGTCCACCTCTATGGCCATCCACCAATAGGAATTGAATGCATCTTGGGGGCAACTGGCCTAGGAAGCTGACATGTGTCCCCTATTCCCTTTGTGTAAAGGAAGCCTGCTATAGTGTGTGTGAGTTTCTCTCTCATCCCCTACTAAAAGGGCTCGCCCCCTCCTATCTAGGGATATGTGAAGACTTTTTGGTCTTCACATAAGCATTCAATATTACCTAGCGTTTGACCATTGGACCTAACCTTTGAGTTTTGGAACCTTACCATTTTGGAAGTCCTAACGGGCTGAACCTCAGGGTCTTTGAAGCCTATTGTTTACACATTGCTGCTTTTGCAGATGTCCCCCTCTTTGGATCCCTATTTTCCCTCCTTTGGATCCCTATTGTGGCCGATTTGCCAGCTTAACCAATATTCTAGCTTTTTCTCCCCTAGTACTCCCCATATTAAATGATCAGTTTAACATGAGAAAATCATTTAAGAGAATTAGATATTAGTTATTATGACAGAGCCGCTTGGTTGATTATATACCGTTGGATTCTGAGCTTGATTCCATCCAAAAAGAAGCGTTGTTTAAAATGTATACGAACCGTGGTATCCTTATAAAAGCACATTAAGTTCTTAATGAGCTTTCAATCAAAAAAGTAGCCTCTCAAAACATGTTGATTGCAGGATATGCCCAACATGGTTATGGCAAGGACTAAAATACAAATTACAAGAGAGAAATTTGCATGGCTGTGGAAAAGACTTGAATACCAAATTATCAAAAAGAAATTCAGGTTTGTTATCTTGTTCTTGAATACCATGATTATGAGGTGGAAAATGGACTACAGAGCCAGGAACAACTTTTGTTTCATATAAATTTTGGAGAGACACTGCAGTAACTCTCCACCATACTATGGCTCTCATGTGGACCGTGCATTGTCTATTTTTTAAATATTTTTTTTGAATTTTTTGCTACCATATACATGTGGTAGTGATGTGTATGAACACACTTAGGACCGCCAGGGTATTTTTTCCCTCACTAGGAGTCCCCCCCCCCCCCCCCCCCCCTCTCAATGCATTGTATATACGCCCATCATTCTAGGGCTATCCATCTTTCCATTGCACACTAAGTAAAACACTCTCTGTTGTGTGCCTTGAGCTTCCTTCATCTTCTCCAAGATGTGTGTATTTTCCTGCAAACCTAATTGCAACAATTGGTATAAGAGCATGTTGCATCCTCCCAGGCTTAGCTGCAGTAGCAGCTCCATCACACTCCTGCTCACTTTCTCCAATTTTAATGAGCTATGGCAAGCATTCGTAGATCAACAACTTTTTTGTTCGGGGTCATTTTGGCCTCAATTTCCACTACAGGTAGTACTATGCAGGCTATTTCATCATTTTGTGCAAAAAAAATTGTCAGTGCCGTTTTCTACATAGCAGGTCTTCTATGGTTTGTGCTATAAAGCACGTGTTGTTCCCGCTTTCTTTCTCCTCTTTTCGGGTATTTTTCACATCAAGGGCATTCACCATGGCTGACAACAACACAGATGTGTTCAAAATGTTTGCTGCAGAGGACAGATTGGATGGGGACAATTACCCTATGCGGGCTTGCTACAAGGATTGCTAATATTACAGTTGTTTTGCCTACGGGGCAGAACAAGCTCGTTGGGTGTAAAAGATACGCAGGCTCATGCATTGATTGCATTGTCTGTGAAGCTCACTAATACTCCTCACATTCACTCATTGAAATCTACGAAACAGGCTTGGGATATTATGGCTGGTCTTTATGCAAGTCGCAATGAGGCAAAAATTGCATTGTTGCGTAAAGAGCTGGAGTCGAAGATTATGCATGAGGAAGATGCCATGGACACTTCCTTGCTCGTGTCAAGGATATCAATGTAATGTCAGCTCACATGACATTTATGACACTTTGTTGCCTCTTTGCAACGGTGGAAGTTCAAATCTAAATTTCAATGAGACAAATGTACAGCCTATGGGGGCTTCTAAAAATGTTACAGATCAGCCTATTACTGATGCAGATGTACTTGATGAGGAAAGGGATGATAATGAGCAAGCTAGAGGTATGCGTAAATGGTTGGTGCATACTTTGTGTGACACTAAATTGGATGCACCTTTGTCTAGTTGTACTCGTTCATGTTCTCGCCATGCATCTTATGCATCAGATTGTTATGCTTTGGCTGTGTCTAACTTACATGATGATGTTGAGGAACCTCCATCTTTTGATGAAGCACATAATTCAAAAAATTGGATGGCTACCATGCAATCAGAAATATGATGCACTTATAAAAATTGACACATGGACTTTATGTGATTTGCCTTCTAGAAAAAAGGCCATTGGTACAAAGTGAGTTTACAAGTTAAAACGCAAGCTGGATAGTGAGATTGATTGCCATAAGGCTCGACTTGTTGCAATAGGTTATGCACACCAAAAAATCATAGATATGAAGAGACTTTTGCTCCCACTTGTCGTATGACTACTGTGGGTTTCCTATGTGCATTGGCAGCTCATTTTGGTTGGGATGTACATCAATCTAACATTGTTACTGCTTCCTTGAATGGTGACATACTTGAGGAAGTTTATGTAACGCAGTCTCGCAATTTTGTCAAGAAAGGACAAGAGGATAAAGTGTGTAGATGTAAGAAAGCTTTGTATGGGTTAAAGCAATCTCTTCATGTTTGGTATGAGAAGGTTGACACTCATTTGGCCAAACGAGGCTTTTGTAACAATCCAACAAATAGCACATTGTATGTAAAGTGTGAGGGTGATGTACTTCTCATTGTGGTTCTTTATGTGGATGATTTGTTGATCACTGGACGAAATGAGAGACATATAGATGAATTTAAGGCTGATTTGAATGCTACTTTCAAGATGAAAGATCTGGGGTTGTTACATCATTACTTGGGTATATAGTTTAACCAGTGTGATGGTGGTATTGCCTTGAGTAAAAAAAGTTACATAGAGACATTGCTGTGTAAGTGTAACATTTAATGGTCTAGTAACTTGTGTGTAGCGGAAAATAGCGGTGAGCATTTCATTAGAATAGATTCCTAATGAGCATAGCGAGAGTGCTTTGATGGAGAGAGCAACAAAAATCATAACACCTAGTTAGATAGGCATGAACAATACTTCAAAAAGAGAGAGAAATTAAGCTATTGGCAACAGTTGGGGACCGGATTTACATGGAGCCAGTCTCCCCTCCAAAAGGCTTTGTATTATAGGTTTCCCCCATCAAGAGAGACATTTTACAATACAATACTTTGTGTTCCTTCAATAACTTGCTGGTGCAATGAAGATGGAAGCTTCAAGCACCAAGCTCACACTTGTAAAACACAACATCAATTCCCTCACGGTCTTAGACCCAAGACCTCACACACCTTCGAAGATGGTGAGAGCTAGTGGTATATGAGAGTAGATCGAGAGGAAGAAGGAGTATTCTTACAAGAAAGAAGTATGTCTCCTCACATAATCACTCATAATAGCTTAGCACAGCTTAGTAATTAGCATGGTAGAGGAGATGAGCATGCATTGGAGCTTGGCTCTTGGTTGGATTTGCATCACAAAGTCAAGAGTTGTTGGTGTAATAAAGCCTTGCAAAAATCAGCCCCCTCTCTCTCAAGCTTGGAGTAGATGATGAGCTTTCCATTAAAGCTTGAGAAGGAGATAGTCTTCTTTACTCCGCACATGAGATTGTGTGAGTGTGTGTAATAAAGCCTTGCAAAAATCAGCCCCCTCTCTCTCTTGGTCAATCCCTCTTGCTTTTTAATCATGTTGGCATCCTATTGGATCCTGCAAAGCTTAGCCAATGACAATTAAGAAGCATAAGTGATAGCCTTGTGACATGTGTCCTCCTTTCCCCTTTTGTGAGAGCTTTAAGTATTTAAATGATGCAATTAAACTCTACTTGGACCCCTTAGTCTTCTGGTCAATAGGAATCAGGCAAGCCATTGGGCTGCTGAATGCTCATTGGATCCCTTGGGAGACTGTCCAATAGTCTTCTAGAGAGCTTAATTTCTATTGGTTTTATTATCAAGTGTTTTCAAATGAATTAAACTAAAGTACTCTAGCCTAATTCTCATTGGTCCACCTCTATGGCCATCCAATAGGATTTGAATATACCTTGGGGGCAACTGGCCTAGGGAGCTGACATGTGTCCACTATGCCCTTTGTGTAAAGGGAGCTTGCAAGAGTGTGTGTGTTTCTCTCTCATCCCCTACTAAAAGGGCTTGCGCCCTCAAGGATAGGGATGTGGGAAGACTTTTGATGTTTGCGCATTAGTCCTATCAATCTTCCACATAAGAGTGACAAGCTATACTTGGTGTTTGGAAGACGTCGTTTCCGCAAACTTGATCCTAAGCATGCATACTTCTTAACATTTGTGCACAATAAAGAAAAAGAGAGTCTTATAAGACAAAAACTTTGTTCATTTTAAACATTTTTACATTTGCTTAGTCTAGGGAAGCATTGTAAGCATTGACAAGGTTTAGGTTATCCTTTAATTGTATGCCTTGCATCCATCTAGCATCTTCATAAGATACCGTCAGATAATCTTACCGTCTCTCAATACCTTGTCTTCATGTTGGAGAATGGACTTGGGCTGCAGCACCTCTTCTTGGTCCTTGATCTCCGGTGGTCTTCAATAGTTGGTTCTTGAGGTGGCTCTCCTTTGTAAGGCTTTAGTAGGCTCTCCTTTGTAAGGCTTTAGTAGGCTCACATGGATAGCATTGTGTATGAGCCAATGGCTAGGCAACTTGAGTTGATAGTCCATCTCATTGATTGGCCTAAGAATCTGGAAGGGACCATAGTACCTTTTTGCTAACTTAGCATAGCACTTTTGGTGTCCCATAGGATTCTTGCCCGTCGTGTGCCTTAATCAAGCCTTGGGAAATTTAAGCAAGACCCAATCATTTTCTTTAAAGGCTTGGGCTCTTTTGTGCTTATCAACAGCAACCTTTTGCCTTTGTTGTGAGATAGAGATAGCGTCCTTAATCTTTTGGAAAGAATTTGTAGGTCTTGGCTATACTCATCTGCAACAAAGATATTCTCGTGTACCTTAAGTAGCAGGGGACTTTTGGATCTTCCCTCAATTACCTCGAAAGGTGCTTTTCCCGTGGAGGTATGTACAGTATTATTGTAGGCATACTCCACTAAGGGTAAGTACTTCTCCCATTGGGACCTTTGATCTACTTCCGTTACGTAGGCTTTTAGTAGATCAAGAATTGTTAGGTTAGCTATTTCACTTTGGCCATCGTTTGAGGGTGATAGGCCAAAGAGAAGTTTAACCTTGTCCCTAAATTCTCAAAGAGACCCTTCCAGAAATTACTGGTCATTCTAGGATCTCTATCTGACACTATGCACATTGGCAAGCCATGGTACTTGAAGATTTGCGATATGAAGAGGGTTGCCATTTGATCGGCTTTGATAGTCTTTTGACAGGTATAAAATGAGCTTGTTTGCTAAACCAATCTACTATCGTCCATATTCCCGTATTCCCATGGATAGACTTAGGCAATCCAAAGATAAAATCCATGGATATGCTCTCCCATGGTGAATTAGGGACTGGCAAAGGTTAAAGCAATCCAGGTTGCTTCCCTCTATCAAACTTCATCTTTTGGCATACCACACATTTAGAAACATACTCTTGTATTTTTGCTTTCATGATAGGCCAATAGAAATATGTTTCTATCCCTTTTAAGGTAGACTAAATCCCTCTATGCCCTGCATAAGGAGGAGCATGAGATTCATACATTACTTTCTCACACAATGGGTTAGTAATGCATAGTCTATTGCCATAGAGAAGATAACCATCTTGTAGAGTAAATGGTTCCTCTTTCTTCCCTAGTGCAAGGGATGAAATCATATCTCTAAAATTGGGATCAATAGCATACTCATCTATCATAGAAGATAGATCATTGTAAGTTGTTCAAGCTTCTAATAGCTCAATAGTGTTTAAGCCATAGGCAAGCCCCGTAGGACTCCACTATTACAAACATAGCTCTTGAGGACGGTGATGCCCCGTTATCGGCACAAAGTAGGCACCTTGTAAGGCTGAAAAATCCCTATTCTACTTACTCAATTGCAATTAATAATACCAACCATTTATAGTTAGCTTGAGGACCTCCCTTCTTGATCAAGAAAAGAGAAACCTTGTGCTCTGATACCAATGTAACATTGAATGGCCTAGTAACTTGTGTGTAGCGGAAAATAGCATAAACTTAGTGAGCATTTCATTAGAATAGATTCCTAATGAGCACAACAAAAGTGCTTGGACAGAGAGAGCAACAAAAAGCATAACACCTAGTTAGATAGGCATGAGCAATACTTCAAAAAGAGAGAGAAATTAAGCTATTGACATTAGTTGAGGACTGGATTTAGCCGGTCCCCCCTCCAAAAGGCTTTGTATTATAGGTTTCCACCATCAAGGGAGACATTTTATAATACAATACTTTGTGTTCCTTCAATAACTTGCTGGTGCAATGAAGATGGAAGCTTCAAGCACCAAGCTCACACTTGTAAAACACAACATCAATTCCCTCAAGATCTCAGACCCAAGACCTCACACACCTTCGAAGATGGTGAGAGCTAGCGGGGTATGAGAGTAGATCGAGAGGAAGAAGGAGTATTCTTACGAGAAAGAAGTATGTCTCCTCACATAATCACTCATAAGAGCTTAGCATAGCTTAGTAATTAGCATGGTAGAGGAGATGAGCATGCATTGGAGCTTGGCTCTTGGTTGGATTTGCATCACAAAGACAAGAGTTGCTGGTGTAGGCCTCCCTTCTCACAAGGTTGGAGTAGATGATGAGCTTTTCATTAAAGCTTGAGAAGGAGATAGTCTTCTTTACTCCACATATGAGATTGTGTGAGTGTGTGTGTGTGTGTGATAATGCCTTGCCAAAATCAGCCCCCTCTCTCTCTTGGTCGACCCCTCTTGCTTTTTACTCATGCTGCATCCTATTGGATCCTGCAAAGCTTAGCCAATGACAATTAAGAAGCATAAGTAATAGCCTTGTGACATGTGTCCCCCTTTCCCCTTTTGTGAGAGCTTTAGGTGTTTAAATAATGCAATTAAACTCTCATTAGACCCCTTAGTCTTCTGGCCAATAGGAATCATGCAAGCCTTTGGACTGCTGAATGCTCATTGAACCCTTGGGAGACTGTCCAATAGTCTTCTAGAGAGCTTAATTTCTATTGTTTCTTTTATCAAGTGTTTTTAAATGATTAAACTAAATGTACTCTCGCCTAATTCTCATCGGTCCACCTTTATGGCCATCCAGTAGGATTTGAATGCACCTTGGGGGCAACTGGCCTAGGGAGCTGACATGTGTCCACTATGCCCTTTGTGTAAAGGGAGCTTGCAAGAGTGTGTGTGTGTGTGTTTCTCTCTCATTCCCTACTAAAAGGGCTTGCCCCCTCAAGGATAGGGATGTGGGAAGACTTTTGAGTCTTCCCACAAGCATCCAATTTACCTAGAGTTTGACCATTGAACATAACCTTTGAATTTTGGAACCTCAGCATTTGGAAGTTTTAATGGGCCGAACCTTAGGGTCTTTGAAGCCCATTGTTGCACATTTCTCTTTTGCAGATGGCCCCCCCTTTGGATCCCTATTTTCTCTCCTTTGGATCCTTATTGTGACTAGTCTGCCGGCTTAACCAATATACTAGCTTTTTCTCGCATGGTACTTCCCCATATTAAATGATCAGTTTAACATGAGAAAATCATTTAGGAGGATTAGATAGTAAGTTTGGACTTGAGGATTGCAAACCTACTGCCACTCCCATGGAAACATGTTTGAAATTGAGTCTTCATGATGTTGGTGATCCTGCTGATGTCACTCTTTACCAAATTGTTGTTGGTTGCCTCATTTATGTATGCAACACAAGGCCGGATATTCAATTTGCAGTCTCTTAGGTCAGCAGATTTATGCATAGCCCAAGGTCTAAGCATTGGCAGGCTGTCAAGAGGATTTTCAGCTACTTGAGTGGAACTTTACATCTTAGCTTGTTTTAGGAGGATCATTGCCTCCGGACTTACATGCTTTTTTTGGACTGAGATTGGGCTGGTTTTTTTGACACGCAAGTTTCCACAAGTGGTTTTTGTTTCATGCTCGGTAGCTCATGTATATCATGGTTGAGCAAGAAGCAACCTATTGTGGCCACTTCTAGTTGTGAGGCTGAGTACATGGCAGTCTTCACAGTAGCTACGATTGAGTGTGTATGGCTGAGACGTCTTATGGCTGATTTGGGTGTTGGACAGGACACTGCAAACATTATCTACACTAACAGTCAGACTGCATTGGCAATTGCAAGGAACCCAGTTTTTCATGCTCGCACAAAGCACTTGAGGTGCATTATCACTATGTCAAGGAGAGGCTCTTAGCAGGAGAGATCAGCTTGGCTTATGTGCCAACATAGGACAACCTTGCAGATCTTTTCACAAAGGCATTGCCTCGTGAGAAGTTCAAAGCTTTCTGAAAAGCTTTGGGCTTACTCCCCTTTGTGGACTAATCATGTCCTCAGGGCATGGCACTTCCCTTTACTCTGTGTGCCAGCTCTCGTTCACCGCATCACTCTAGGGAGGATTTGTTACCATATACATGTGGTAGTGATGTGTGTGAACACACTTATGACCGTCGGGGCATTTTCCCCCTCACTAGGAGGTTCCCCCCCCCCCCCCCCCCCCCCCACCTCCCCCCATGCATTGTATATACGCCCATCATTCTAGGGCTATCCATCTTTCCATTTCACACTAAGTAAAACACTCTGTTGTGTGCCTTGAGCTTCCTTTGTCTTCTCCAAGTTGTGTGTGTTTTCCTACAACCCTAACTCCAACATTTTCTTCCTACGAAAAGTTTAACTTATGTTTTGCTTTTTCTTTCGTAGCTCCTCAAAGGAAAGATCTTTTCTACACCAACTTGTTACTTGGTAAGCCTAATGAAGTTTTTTGGCTTCTTGAGCCTACAAGTTGCCACTTGGCATGATCAAGGCCTTTCCTCTCGCCCCAAATAGCTTGGCTTGAAGCTTATGCACATGCTTTTGTTCTCCTTTTGTTGATCACCTTGGAAGTTGTTCTGACAAAGTGTTAGCACATGCGATAATAAAGGAGACTTGATGTTGTTGAGAGCTGAAAGTCAACATCGGTTGTTCTCATCATACAGAGCATCACTTCACACCTGGAGAGGTCGTGCAGGATATGATCATTCGTCGTCGCTACCAGAATGTTGTCATACCGAGGCATTCTTCTTCAGTCATGGGATTTTTGAGGATATACATTTAATGTGGTGTAGCTGTTTGCCTCACAATGTTCAATAGTGTCATTCTTGTGTCCTTGACCTCCTTTGATTGTCATTCTTCTCTCTCTCTCTCTCTCTCTCTCTCTCTCTCTCTCTCTCTCTCTCTCTCTCTCTCTCTCTCTCTCTCTCTCTCTCTCTCTCTCTCTCTCTCTCTCGTAGATCCTAATGTTCGTGGTTGCAAAGCTCGGTTGGGATGTTTTTCTTCAGGAGGAGGAGGAAAGGGGAGGCATGATTGGAAACCAGGTGAGATCAAGAATTAGATGCCAATAGAGGTTAGGAATCTCATCCCCTCATCAATTAGATGAACTTTATGTGGCATTTGGGAGAGAGTTCAAAAGACTTGGGATCTACAATGAAAGGAAAGTTGGAGTGGAGAACGATCGCAAAGGGGAAGATGAGTCAAACATCATCCCAGTCCTTGAATAAACATAAAAAGGATGACTTGAAATCCTATATTAGATTGATTGCTCGGAATATACCACGGTCATTGTCTCCTCGACACCACCAAAAACCCTCATGGGCACTTCTACGATCTTGACCAAGGAGATGTTCTACTTTGTCTGATCATCATACAATCTTTCATAAATATCATGATAACCAACACTCTTCCATGATAGGCGATCATGGAAATTGTGATATTGATGATTGCTTTTCTTATTCCAACAATATCAGCCAGCATGAAGAGTTCAATGCACATGCCGCGGACTGTGTCTCCTCTGCTCTCGCGTACTCGAATTTCACCATATAATGCGATTAAGAGCTTTGTGAGCCTGTCTGATGTTCTTTGCAAGATGCATTTTGCTTCGCTTATTTGAAAGTCAGAGGCATCCATACAAAGAGTCACAAGCTACTTGATCAAGGCAAAGCAAAGGGCGACGTTTAGAGAGAATCCATCCCACACACCTCACAAGCATGAGATCCATTGTTTCAGATAGGGATGTTAAGTTCACGTCCAATTTTTGGCGCGCGCTCTAACAACAAGCATGATAAGCTCATTGATGTCAAAGGTGAGGTTTCAATCAACTCATCACTTCAAGTATGGACTACAAGCATGCATCAACAAAGTGATATTTGATCACTTTGACACACAAAGCTATGGGGGTGAGGTGGACCTCAGCTACAAAATCAACAAGCAATTCATGTTTTTGAGAGCCTACTATGTGTTGGAAACTTTGGATAATTGCAATGGAGAGCAATTAATGAAGATCAATGAGGACTTTCAGCATTTTTGCCATGCAAAATTGGCGGCAATGAAGAGGAAGGTGGGATGGGTGAGCAGATGGCCATCAGGCATTTTTGCTAGCCTTGAAGGATGTATGGGTAATCGACGACATCTCAAAGTGACGATGATCGAGCAGCCCACATCCACCGAAACTCCGACTTCTTGTACCATGTCTGTCAAGAGGGAGCATGCGGCATGCACATATCATAATTGATGGACATAAATGAGAGGGGGTGTGTAGAGGTGGAGATAAACCCTGATGATGTAGTGGCATTGCCATACTCGTCAAGGATGATAGGGTTTCCAAAAGTGGTGATGTTGACACACCGGGGTTGGTGACGAGCATTGTGCAGCATGTGGATGAGGAAAATCCCAATATGTGGTATGGGAGGAGGATGTCTTGCTTTCTGTGTTGCCCATGTTTCAGATATATTCACCGTCGATTGTGCTGGCAAGCTTGTGGGTGGAGGCGGTGATAGCCATAATGGGGAGGTTTGAGATAGGGGCATTGATGGAGGTGGTGAAAAGGGAGAGGGTGTCGATGGCGCCGCTGGTGCTGCCCATCGTGATAGATGTGTGCGACCATGGTGTGGTTGCGTGGCGGGGTGTCATAAAATATAATATCTAACTTTACCAAATGATTTTCTCATATTAAACTGATCATTTGATATGGGAAGATAAAAGGGGAACAAGAGTTAGGATATAGATATGTGCTTCTAGACCTATCTCAACAGGGGACCAGAAGGAGAAGTGGTTGCATCTCAATAGGGGTCCAAAAGGAGACGGTCTATCTAAGAGCAATGTGCAATAAGTGCTTCTAGATTTACCTCATCAAGGGACCAAGAGGAGAGATGGTTACATCTCAATAGGGGTTCAAAAATAGGTAGTCTATCAAAGAGAAGTGTGCATCTAATAGATTTTAAAAGACCTTAGGGTTAGCTTCATTAAAGACCTCCAAAGGTTAGTGTTAAAAGTCCTTAGACCTTAGGCAAGCTAGGGTTGTGATTGAGGTGGGAACCCAGCCCAAGCTCGAGGTGCTTGTCATGCTTGGTGAACTAAGGTGCTTGAGGTGCTTGTCATGCTTGATGAGTAAGGTGTTTGAGGTGCTTGTCATGCTTGGTGACTAAGGTGCTTGAGGTGCTTGTCATGCTTGATGAGGAAGGTGCTTGCGAAGCTTCCCATGCAGGGGAGGTAAGATGCTTGAGTAAAAAAGAGACCCTACAAAGCCACAAAGTTAGGGGAATCTTTGACTTAACCTCCCACTCACCCAAAGGCCACCCCCTTTCTCAAGGGGCACATGGACACATGTCAGGCTCTCCCTATGCTTAGCCACATGGTGTGCTTGAATCCTATTGGCTGGGCTAAAGAGGGGTCCAATGAGATTCTAGTTCAATTCAACAAATATCTAGATAATTTCAAGCTCTCTCTCTCTCAAAGGGGTAAGGAGGACACTTGTCCAAAGGCTACCCGTGTTGCTTGAAATGCATTGTGCATGTGATTGGCTAGGCTTAGAGAGGTCCAATGAGCTTCAAGCTTGAGCTACAAGGAGGGGGCGACCAAAGCAAGCAAGGGGTGTGCTTGGGGGTATACACTCTCTCACACACACATTCTCACTTGGTGAAAGTGGAAGAACTCCATCTCCTTCTCCAAGCTTGTTGAGAAGTTGAGAGCCTACACCAACACTCTTGGCTATGGAATGCAAATCCAACCAAGAGTCATGCTTCAATGCTTAAGCTTGCCATCTTCTCTATCTTCATTACTATGCTATTATATATCCTAGCAAGAAGATTCATGATAAGTGAGGAACTATTTCTTTCTCCTATGAATGTTTCTTCTTCCTCTTCCCTACCCTCATTCCCCGCTAGCTCACCCCCCCTTTGAAGGTGTTTGAGGCCTTGGGACTGAGGCCGGGGATGGTTAATACTTTTTACAAAGTCTATGTTATGCTCGTGATACACGAAGCTTTCCATCTTCATAACATCACCAAGGTCACAAGGAACACAAAGATTGTATTATACCAAGTCTCTCTTGATGGGAGAATCTATAGTACAAAAGCCTATTGGAGGGGGGAACGGCTTCACATAAGTCTGGTCCTCAACTGTTGTCAAGTTCTCTAAACTCTCTCTCTCTCTCTCTCTCTCTCTCTTGCAAAAGTATTGTTCATGCCAAGTTAATTAAGTATAATGGTTATGTTGCTACCACTAATTAAGTTCACCCTCTATGTTCTCAAATTAGTCCCACAAAAATGCTCTCTTTAATTCTCCTAATTCCACTATCCTCAAAGTTCATGGGCCATTTCCATTACACGGGGTAAGGTTGTAATACAAGCACTGCAAGCAAGCAGATAGTTCACGATGCTGGCGTTGAAGGAGCAAGCAGCTGCATTGTTGGGGGCAAAGTGAAAGCAAGCCAAAATGTCATACGAAGAGAGAGAGAGAGAGAGAGAGAGAGAGAGAGAGAGAGAGAGAGAGAGAGAGAGCAGATCCTGACTTCGTGACTCAGAGTGTGGTAAGAGCCCCGTCCTCCCAAGTGCAAGGGGGGGAGGGGGGGGGACTATAAAACGAGCTTTTGTCACACGTCACAAGCTCGCTACATGGTCATAGCGAGAGAAATCCATCACCGATGCTCTATAAATGTGGGTTTTGGAGAGTATTTGCAGGAGTTGCAACGGCTATACCCAGACTGTGACTAACTTGAAAGACAAGGAACAACACAGAAGGAATGTTGATGGTAGTTGACATGATAGTAAAATTGAAAGCGACAATTGACACGATGATAAAATTCATAGAAGAGATGATGAGAAAGGCTCATATACCTCTCCTTGTCCAAATCCTAAAGCGTGAAAATTGCAAGATATGCCCAAAATGGTTAAGACAAAGCAACCTGGGGTAACACATCCTTGGCCTATTTTCCTAAATGCAATAACCTATTATTGTGGATTGAAGACTTTTTCCATTTGACAAGACAAGAGTCATAAAAACAAAGCCAGACCCAGGGCGATAAAAACAAAGCCAGAATCCCTTTCTCTATAGCCAGATGGTTTTCAAGACATCAGCTTGAGCCCAGAACTCTATGGATGAAGGTTGGGTTAGACATGATAGACATGATATAAGTATCAAGACAAAGAAACCATGACAAAGAGGATGATATTTACTCGGTTGGCTTTAAACAGTATCGTCCAATGAGGCGTGACACTTCTCCATGATGTCCACTTCTTTGATGTCAAATATTGAGTGTCATCGTTTCAAATGCCATCTTTTGCTTTTGCCTCCTTAGATACCAATAGACCAATTTGGAAGACCATCTCACGTCTGAACCACTCTCATGCCCGACTTAGTTTAATGGCTTTTAGCGGTTTGAGTTTTTCATTTAAACAGTATAGCGTAGATTCGAAACAACAAAATGATACGTCCCCCGCCTTAATATTTGCAGCCTTGTTTTGTGTTTGACAAAGAGGAAATATATTCACAACATTGGATGTTTTGATTGCACAAGCACGCCTCCAACTCAACAACATTGCAAGGTCCATTATCTGCATCCAATTCCCCATGCATATGCCTTTGCTTGGTGCAACACATGAATGCTACGGGGCAAGGCACAACATTCATTTCTTATAATTTTTGGAGAGACCATAGTGCCAACTCTCCACCATACTTTTGTATGGCACTTCTGCATAACATGCACTGTATAATTGGCATTTTCACTCTATGACGCTTCATTGAAAGACAGAATGTTTAACTATTCAAATTGGTTTTCTGTAGCTTGAGACAAACATCGTCCTCCGGCTTGGACATTTGGACGACACCCGTATACGATTATCAGGTTGGTAGTGCAGTTTAACTTTTTTAGTCTGTTGATGCTTTTTTTAATTTTTGAGTTTGTCAGTGCTTCCTTAAGTTTAGTTTAGCTACACGTTTTTCTCACTAGTACATGCTCAATCTCGATCATCATATCTATATATCAAATAGATACACACTTCTTTTCTCATAAATGCTTGATGTCAATGTGGGTATGTCTTGTTATGTTCTATAGCAACACCCTCGAAGCAAGACTTGCTCAAGTGAAGATATTACTCACAAGCTTAGTGCTCTGTCTTGATAAGGAGACTACATGCATGCTGTAACATTTAATGGCCTAGTAACTTGTGTGTAGTGGAAAATAGCATGGACACATTGAGCATTTCATTAGAATAGATTCCTAATGAGCATAACAAGAGTGCTTGGGTGGAGAGAGCAACAAAAGGCATAACACCTAGTTAGATAGCATGAACGATACTTCAAAAAAGAGAGAAATTAAGCTATTGATAACATTTGAGGACCGGATTTACATGGAGCCGGTCCCCCCTCCAAAAGGCTTTGTATTATAGGTTTCTCCCATCAAGAGAGGCATTTTACAATACAATTTTTTGTGTTCCTTCAATACTAGCTAGTGCAATGAAGATGGAAGCTTCAAGCACTAAGCAAAACACTTGTAAAACACAACATCAATTCCCTCACGGTCTCAGACCCAAGACCTCACACACCTTCAAAGATGGTGAGAGCTAGCAGGGTATGAGAGTAGATAGAGAGGAGGAAGGAGTAGTCTTACGAGAAAGATGTACATCTCCTCACATAATCACTCATATTAGCATAGCTTTGCTTAGTAATTAGCATGGTAGAGGAGCTGAGCATGCATTGAAGCTTGGCTGTTGGTTGGATTTGAATCACAAAGCCAAGAGTTGTTGGTGTAGGTGTCTTCTTGCTTCACACATGAGCTTGTGTGGTGTGTGTGGAAAAGGACTTGAGAAAATCAATCCCCCTCTCTCTCTTGGTCGACCCGTCTTGCTATTTGCTCATCCTGGCACCCCATTGGACCTCTCCAAGCTTAGCCGATAGGATTTCAGGAGCATAAGTGATAGCCTTCTGACATGTGTCCCCTTTCCCCTTTCATGAGAGCTTTAGGTAATTAATTAATGCAACTAAACTCTCATTGGACCCTTTGTCTCCTGGCCAATAGGGATCAAGCAAGCCATTGGGCTGTTGAATGCTCATTGGACCCCTTGGGAGACTGTCCAATAGTCTTCTAGAGAGCTTAATTTTTATTGGTTCATATTAAGTGTTATTAAATTAATCAAACTAGATTTACTCTAGCCTAATTCTAATTGGTCCACCTCCATGGCCATCCAATAGGATTTGAGTGCAACTTGTGGGCATCTGGGCTAGGGAGCTAACATGTGTCCCTCATTCCCTTTGTGTAAAGGAGGCTTGTGAGTGTGTGTGTGTGTGTGTGTGTGCGCTTCTCTCTCATCCCCTACTTCTAGGGCCGGCCCCCTCCTATGGAGGAACTATGAAGACTTTGTGAACACACACAAAGCATCCAATTTTCCTAGTGTTTGACCTTTGGACATAACCTTTGAATTTTGGAACCTTAGCATTTTGGAAGTCTTAATGGGCTAAACCTTAGGGTCTTTAAAGCCCATTGTTGCACATTGCTCTTTTACAGATGGCCCCCCCTTTGGATCCCTATTTTTCCTCCTTTGGATCTCTATTGTGGCCGGTCTGCCAGCTTAACCAATATTCTAGCTTTTTCTCTCCTGGCACTTCCCCATACTAAATGATCAGTTTAACATGAGAAAATCATGTAGGAGAATTAGATATTAGTTATTATGACATTACCTCTCTCTTGAGATCATAGCAGTGCTTGACTATGGGGTAGAGAAGATAAAGCCTATTCATGAGTCCTTTTTCTAGCTGGTAGAGGATCCCTATGTTACCCTACGACATCATTCCAGAATGAATGACTAGTCCATTTGGTGCTTGAGAGCCTAAGCTGCCGCAAGCATGTGTGCACATTAGTCCTATCAATCTTCCATAGTAGAGTGACAAGCTCTACTTGGTGTTTGGGAGACGTCGTCTCCGCAAACTTGATCTAAGCATGCATACTACTTAACATTTGTGCACAATAAAGAAAAAGAGAGTCTTATAAGACAAAAACTTTGTTCATTTTAAACATTTTTACATTTGCTTACTCTAGGGAAGCATTGTAAGTGTTGACAAGGTTTAGGTTATCCTTTACTTGTATGCCTTGCATCCATCTAGCATCTTCAAAAGGATAATTCTTAAACTTAATAAGATATCGTCGGATAGTCTTACCGCCTCTTAGTACCTTGTCTTCATGTCGGAGAGAATGGACTCCGGCTGCAAGACCTCTTCTTGGTCCTCGATCTCCGGTGGATCTTCAATAGTTAGTTCTTGAGGTGGCTCTCCTTTGTAAGGCTTTAGTAGGCTCAAATGGAAAGCATTGTGTATGAGCCAATGGCTGGGCAACTTGAGTTGATAAGCCATCTCATTGATTGGCCTAAGAATTTGGAAGGGACCATAGTACCTTTTTGCTAACTTAGCATAGTACTTTTGGTGTCCCGTAGGATTCTTGCCCATCGTGTGCCTTAATCGAGCCTTGGGAAATTTGAGTAAGACCCAATCATTTTCTTTAAAGGCTTGGGCTCTTCTGTGCTTGTCAACAATAGCAGCCTTTTGCCTTTGCTGTGAGATAGAGATAACATCCTTAATCTTTTGGAAAGATTCTTGTAGGTCTTGGCAATACTCATCTGCAACAAAGATCTTCCCGTGTACCTTAAGTAGCAGAGCACTTTTTGATCTTCCCTCAATTACCTCGATCGGTGCTTTTCCCGTGGAAGTATGTACAATGTTATTGTAGGCATACTCCACTAAGGGTAAGTACTTCTCCCATTGGGACCTTTGATTTACTTCCATTACATAGGCTTTTAGTAGATCAAGAATTGTTAGGTTAGCTATTTCACTTTGGCCATCCGTTTGCGGGTGAGTGATAGATCGAAGAGAAATTTACCCTTGTCCCTAGATTCTCAAAGAGACCCTTCCAAAAATTACTGGTCATTCTAGGATCTCTATTCGACACTATGGACATATTGGCAAGCCATGGTACTTGAATATTTGTGAAATGAAGAGAGTTGCCATTTGATAGGCTTTGATAGTCTTTTTGACAGGTATAAAATGAGCTGTTTACTGAACCTGTCTACTATCGTCCATATTTCCGTATTCCTATGGGTAGACTTAGGCAAGCCAAAGATAAAATCCATCGATATGCGCTCCCAAGGTAAATTATGGATTGGCAAAGGTTGAAGCAATCCAAGTTGCTTCCCTCTATCAAACTTCATCTTTTGGCATACCACACATTTAGAAACATACTCTTGTATGTTTGCTTTCATGGTAGGCCAATAGAAATATGTTTCAATCCCTTTTAGGCTAGACTGAATCCCTCTATGCCCCGCATAAGGAGGAGCATGAGATTCATACATTACGTTCTCACGTAGTGAGTTAGTAGCACATAGTCTATTGCCATAGAGAAGATAACCATCTTGTAAAGTAAATGGTTCCTCTTTCTTCCCTAGTGGAATGGCTGAAATCACATCTCTAAAATCAGGATCAATAGCATACTTATCTATCATAGAAGAAAAATAATTGTGAGTTGCTATGGAAACCTCATTCACTCTCGGTCGCCTTGAGAGTGCATTTGCTACTTGATTATGCTTGTTAGCAATGTGAGCAATATGAAAATGAAATTGCGAAAGGGAATTTGTCTACCTCATTTGTTTGTCGGAGAGCTTGTTTTGCGTCGTGAAGTACTTAGACTTTGGTGATCCGTTCACAGAATGAAGGGAGTCCCCAATAAATAGTGCTTCCATGAGTCTAAGGCATGTAGAACTACGAGCAGTTCCTTTTCATACATGCCTAGAGCTTGCTCAACAGGGTCGAGCCTTCTACTTTCGTAGGCTATGGTGTGCCCTTCTTGGAGCAAAACAGCTCCAAGGCAATCAACACAAGCGTCATATTGGACCTCAAATGGCTTTGAGAGATCCGGTAGTGTAAGCACAGGTTGAGAGATAAGCTTTTCTTTAAGCTGTTCAAAAGCATTGTTCTCCTTGGCAGACCATGTATACCTAACGTTTTTCTTTGTTAGGTCATGTAATGGTCTTGCAATTTGTGAGAACTGTTCTATGAAGCATCTATAGTATGCACACATACCTATAAAGCTTCTTAGTTCATGAAGATTCCTTGGTTTAGACCATCCTTTTATTACCTCTAACTTTGATGGATCCATTTGGATGCCATATTGAGAGATAATGTGACCTAAATATTGAATCCTTTGCAAGAAAAATTCACTTTTCTTTCGATTAACATAAAGTTTATTCTCTCTTAGAACTTGAAATATTACCTGGAGGTGTTGCTTGTGTTC
This sequence comes from Adiantum capillus-veneris, assembly GCF_014529385.1. NCBI lineage: Eukaryota > Viridiplantae > Streptophyta > Polypodiopsida > Polypodiales > Pteridaceae > Adiantum > Adiantum capillus-veneris. Next base: position 144,654,223 of record NC_140947.1, read on the forward strand.
ATCTAGTGAATTAGAGTAGATGATAATTTCATCAAGAACACTCCAGTAAAGGTTTGGTGAGGCCTGAATAGCTTCTCCATCAAACGGTTGAATGTGGATGGTGCATTGGTCAAGCCAAAAGGCATGACAATGTATTCGTAAAGACCAAATGCAGTGTGAAATGCGGTCTTTACAATGTCTTGATCAACTATCCTTATTTGATGATAGCCACTTTTTAGGTCAATCCTACTGAAGTAGGTCGATCCTTGTAGCTTATCAAATAGGTCTTTTACACCTGGAACGAAAAATCTATTCTTGATAGTGATCCTATTTAGTACTCTATAGTCGACACACATACGATATGTGCCGTCTTTCTTTTGCACTAATAACACAGGTGAGCAAAATGGAGATGTGCTAGGCCTACCCATGCCCTTCTCAACTAACTCATGCAATTGCCGCATAATCTCCTCTTGTTGAGCTTGAGAACCTCTATAAGGAGGTTTATTAGGCGATGAACTTCCTGGAAGAAGTTCAATTGCATAGTCATCATTGCCTCGTTTAGGAGGTAGTCCACAAGGGATGTCGTCAATAAAGACATCTTGAAACCCCTTGAGAAAATTGGATAACTCTAATTCCTTGTGATTGTTTATATTTTCTTTTGCTAAAGCATTAGGTTCATTTTGAGAATCTTTAACAAAAATCGTGTACACGAAAATAGAGCTCTTTATTGACTTATTGAAAGCTTGCGTATGTACAATGGGTATGGTGTTACCCATTTCCTTAGCATCTATGTACATATCTTTTCCCCTGAACCTAAAATAGATTCTTCTTTCAGGGAATTTAACATTGGCAGCCATGCGATCAAACCATGGTGCCCCTAGGATTACATCCTCGTGCTTGAGAGGAGAGATAAAGAAGTCCTCTTTGTCCACAAGCTTTGGACATGGAGCCTCAATTTCTCGATTAAGGGAGTAACTGAAGCTTCTTGCCCCTTGAAAGCACCATCCGCGGACATGACATCTCCCATCTTGTAAGCTTGTATGCCTAGCTTGGTGGCCAACTCTGTGGTTATGAAATTGTGAGTAGAACCAGGGTCAAAGAGAATAAAAGCATCATGTTCTCTTACCTTTCCCCAAGCATGGCATAGAGGAGATCCTTTGTGGTGAGCTTCCTCTTCTTGGATTTCGACCAAGGTAGCTCTAGGAGGCTCATGGCGGGTGTTCTTTTGGGGACAAGCGCGGTACGCATGCCCTTGCTCGCCGCACTTGAAACAACGGTTATCCTTGTGATAACGCTCGAGCTCTTCAAGAGAGAGTTTGTTTTTGCCTTTGTAAACTCCCTTCTCCTTAGCTTTGTTGGAATTGCCCTTATGAGACTTTTGGACATTGTCCTTCCCCTTAGGCTCATTGGAACCCTTGTTTTCCGTGGGCTTAGACTTTCTCTTAGCCCCTGTTTGGAAATTGATTCGAGAAGCCACCATAGTATGGTGTATAACTGCCGATATGGTGCGTGGCCTTTGGGAGTTGACATACTCCGCCATTTCTTCAGTTAAGACCGCACAAAATTGCTGCTTTTGCTCTTCAAGTTCCATCTTTTTGAAGACAATGGCTTTAGGATGTAGGTCCCAAAACTTGTTCAAATATTTGTGAATGGATTCATAGGGAGACAGCTTCAAGCTTCGCCATTCGGTGAGTACTTTGACTTTGGCATCAATGCCCAAAAACTGCTTCATAATGGAAGCTCTTAAAGCTTTCCATGTTCATGGAGCTCCATCGTTGGCCCTGGCCCGTAGGCTAGACCACCATTGCCCGGCGGACTTTTGAAAGTGCATAGTACATGGCGTAGCTTAGAGGACTCTGTGAAGCCCTCATCTCCAAACGCCGCATCGAATTGTTGGATAAAGGCCAAGACTTTGTCTATAGCATCAAAGGTGCCATCATAGGTAAGGAAAGAGATGCTCTTTCCTCCCTCTTTGAACTTCTTGAGCTTAGACGACCTCTTCCACGCGACATAGGATTTCCTATGGCCTCTTCTTTTTGATGGTTCAAAGGTTGCACCATCACTTTCTTCAGAAGATGAAGAATTTGAGGAAGATGGAGAAGAGGGTGACCTCTTTCTCGCCTTTTTCTTACCTTGATCTTCTTTGTCTGCACCATCACTTTCATAAGAGGAAGAAGATGGAGAAGAGGGTGTCCTCTTTCTCGCCTTTTTCTTCTCTTGCTTTTTGTCATCCCTCTTTGAATTATGGTATGGAGAAGTGTGTGATGGTCTTCTCCGTTTAGGAGGTGATGGAGAGCGTTTAGCCCGCCGTCTTCGTGGAGCTATCTCCGTCGAGGTGGCAGGAGACTCGCTTCTTTTTCGTTCCTTCGGTGGGGGCTCTTGAATTTTCCTTTGAGAAGGAGATGCATCATCAAGAAGCAAATTTTTGAGCCCTTCGTATGGATCCTCTTCTTCTTCCGAAATCGGAGAGAGGCCTCTTTTGGGAGTCTCACAAGGAGGCTTCCTAGGTACTCTCTCGTCATGGTGGGGAGTTTGGAGAATCCCATGAGCACGAAGCTTCCGTTGCACTTCACTTTGGAGGGGTGGATTGCCCATGGCTTGTTGAAGCTTAGAAACAAGGTAGTTAACAAGCATAGGGGCATCATTAGTAGCCTGCTCATTAGCAAAATCAAAGCTATCAACATTAATTTCACTCTCTTTACTATTGTCAGCCATTCTAACAACTTTTAAGTGCAACTCTTTTAGGTGTACTTTGGCACTTCAAGCCCTAGTTTCTACTCCTCTTTACCCCTTTAGAAAAAGCACTCAAGCTACTGTACCCGTGGCTCGAATACTATTAATTGCAAGGAATAGAAGAGAGGGTCGCTCAACACCAAAACAACACCGGCTCCTGTCAAGCTTCTAATAGCTCAATAGTGGTTAAGCCATAGGCAAGCCCCATAGGACTCCACTATTAAGACCATATCTCTCGATGGTGATGCCCCGTTATTTGCACAAAGACAGGCGCACTTCAAGGTTGAAAAATCCCTATTCTACTTACTCAATTGCAATTAATAATACCAACCATTTATAGCTAGCTTGAGGACCTCCCTTCTTGAGCAAGAAAAGAGAAACCTTGTGCTCTGATACCAATGTAACATTGAATGGCCTAGTAACTTGTGTGTAGCGGAAAATAGCATGAACATAGTGAGCATTTCATTAGAATAGATTTCTAATGAGCATAACAAAAGTGCTTGGGTGGAGAGAGCAACAAAAAGCATAACACCTAGTTAGATAGCATGAACAATACTTCAAAAGAGAGAGAAATTAAGCTATTGACAACAATTGAGGACCGGATTTACATGGAGCCGGTCTCCCCTCCAAAAGGTTTTGTATTATAGGTTTCTCCCATCAAGAGAGACATTTTACAATACAATTCTTTGTGTTCCTTCAATACTAGCTAGTGTAATGAAGATGGAAGCTTCAAGCACTAAGCAAAACACTTATAAAACACAACATCAATTCCCTCACGGTCTCAGACCCAAGACTTCACACACCTTCGAAGATGGTGAGAGCTAGCAGGGTATGAGAGTAGATAGAGAGGAAGAACGAGTAGTCTTACGAGAAAGATGTACATCTCCTCACATAATCACTCATATTAGCATAGCTTAGCTTAGTAATTAGCATGGTAGAGGAGATGAGCATGCATTGAAGTTTGGCTCTTGGTTGGATTTGCATCACAAAGCCAAGAGTTGTTAGTGTAGGCCTCCCTTCTCACAAACTTGGAGTAGGTGATAAACTTTCCATCAAAGCTTGAGAAGAAGAGAGAGAGTCTTCTTGCTTCACACATAAGCTTGTGTGAGTGTGTGTGAAAAATGACTCGAGAAAATCAGTCCCCCTCTCTCTCTTGGTCGACCCCTCTTGCTATTTGCTCATCCTGGCACCCCGTTGGACCTCTCTAGGCTTTGCCAATAGGATTTCAGGAGCATAAGTGATAGCCTTCTGACATGTGTCCTCCTTTCCCCTTTTGTGAGAGCTTTAGGTAATTAATTAATGCAACTAAACTCTGATTGGACCCCTTTGTCTCCTGGCCAATAGGAATCAGGCAAGCCATTGGGCTACTGAATGCTCATTGGACCCCTTGGGAGACTATCCAATAGTCTTCTAGAGAGCTTAGTCTTATTGGTTCTTTTATTAAGTGTTTTTAAATTAATTAAACTAGATTTACTCTAGCCTAATTCTGATTGGTGTACCTCCATGGCCATCCAAGAGGATTTGAGTGCACCTTGTGGACATCTGGACTAGGGAGTTGACATGTGTCCCTCATTCCCTTTGTGTAAAGGAGGCTTGCGAGTGTGTGTGTGTGTTTCTCTCTCATCCCCTACTCGCCCCCTTTTATGTAGGAACTATGAAAACTTTTTGAACACACACAAAACATCCAATTTTCCTAGTGTTTGACCTTTGGACATAACCTTTGAATTTTGGAAGTCTTAATGGGTTGAACCTTAGGGTACTTAAAGCCCATTGTTACACATTGCTCTTTTGCAAATGGCTCCTCCTTTGGATCTCTATTAAAAAATCAAGCCATGAGAGAACCTTAGGGTACTTAAAGCCCATTGTTACACATTGCTCTTTTGCAAATGGCTCCTCCTTTGGATCTCTATTAAAAAATCAAGCCATGAGAGGCTGTGAAATGAAATGTGAAATAAAAAGAACTCATCAATATATATATTTATATGTGTGTGTGTGTAAATATAATATAATATATATATATATATATATATATTAGAATTATGCAAGGTGAATTTTCACTTTAACATTCTAAAACACTAGAATGCAAAAAAAATCAAGACATGTCAGGATGTGAAATGAAAGGTGAAACACAAAAAATCATTTACTGTTTTAAAACTAAGTGTAAAACTAAGATAACACTTAAGGTAAGTTTCAATCATTACGAAAAACATTCAAAGTATGCCTAACCCAACTCTCCTCTAAGGCTTGTTTTAAAAAGCCAAAAAAATAAAATGAAGAAAGACTAGTTCAAGCGTTACTTGCCCTTCAGCGTGCGAAAGGGCCCTTAATTAACAAGCTTAAAATTTTCAAGCATCCGATGGTGACCTGAGCGTAGGTTCAATCTGTATCCCCGTAGGCCAGGGTGCTCTCTATCTCTCTGTCTCTCTGTGCAGGCGATGGAGGTGCTTTTGCAGAGGGCAAAGTCATTCGCAAGCGAGGCAGCAAAGAGATCGCAAGATCTCGCAAAGGAGGCAGCGAAGATCTCGCAGGAGATTGCTCAAGAAACAGCAAAGCGATCCAAAGAACTTGCTACCGAGGCTTCTAAGAAGGCCGATCAGCTGAAAGCCTTAGCTGGGGACATAACTCTTCCCATTCCCTCTGCCTCGCTAGCACCATCATCAGTATTACCTTCTACTTCTTCTTCCGTTGTATCCGATGAAGAGCTTATCAAATACGGAATTACCCCCGAACTCAGGGAGTTCGTCCATGGCCTCACCCTCAGCACATTTCAGGACTTTCCTTTGGAGGAGTTCAATTGTAAGTAGGCTTCTTTCCTGCTCTCTGAAGAGTTTCCTGCTTACCCAAAATATGTGGGTTAGCCATAGTCAAGTTCAAAACCCCGTATTGTGGATCAGCCAATGTCATAAAATTCCCGTCAATAATTTCAAACCAATGTATATGTCTAATGAATAAATGGCTTGGATTGTTTTAGTATAAATCAAGGTAATGAACTCCTTGGTTTTCACTTCTCAAAGCCTTTGTGGTCTGCTGGCTCAAAGTCTCAATGAACTTCTGTGTTTTGCTTGGCTGTTGTAATGTTTACTTTGGCAACCTGATTTTTTTTTTTTTTTTTTCTAGCTGATGCAAACGACGATTTGGGGACTTCAAATATCCGGCAAGACTTGACGGATTGGCAAGAACAACATGCTTTGCATGTGCTGAAGGCTGTTCCGGTAAGAAGCGTAGTTTCGATCTCTACAAGCTTACATCCTTTTCACTAAATGGCTGATAAGTGCACTGTTAATATTGTACGTGGGATGAATGGCGGGCTGCCCGCCTTCAAGAGGGTCCGGCTTGAGAGGATGCCCGGATGAGGATGCTTGCAAGTCTACAAGCATAGAGAGAGAGAGAGAGAGAGAGAGAGAGAGAGAGAGAGAGAGAGCGCTGCTCTGCCCCCACCTCCTCTGCGCTGCTCTGCCTCATCTCCCCTGCAGGTCGCGTCCTCCCTCTTGCATCCTTGCGCCCCCCCCCCCCCCCTCCCCCCTCCCCTTTTTTGCGCTAAACCTCCTCTTCCCACTTTCCCCCCCTGCTCGTGCCCTGGCTCGCCTTTCCCCGCCTACCCTTTCTGCCCGTCCCTCTTCCCGCTTTACCTCCGCCTGACCCCACCTTTGCCTACCCTTCCTGCATGCGACCTATACCGTCTGCCCCACCTGTGCTCGCCCAGCCCTGCCGGTCCCAGCCTGCCTAGCCCTGATGTGACCTTACTCGTTCAGCTCCGCCAACCCTTGCCTTGCCTTGCCTTTGATTGCGCAGGATGTCGCCAGTTCCTTTGATGAAAAAATAGCAATGAGAGTACCTTTGCCAATCAAGATGATTTCCTCCACTTTGCCTTCATCTGAACCAGTTACTTAATGCCCTTATACAAACCCAAGGGACATGTGGCTGAAACGGAAGGAAGGGAATGCGTGTCTCTAGGTCATCAACCGCACTCCTCTCAGCTTCGGGACAGATTGGGTTTTTTGCACCTTTGGTACGAGGATTTTTCATTAGCTACTTGTCACAAGACGGGCACCACGTGCCAATAGAAAAGAACAGACTGAACAGACTTTTAACACTTCAATAACAACTGGGGAGAGAGAGAGAGAGAGAGAGAGAGAGAGAGAGAGAGCCGACACGTGACACGGAGTGGCGGACTTCCACCCTAGAGAGTATTGGCCCCAAACCTTGGCGCCCCTTTCATTTCTTTATATTGCATCAACACAGTACAAGCCGATACTCCAAACTCTGCACCTTCTTCAGGAAGCGTGCCAGAGAATGAGCCCTAACCTCATATTTAAAGGCCCTTGGTCTAAAAAGCAATTACAGTGAAAAGCCTTCGGACTCAAAAGCATCTGGTCCAAAAGCAAAGCCAAAAAGCTGCCAATGTGAATCACGGAAATCCGTACAGCAGTCAACGCAAAACACAGAATTCCGTACAGCCTGCCACGTCATCATGTCAGCGCAATTTTTTGAAAATTTGCCACGTCATCAGTTTGTGTGTGTGTGCGGGTCCTGCTTTATTTTAATCCTTTATGTCACTTGGGGTCTCATCGAACGGGGTCCCCATAAGCTGGTAGGACTTTTTCTTCTATTACTTGTTCTTCTTAGGGTTTAGGCCCCTAGGCGAACATGTGCAAGTTGGCTCCATTCTTTAGGGCTTTGACACGCAGCAGATTGTTACATCTCCCCTTCTTGAAAGAGAGTAATCGTCCGCGATTACAACATATCTGCAAAACAACTCAAGTTAGCTCAAAAAAATTTCTGAGGGTCATTTCGAGGGACATTCTGAGAGACAAACAGTTTGCTCTTTTTGTTAAGGAGTTAGCTTCTCCTTTTGGCTATTTTGATCAAGGAGTTAGCTTCTTCTTTCGGCTGTTTTGATCAAGGAGTTAGCTTCTCCTTTCTGCACTTTTGATCAAGGAGTTAGCTTCTCCTTTCGTCCAGATCGGAACGCTTGATATTCTGGCGTAGTAAAATTAACCATCACACCCAGACCATATTGATCTTCCACGAGTATCTTGATGCACTAAAAATCACATACCCAAGCAATCTCATCGAATCAGGGATATTCAGTAGTTGGCACATCACAATGCAACACAAATGCTCACATATGCATGTTACAAGACATAGAAACATAAAGTTGCCGATGAACACTCCTCCCACATAACCTAACAAGGTCCGGGTCGGGAGATATTCAACGACTCCCTAGTCACTCCTCCCGCATAACCTAAAAAGGTTCGGGCTAGGAGATATAGAGGCCTTTTACAACCAAACGCCCCCAGACCGTAGCCTGCGTCGTTTGGAGGTGTTGAGAATAATCATTGCTCAGACTTCTTAATACTCCTCCCTCATAACCATCCAGGTCCGGGCCGGGAGTTACAACAACAATTATTTTACAAGCATACAACCAAACGCTCCCGAGACATCCCGTCTGCGTCGTTCACAGGTTCAAACAATAGCAAAACAACATTTCTCACTACTCCATCCGGGAGTAAAATCACCAATCATTGAAACCAATATTAAAACCAGAGTCAAATATTTCAAATCGACACCAAGATAAGTTCAAAACAGATGCCATTTATTTCAAACAAATTTTCAAACAATACTATCTAGCTATAAAGAAAAAAAAAACAAGTAGAGAGTTCATTTGAGGTTTTGTTCGGACAACCGAACTTTGAGGACGACTGGCTTGTCCTTTTGCATCACGGTGATGGTTCGGTTCCGAACCTGAAGAGTCGCATCATTCTTGTCGTGCCAAGGCATGCCCAAGAGAACGTCGCAATTGCCCAACTTTATGATGTGGAAATAAGCTTTTCCATGATAATTTTGAATAGTCATCGTCACTGACATAGAGTCAAAATTCAGTAGATAAAGATTTGTAGATTTCAGCCATGAGCGTTTTCATATTTCAGCCCATCTTGTCGTCGTCCTCATCGTTGTCGACATCGTCGGCAAGTCCAAGCATTGTAGAGATTTGCGCAATCAATAGTAGACCGCTCTCGCCATAGAGAGTGGGGCCCTTGGAGGAGGGTTTGACAACTTCCCGGTGTCGTATTCTCTTCTCTCTCTATCTCTCAATCTCATGCACCTTCACGCACAGTGTCCATTCACTTTGTTTGTGTCCATTGCACTCTCTCATTAAAGAACGGAAGGCTCTCCCTTCCGTAAGTAAAAGGAACCCTTGAGCAGAGTTCGGAGCACTCATCTTGAGCAAAGTTCAACATTCATTCCGCTGCACCTAACATTGGTATCAGAGCTTTGACAATGTTCTGTATCACTCAAGGAAAGAAACACAAGAACCACATAATTTTTTTGCTTGTTGAGGTCGCACGAACCCAAGTTCACTTGGGCGTGTCGATTCCTAATCGTGTTTTTGAAGAGCGATAGGAAACCCAAGAAAAAAGGGCTTGTCCAACCTCCCCTTGTGCCTCTTTTCACTCATTGAGAGCGGACCGTGCACTTAGCGGCCGGCCAATCGACGTGAGGTGGGAAAAAACAACCTTGGCGTGAGCGCAAGGCTGCCAAGGGGTGCGCCCGCGGGAAAGAGCAGAACTCGGGTGAAGAGAAGATCCTTCTCTAACATAGATTGCAAGCGAAGAAGACCCTCAAGAACCTCAAGACGCTCAAGAACCTCAAGAACCTCAAGACCCTCAAGAATCTCAAGACCCCCAAGAACCCAAGAACCCAAGACCCACAAGAACCCAAGACTTCAGTGGATGGTCATTACTCGAAGCGGAATGGATACTTCGCTTGGAGGTGATGATTATGAGAGAGGCGGCGAAGAATTTTCCCCACCAGGAGGTTTTTTTCCCCCTTCCCCATCTACGCCACGAGTTGTACGAGATCCTATGGAGGCTTGGTGCAAGACGATGATGGACACGATGACAACGTGGCACGAAGTAAGAATGGCAGCCATGGAGCGTGAGCGCGAGCAATTACGCTTGGAGGCCAAAGAATTTGATCACAAGTACGAAGAAAGAAAATCAGAATTGGATCGCAAGAACGTTGTTCATTCTTCCTCTCTCAGTTCTAATGTGCAGGCGAAGATTGAACGGATTCTGTAGAAGGAGACTCTCTCGGTCTCGTCTTCTCCAAAGCATGATACACAAGAATTGCATGATTATGATAAGCATGATGAATTGCATGATAATGATGAGCATGATGATTTGCATGATCAAGATGTGATTTCTCACAAGCATGATGATTTGCATGAAGATGATGTGATTGTTCACAAGAATGATGTGTTAGTTGAGGCTTTTTCTAGCGAAGCTAGCCTCGTTACAGATTCAATCCATCACGAAGAATCGATCTTGGCTTTCAAGTCGAGGTCCACAGAATCCCCATAGGGAAATTCGATCCAACACAGAACCGATCTTGGCTCTCAAGCCTAGGTCCAAAGAACTCTTACAAGAAGTACTATGTGTTCAAATGATTAGTCAGCACGCATTGTTCGAGTGTTTCATTCGTGATCGTTTCCTGTATTTTAGTCAGCGTCTTTATGTGATCCCTTTTCCTAGGCATGACATATCGTACGTTGAGCACGTTTCGCTCATGAATGAGCACGGATATATGCGGATTATTTATGAAAAACTGAAAAGTATGCATTCAAGGAAGTCACTTTCCATGTCTCTTCCTTGGCATGACACAGTTGTAGAAAGAGCACATGAAAGTATGAGCACCAAGCATCGGCATTTCCGTTGTGAATTGCCATAGATGATCGATTTCGATCAGAAGGACGCGTGTGTGTGGTGAACGGCTTGACACTCCGTCTATTTGTTCATCTACATTGCATGCAGTCTTTGAGAAAGACGAGATTTTTTCCAGTCACTTTACATGGAATGGGTATGTTGATGTTTTTGTGTTGGAAGTGGTTTCAAGACTTTTCAGCTATGGAGATTCTTGAAGAAGGAAGAAGCATGACTCTAGACGAAGTTGAAGCATTGAAGGAGCTACAGATGACTGTCGCTTTCGGCACGGTCCAAAGAAGCAAGCGTTGCAGACCTTTATGAAGTTCAAGTATCGCACGACCTACGCATCAGAGTGGACCGGCGAAGTGTTCTGTCCAGGATTCCGGATGCTATTGGCGATCTCCCTCGACGCCATACAGTTCGGTTGTAGTACCTCACTTGAGGGGATGTCACGTGACACATCCAACCCTATGTGTCCGTGGACAAGCTACAACATGACCGGGTTCAGTTCAGTCAAGTTAGTCTAGAATAGGAAGTGATCTGGCACTTTTGTGAGTCTGTTCGCAGACAAGCATGTCCAGACACTTAGATTAGATGCATATCCTCTGGTTGCACACAGCATGATCATCAGATTTTCATTAGAACCCATCAGTAGCATTTTTATAGTGCATAGACCTATTTTCCCTATTTTTGACATTTTTGACTTATTATTTTTAAGTGACTTCTGTTGGGAACTAGGTAGGGCAATTTTGCTAAGATAATATATAAGCAAACCAGAGCTAGCACTCTCTGGCATAAGAGGCAACAGGAGCACACGCTCAATAGGCAACTTCTGAGCAGAACCCCCATGAGGCCTAGCATTTTAATATCATAGCAGAAGGCTGGCGTTTTTGGACCAGATCAGCCAACGTTTTTGCATTGGCAAGAGCTTGGCGACAGCAAGAAGCAGAAGACTCCCAGCGTTAGCAGATTATGCACAGCCAGACCATTTTCATGCCCTAGCGTTTTTGCATCTGCCAGGCATTTCAGTGTTTTGAAGATCTACCGCGACGGAACCAACACAAGCACCAACGTTTTTAGTTTTTAGCACTTAGACATCGTAGAACAAGTCTCGAACCTCGTAGATTTCACCTTCTCGCAGCAGATCCTCGCTGCACGGTCAGATCCCGCGAAGTTTGCAGTTTCAGCCCGGAAAACGCAGATTTCAGCATCTGCGTTTTCAGCGCGTCGTTGTCGCATCGTCGTCGTCACCGACACAGAGTCAAAATTCAGCAGATAAAGATTTGCAGATTTCAACCATGAGCGTTTTCATATTTCAGCCCATCTCGTGGTCGTCCTCATCGTCGTCGACATCGTCGGCAAGTCCAAGCATTGTAGAGATTTGTGCAATCAATAGTAGACCGCTCTCCCCATAGAGAGTGGGGCCCTTGGAGGAGGGTTTGACAACTTCCCGGTGTCGTATTCTCTTCTCTCTCTATCTCTGAGTCTCATGCACCTTCACACACAGTGTCCATTTACTTTGTTTGTGTCCATTGCACTCTCTCATTAAAGAACGGAAGGCTCTCCCTTCCGTAAGAAAAAGGAACCCTTGAGCACAGTCCGGAGCACTTATCTTGAGCAAAGTTCAACATTCATTCCGTTGCACCTAACAATATGCAGTTTGGCATATTGTATTGGATTGTACATACAGGTTTGACCTTGGTAGATGCAGAGTAGTGGCGAACGTTTGGTTTGATCTCGGGGAGTTTGCTTGAGTAGCTAGGTTCTTTTTGGACCTTGACAGCTTCTTTGGCAAACATGATCCTCAGGTGACATCTTCCTATTCTTAGCAGTCCACTTATGGTGTGATTCTCTTTGAGTCTCGAGTCCCATGAGATTCAGTATTGATGTGTTTTCTTTTTTGCCGGATGTTTGTTTTCTTTTTTGCCGGATGTTTGTTCGCGATTCACTTTGAGAGAGGGATGATATACACTTGGGATGTGTTTCGGACAGATGAAGATCAGTTGCAGTTTCACTCTCAGTTCCGATGAAGTTCCTTCAGATACTTGCAGTTCATCATTCTATACGGTGGTTGGTGTAGTTCTTTGGTTCTTTGTCATCGGACAATTGATTTCTCAGTAGCTCTGGTTGTCCCATTCTTTGGACTTTCCGTAACAGCTTGGAGATTGTCACGGGGATGGGCACCATGTGCTAGCGAAAAATAACAGACTGAACAACTTTAAGCACTTCAAATAACAAATGAACTGAAAGAGATAGAGAGTGCACAACACAAGAGACGGGGAGTGGCGGAGTTCCACCCCAAGAGAGCACTGGCCCCAAACCCTGGTGCCCCTTTTAGTATTTCTTTATATTGCTTGAACTTAGTACAACGCCGGGACTCCACGCTTTGCACCTTCACTCGAAAGCGTGCAAGAGAATGAGCCCATGGCACATATTTAAAGGCCCTTGGCCTATGAAAAGCAGCTACATGAAAAGCATCAACTCAAAAGCATCTAGCCTCAAAAGCTGCCGCCCAAAGCTGCCCAGCGTAAATCACGGAAATCCTTACACCTGTCATGTCAGCATGGCAGCCTGAATTGCAGAAATCCGTACAGCTGCCGCGTCATCATGTTAGCGTAAAATTTGGGAATTCCGTACAGGCTGCCACATCATCAGTTCTCCACGCTTTGGGTGCTTTATTTTAATGCCTTTAGGTCACTTGGGCCCCATCAGACAGGGTCCCGTAAGTTGGTGGGAACTCCTCTTTAAAAATAGGCCACTTGGCAAGACTTTGCAAGTTGGTAAAACTTCTTCTGCTGCTTCTGCTTCTTCATTTAGGGTTTAGACCTCTCGGTTGGGATCTGTAGGTTGGCTCCGTTGTTCAGTGGCTTGACACGTCAGCAGTTTGTGATAGAGATTTTGGCATGTGGTATATGATGAGAGATGGAGGTTTCTCTATATTTCTTGGAGGGTGGAGCACTTTAGACTTGGGAAATGATCCGAATACCAATAGTTTATGCCTTCACCCTCATTACTGATGCATTCTCTTGGAGCAATCAGCAACAATACCTCTGCATATGCTGGTTGTGCGAATTGAGTCGGTTGGCTTGAGGAGATTCTTGTTAGAGCTGGATTTACTTTCAGCGGACAACATTTCACTTTTGGACGTCTTTCGAGGGTAGCAGTTAGATTGTATACAGCAGGATACTTTTCCACTGCGGAGTTTGTAACAGATATCCTCGTCCTCGAAACCCTCTCTTTACAATTGTAGATTGCTCACTCCAACTTTCTAGTCCGACTTCCTTTCCAGGAGTTGAGAGGGAGTATTAGAGTTCAGGCATCTCTCTTGGTTCATCGGTCCGTCCGAGTTTCTCCTAGGGACATGTGTTAGGGAGTGAAGGTTGTTTTGTGGCTGTGCCCGGCCATCGTGAGATAGGTCTCTCATATCGGGTCGTGTCTAGCCATTGTTAGCTCGGGTTTTGGCTTTGTTCCATGGTCAGTAGGCTCTTGGAAAATATCCCTAGCTCCCCCTATTTTTCCCAGGAATCTCGTGCCTCTCTCCTATTTTCCTCCCCATTTATTGGATCGTGGAGTCTAGAGGCTGGGTTGGGCAGTCAGGGGCAGCACCTATATATGGTGCAGGGAGAGTTACCTACAGATATATGCAGTTCAGCCCCAATTCAGGGACGCCCTCTCACGGGCACCCCAGGGGGCAGCATGTGGAGATCACCAGCAAGTAGCCCTAGCGTTTTCCCACAGCCCTAGCGTTTTCCCACCAGAAGCCCTAGCGTTTTTCATCAGTAGCCCTAGCGTTTTTTCCTAGCAGCCCCCATCGTTTTTGTCACGTGACACATCCAACCCTATTTGTCCGTGGACAAGCTACATCATGATCAGGGTTCAGTCAGTCCAGTCAAGTCTAGATTAGCGGTGATCTGGCACTTTTTGTGAGTCTATTCATAGACCGTGCATGCCCAGTCACTGAGTGTAGATGCATATCCTCTGGTTGCACACAACATGATCATCAGTATTCCCTTCAGAATCCATCAGATTCAGTTAGGGGAATTTTCTAGTGCATTAATCCTATTTTTTCTATTTTTGGTATTTTTCACTTATTATTTTTAAGTGACTTCCCAACAAAAGTAGGTAGGGCAATTTTGCTAAGTTAATATATAAGCAAACCCAAGTTAGCACTTTCTGGCAGAAGAGGCAGTAGGAGCACATGCTCAACAGGCACCTTCTCAGCAGAACCTCTGCAGGAACCGTTGGCGTTTTTGGTTTCCCCCACCTTCGCCACACATCAGCCCAGCGTTTTCAGTTTGCATCATCGCCGGAAGTCCTCCAAGCCCTGGCGTTTGCAGATCGCTAGCAGCAGTACCCTATTCCCTAGCGTTTCACAGTTGCCATTGCCGGAACTTCCCAGACAACCTAGCGTTTTTTGCTAGCGTTTTGCACTTGCTGCAGCGTTTCATTTTTCAGCCACAAATGGAGCAGAACAGCAGCGTTTTTCAGCAGTCTCCATAACAGACAATTCAACCCTAGTTGGATGCAGAAGACCCCCCATTTTCAGCCATAAAAACGCAGCCAAAACAGTCATTTTCAGCCACCCAAACAGCCCAAAGATTTGCAGATTTTCAGTTGTTAGAAGACCACAGATTTCTGCCCTAAAGTCGTCGTCGTCATCACCGTCGTCATCATCGGCATAGTCCCAGGTTGCATCAGTCCATTGCATCGTCATTGTACCACTTTGTGCAATCATAAGTAGACCACTCTCGCCGACGAGAGTGGGGCCTTCGGAGGAGGGTTTTACAAACGTCTCTGATGTCGTATCTCTCTTCTCTCTCTATCTCTCAGTCTCATACACTTACATGCACAGTGTCCATTCACTTTGTTTGTGATCATAGCACTCTCCATAAAGAACGGAAGGCTCTCCCTTCCATAAGAACTAAAAGGAACCTTGAGCACAGTTCGGAACACTCATCTTGAGCAAAGCGCAAACAATCATTCCGCTGCACCTAACAGTTTTTGGTGGGCATCCATAGGGAGGTCTGTAGATGACGGCAGGCTTCTTGTGGAGGTGATCCCTTGCTAGGACAGACATGGGTAGCATATCTTTCCCTACTTTTGATCCTCTCAGGGCAGCCCATCCCGTGGGCATCTCAATCAGAGGCATAGCACTATCCTCATGTGCCGGCCTAGGAGAGCAGAGATCCAGTTCTCTCTCTCTCTCTCTCTCTCTCTCTCTCTCTCCAGTTCTTCCTTTGCCAAGAGATGGATCAATGTTGGGGAGCCCATGTTGTGGCCGTGTTAGTGATCTCATGTGCAGAGCAGTTGGCAGTGTCAGTAGTAGGCGCAATTGTGTGTACCTCAGGTCTATCCATTGGGCATGTCAGTTCTACGTCGGACCATCCTTGGTCACTTGTACGAGCAGATTGTTATCAGCATGGAGCCCTTTTCCGATCTCTCTCTCTCTCTCTTTCTTATTCTCATTCTCAGATGTCCTGTCTCTCTCTACCTCAGTGGTCTCTCTTCTCCACAGGTGTGCCTTGTTCATGTGTTTGGCATTGCAGGATCCGAGTCGAGGTGCGCACCGAATCATGAGCCAGTTCTTGTCTTCATCGCATCTTCCGTTGCCACCTTTGACAGGATGGTGGTTGTGGTAGGGTGGTTAGGCGCGTTTCGTAGGCGGTCGAGGTAGCTGGGAGATTCCTCCTTTGAGTTCGTTTCACTTGCCTATCATAAATATGGGCTATGGGTAGTAGTAGCATGTCCACATGGCACGTTTGAGTCTTAAAACATGTAGTGCAAGGTATGGCCGTATGTGTATGAACATGTTTTCGTACACGTGTAAATTGTATGTATGCATACATGAATGACTTTGCATTTACTCAATTACATCGCTATTCATGAACATCTTTGCCTCTTCATGATTGCATGTTTTAACATTTTGTCTTCCATGTATGGTTGGCCAATGGCAACAAATGTCATGGTTGTGTGGTCTTGTATATTGGAATATTTCTTTGCATGCAGATGTATGTCTTATTCATGCTCTTTATTCTCGTTTGAGAGGGCCCATTCTTAAATGATTATTGATTAACATCTCAAGGCGAGGTCTAATGCAGACACCAAGAGAGGTGGTGTTTGAGGATGTGGTCAGGGTTTGGGAGAATGATTTCATGGAGCCGGCTTTGATTTCTTTTCACCTCTTTATGAGAAGGTGTGAACCATATTTGAGAAGGAAAATTCGACTTGTGTTTTAACGTTTCAACTAAAAATCTTGAAATTTGAGCCGGCCTCAATTCCTTCTTGCAAAAATTTGAGGTGGCGATCCTTTGATTTGAAGAGATTTTGGATAAAGCAAACCTACCAACCTACCTTTTCTTGAGCCTTGGATGTGGTGTGTTATGTGCATGTCACATGTAATGATTTATGTGTATTTGTTTGAGCAAATAAGTAATAAAGGACATTTCTTCATGTGTAAATTCAAGGGAAAGGAGATTTTGTAGATGTTGTCACAAGACGGGAACCACGTGCCAATAGAAAAGAACAGACTGAACTGAACTGAGAGAGAGAGAGACGACATGCGACACGGAGTGGTAGAATTCCACCCCAGAGAGTATTGGCCCCAAACCTTGGCGCCCCTTTCAGTATTTCTTTATATTGCATCAACACAGTACAAGCCGGTACTCCAGACTCTGCACCTTCTCCAGGAAGCATGCCAGAGAATGAGCCCTAACCTCATATTTAAAGGCCCTAGGCCCCAAAAGCAGTTTACAGTAAAAAGCCTTCAAACTCAAAAGCATCCGGTGCAAAAGCAATGCCAAAAAGCTGCCAACGTGAATCACGGAAATCCATACACTTGCCGCGTCATCAGCCATCGCAAAACGCGGAAATCCGTACAGCTTGCTACGTCATCATGTCAGCGCAATTTTCGAAAACTGCCACGTCATGAGCTGCAGATCCTGCTTTATTTTAATCTTTGTCACTTGGGGCCCCATCGGACGGGGTCCCCATAAGCTGGTAGGACTTCTTCTTGTGTTACTTCTTCTTCTTAAAGTTTAGGCCCCTCGGTGGGCATCTGTAAGTTGGCCCCATTCTTCAGGGCTTTGATATGTCAGCAGTTTGTGACATCTCCCCTTCTTGAAAGAGAGTAATCGTCCGCGATTACAGCATATCTGCAAAACAACTCAAGTTAGCTTAAAAATTTTCGAGGGACATTTTGAGGGACAATCAATTTGCTCTTTTTGTTAAGGAGTTAGCTTCTCCTTTCGGCTCTTTTGATCAAGGAGTTAGCTTCTCCTTTTGTCCAGATCGGAACTCTTGATATTCCGGCGTAGTAAAATTAGCCATCACACCTAGACCGTACTGATCTTCCATGGGTGTCTTGATGCACTAAAATTATATACCCAGGCAATCTCATCCAATTAGGAATATTCAGTGGTTGGCACATCACAATACAACACAAATGCTCACATATGCATGTTACAAGACACAACAAACAACTCCGCTGAGGACTCCCCCGAGACAAACGGTTTGCGGTATGAAGCTACTCAACGACTACCTCGTCACTTCCCCCACAAATAACCTAAAAAGGTCCGGGCCATGAGCTCAGAGGACTGTACAACCAAACGCTCCCCATATCGCAGTATGCGTCGCTTGGAGGTTCAAGCATACAACCAAACGCTCCCCAGGCATCGGCCTGCGTTGTTCCGAGGTTCAAACAATACGAAAACAATATTTCTCACTTCTCCACCCGGGAGTAAAATCACCGATCATTGAAACCAGTATTTAAAACCAAAGTCAAACAAGTCAAATCGGCACCAAGACAGGTTTAAAACAAATAGCATCCATTTCAAACAAAGTTCAAACAATACTTTCTCAAACAATGTTCAAAAGTATCTAACTAGAAAACAACTAGAGAGGTCATTCAGGGTTTTTTCGGACAACCGAACTTTGAGGACAACGGGCTTGCCCTTCTGCATCACGGTGATGGTTCGGTTCCGGACCTGGAGAGTTGTATCATTCTTGTCGTGCCACGGCATGCCCAAGAGAACGTCGCAGTTGCCCAACTTCATAATGTGGAAATCAGCTTTTCCATGATAATCTTGTATAGTCATTGGAAGTGCATCAATGAGCGGTACCACTTTCTGAGTTTGCCCCGTGGCTAGCTTAGCTTCAATTTCTCCACCCTCTACATCATAATCAAAGTGCATCTGCTTGAAGAATTCTGGATGGATGAAGTTCTCCATAGCTCCGGGGTCAAAGAAAATAAGGGCTTTCAAGCCGTTGACTTTTCCATAAGCTTTGCATAATTCATTAAAACTCTCGAGGTGTATACCAGAAATATCGGGTACTAGTCCAATAGCAGGTCTAGCCTTCTTGGCCAAAGATGGCCCCGGGGATCTGTCTGTCGCGGGAGCAGAAGGTTGCACTGAGGATGTCGAGGCTCGCTCAGGACATGTATTGAACGTATGCCCTGTTTGGAAACATTCGAAGCATCGGCCTTCTTGTAACAAGGCGTCTCGTTGACGTTGTGTCAGACGAGGCCGTTGAGGTTGGTTTTCACGGGATTCCCGAGAATTTGTTCGTTGTTGCCGGGAGTTCTGGTTAGTGGCCGGAGGTTCTTCTGTGGTAAACTCCAATTTTCCTTTCATGAGCTTGTAGCCGACCACAACATGGTCCATAAGCTCTTGCATGGTAGAGACTTGCTTGGAGAGACTATTCCTGCAATGGTGATGGTAGTCCAATGGTGTAGCGCTTGCACTGGTCCTCCAAGGGAATGAACTTAAAGAAGGACACCAGAAGGTACACATTGAGAAACCTTTGGTTAAAGTCGTCCATGGTTTCGGTGGCAAGCATTTTCAAGTTGCCCCACTCTGCCAAAATCGTGACTTCAAACGTCGAAGTCATGTAACTACGTGCAAAAACTGTCTTGAAAGCTTGCCAGGTCCTTGGAGCATGCGGTTGTGTCGCGATTGAACTCCACCATTGCATAGCATTATCTTTAAGAAATCCCGCTGCTCGAGAAATCTTGGATTCTTCTCTATAGTTCCCCAAAGCATAGATGTTGTCGAATTGGTGTAGGAACTGCAATGCTTTCTTGTGATCTTTCACCCCAGAAAAAGTGAAAAATTTGATTGTCGTGCCAACAGCTTTGAAATATTTGGGTTGGTTAGGCGTATGTCCCGGGTATGGATAATAAGGGTATCCATATGGGCTCCAAACATTGTAGCCTGGTGGCGTTGGTGGTGGAGGTGGGGGCAATGGGGGTGGCAAAGGCGGTTGCACTGGATCAGGGTCAGATGGCTGCACCATACTCCTGAAGACTCCCCCGATCAAAACAGACGGTTGAGAAGGTTGCCGGATGGAAGCTCTCGTACTTTCTGGTGCTAGAGGAGGAGGTACCACCTGGGGCATCATCAGAGGGGGTAACATGTAGTTCAAAAATTGTTGAAAACTTTGTAGCATCGGAAGATTCTGCTGAGGATGCCGCGAAAGAATGTCGTGAAGCTCATTGAGCAGAAACTGCAAGTATTCTGCTGAATCCATGAATTCCAAGTCTTGGGTTCTTTATGGCTTATGCCCTTTAAGACACAGCGATGAAGATGGGAGCACGCCCGATGCGCGATGAAGTAAGGGTGGGAGTTGCTAATAAGTCCGGGGTCGGAGGCCGAAGATACCTCAAATAAAATTCCAATAGCTCTGTCTGCTCTTTTGTAGGACCGGTATGCTTTCAGAAAAGCACACGCCTGATGCTCTGATACCACTGTCACAAGACGGGCACCACGTGCCAATAGAAAAGAACAGATTGAACAGACTTTTAACACTTCAATAACAACTGAACTGAGAGAGAGACAGACGACACACGGCACGGAGTGGCGGAATTCCACCCCAGAGAGTATTGGCTTGGCCCCAAACCTTGGCGTCCCTTTCGGTATTTCTTTATATTGCATCAACAAAGTACAAGCCGGTACTCCAGACTTTGCACCTTCTTCAGAGAATGAGCCCTAACCTCATATTTCAAGGCCCTAGGCCCCAAAAGCAGTTTACAGTGAAAAGCCTTCAAACTCAAAAGCATCTGATGCAAAAGCAATGCCAAAAAGCTGCCAGCATAAATCATGGAAATCCGTACACCTGCCACGTCATCAGCCAGCGCAAAACATGGAAATCTGTACAGCTTGCCATGTCATCATGCCAGCGCAATTTTCGAAAACTGCCATGTCATCAGCTGCGGGTCCTGTTTTATTTTAATCTTTATGTCACTTGGGGCCCCATCGGACGGGGTCCCCATTAGTTGGTAGGACTTCTTCTTCTGTTACTTGTTCTTCTTAGGGTTTAGGCCCCTCGGCCGGCATCTGTAAGTTGGCCCCATTCTTCAGGGCTTTGACACGTCAGCAGTTTGTGACAGATGTTTTTCAATGAGAGTTTAGAAGAGTATTTTAAACTAACTCTCTCAATTCCTTTTTCAACTTGCTCCTCACTTCATCTAATTCTTTCTTTCACATTAGTCTCTAATAACATTATCAGTGCCATGGTTGCATCCATTCGCATACCTAACCCTTGTTTCCATACCATGTTTACAATACGTATTCTATCGACCGAATTACCTCACACACAACATTTTTCGAAAAAGTAGAGCTATACTTTACACTCTCACTTTATCTCCTATAGTTTAATTGCATCATCGTAGGCCCATTTGAAATATCTTTTAATGTATGCACAGCTTATATGAACCTTAATCTTTCATGACCAATGCTAGAAATATGAAATAAGTTTTGGTATTTTTTAATACATTGCCTACCTTACATACCTTATCCGAGGAAAAAGAACAATACTTGTGTTGTTCCTGTACCTACTGTATGGTATTTGTTGCACCTAATTACATTATAAACACTAACTTTACCTCCACCAATTATATCGTGTATTACCAAATAACACCCAAAGGGTGGACAAAAAGTACAATTCTGATGGTAATGGCTGCACCGAATTTTTGCGATTTCTTTATATAGTATTGCAGAAATTAGAAGTGCTGGTAGCGGGTGCTCATTTGTCACGAGGGTGGTTAAAATGCTTGCATGGGTTTTTGTGAAGAGCATCTTTAAGTTCCTTATGGTGCTTTTATTGCAACAGGAAATTTCTCAGTTTAGATATGAGTTGTGTCCAAGGCACATGAAGGAGAAGAGATTTTGGAAGATTTATTTCACCTTAGTGAGAAGCCACGTTGTTCTGTAAGTACAAAACCTGGTTTTAATTTTTAATACACAAGTATGTGTGCAGTTTCCTCTCTGGACCTATGTTTTTGTGGCAAATTCTACTTTTTGTGAACTGCCTTTTTTTTCACTTGATAGCTATGGGCATTGACTTCATGGGTAACTTGTAATTTTCTTACGTTTCATAATCAAACAAGGTTGCATGGTGTCACACTCAAGTTTCAAAGATCCAGGCTGTTTGTTTGAGTTCCTTAAGTGTAGGTATGGAGTCTCTCATCCTCGTGGCTTGAAGATTTGAATTCCAAAGTCTTATGCGGCCTTTGCACCTAAGGGTCCTACACGGCAGAGCACACCAAATACACACCCCTACTAGTTACGATACCACTCTTTTGGATGACTTCTTTAGGGTTTGTGTTTGTCTATGGAAAACTTCGCTGTTTAGTTGTATTTTTTACTTCTCAATGTCAGGTTGAGCTTTCTTTTTCTCTGTCCCTTCCACTAGTTTGTAGTGGAGATGTTATGAAAGGGTACTATGGTTTGTTCGGTTCATTTTTTTGCTTCCTTTCTATCAACAGATATGAAGCACCGGCTGTCATGCCCGAGGATTTTCTGAGGGATGAGCATCATGCAAAACCAACAGTTGCTACCAGTGAAGGAATACAATTGGCAGAGAGACCTTCTAGGGTGGTTGACACATCTGAAAAGAAGCGGTCTATTGATGATCAGGATCTGGATGCATATTTACTGGGTGATAGTGGTATGAGTAACTGCCAGTGATCTTTATTCGCATTTATAGCTAAGCTTCATTACCAAGGAACATGTTTTTCTTTCTTGGATGGCTTGTTTATGGCAAATACTGCCATAAACAAGCCATAAACAAGCAGGCAAATACTGCCTGCTTGTTTTTGATTGATTTGCTCATTGTAAGTTTCTGTTGAGCCAGATGGTGATGGTGAGGATGTGGGGTTTGATGCTGAATTTGATCAGTTGGTCAACAGCTCGGTAAATGATTTTGAAATTTTGGAGGGTTGATGTAGATGTCCTATGCTACATTTTCTGTTGTTTTGTTTTTTTTTTTGATTCAGGCTTTGAATAGTGATGCCGAAGAAGAGCAAAAGGGGGATTCCAAAATCATAAGCTCATCAGGAAAGAAAGCGAGTGATGACTCATCAGATGGGGAGCTTGTTTGATGTGATATTCATGTATCTCTCACCTTTGAAGCTGGCGTATAGCTATTCAGTGTACACATTCCTGGTGAGCTTCTCTTGTGAGTGCAGTACTTTTTCATGCTTTTGCTTATACTGAGCGGATAAGGGTGTGGTTCAGGTTTTCGGAGGGCTGAAGCTTGTTGGTTAGGCCACTCTTTATATTTTGCAAATTTGTGACAACCTGGAGATGCGAATGAATGACTGCAAGCTTTGCAAAACCATGGTTGTGAAGGATGAATTGTGCTTCACAACAAGCATCTGTATAAAACTCTGTTTTATGTAGCCACATTGTCAAGGAGCCGCAATCTTGTGGTGTGTTGATTCCTTTGAAGGGAATGTTATTGACCTTGTACAGCTTTATAAATTAATTTGACACAGCATTTGAGCAAGGAATGCTATTTCATTTTTTTATAATAAAGAACAAGTAAAACTGAGAAAGGGCAGTAGCCAGCATAGATGTCTCGGTATTTCAATTAATGTGCAGTCTCTGAGAATTTGTGAGTGACAGGTCTTAAGTTCAAGACTCTTCGGATGGATCTTCGAGGTCTATTGGGATTGTTCCTACGCCGTCAAATAGTCTCATCTCTTCTTCTTCCTAACTGTTGTACTTAAAAGTTGTTTTGTGTGTCCGACCTGTGATCTAACCTTTCGAGTCTTGATGTCACGTGCCCTAGTTGTGTTGATGATAAGAAGGCATGCAATTATGAGGGTGTTGCAATGTTGAAGGCCTGTTTTTGTTTGCAGAGGGTCTTCAGAGCTTTGTGATCATCATCACGGTGCTATGCACTGCTCGAGAAATCCTTTTTCTTGGCCATTTTTTTTAAAGGGCAAACTAGTCAGACAACTGGGATTTGTGCCCAAATTATAGGGACATTTATAATTAAATTCACCAATTCTTAACCTTCAAAATCAAGGTGCGATCCGAACACAACTGGGAGTTTTCATTTTCAACTGATCTCCGTGTTTGCCATCTTTTTGCCCATACCTTTTTTGTTTACCCCGGTTAAACTCTTTTGGGAATATACTTCAAGACTGATGAATAACACGATGCTCAATTTATTTCTTCAGCCGTCCCCAAGAAAACATCAATCCAAAAGTTGATGCAGGCTTCATGTTGAGATTAGACCTGATATGGTCAACCCAGTTGAGTCAGGTGTTTCTCAAATTGCAAGTAGAGACAAGTCATTAGCTTTGAGCTGTTAAGAGTTTTATTACCTTGTAGGGCTTGTGCCCATATTCCAAAGACAATTGTAAATTAACTATCAACTTCTTGGGACTACTGTGTATTGTTTTCATTGAAAAAAAACTCATCTTGCTGTTGTAGACGGCATTAAAGGCATAAGGATTCAAGAGCTGGTTCAGCCTGAAAAAGAAAGCTATGCTTTATCTCGACCATAAGAGTTTGTAAAGCTTGAATGGGTAAAAGTATACAAAGTTCTTTCTACATTGTGACATGTCCTTACGAAATTCTTTTATTGACCTACTTGTGGAAAAGGCCTTTATTTGGTTGTGTTTTTTTATAGCTTTGGGGATACGACAATGATGGTTTTAAGTGGCGGAGCCACCCACTAAGCTGAGGCTATTTGACACTTTGATGGAGTGCAGATATGGGGGCCTACCTTGGATCATCATAGTAGATCGGGGTGCGCAAATGATGTATGGAAATCCATGAAGAGACCACTTTGTATCCATAATCTCTAGGGTAATCCAGGTGAAAGCCCCAATGCCACATAAGATTATCGGGGTTGAGACGAGTGCACCATCGACTGCAATGGAGACTCTTGCTAGACAAGTGTCTTTCATTCATAGCACATGGGAACTCCCATGCGACATATATGCATGACTAGTGCTCGAGTTATTGTGACAATTGCTAGTGAGGGTGATACTCTATGTTGGTTTGCATAGATATCATCTTTATTTTGAGCTACATGGATTTACTATGGACAAGCTGCCCCCTTTTCAACATACCCTAGATGCACCATCCCTCACCCTCACACATACTCTCATTCAGCTTGATACTAGGACTTGGTTGTCTTTGTCACATGAGTTGTGGACAAAGATGGATTTTTATCGAGACCATCTTCTCCGCATGACAGATGATGGGTTTATCTAATGCCCTGGGTATATGGACACCCACCTATCTCATGGCATTAGATGTGTTATTGGTCAACAATGCACCTCATCTCACCAGTTGAAGATGGAGAGTGACCAATATAGAGGTATATCCCAAAGCAGAGATTATGCTAGTTTTGCCAGAGAGACGCTTAAAGACAGAGGAGCATTTTATCTACCAATGCACAATATACTATGAGATTCGCGAGCATTTTCATTGCTTATTCAGAGAGAGCTTTGGCCCAGATATGGATTACAATGGTCAGAGGTGCCTACGTCTCTTCTTCTTGGAGATTAGTAGACTTGGAGAGACTACCCTTAGGAGCATGGGAGCTACACATAATCCATATAGAGTTAGATCACTACTTATTACAGAGGGACCACTCGGGATGGCCCACCACAGGTTACCTAGTCACACCCTCATTGGGGTATCCTTCTTGATCAAGCCATCCATGAAGCTTGGTCACTCACGACACCCAAGGATGCAAGGATCTTCACATCATGCACGAGGTCTACATCAGATGCTGTAGAGCATCATTGAGCCACATAAAGCACCCCCCCCCCCCCCCCCCCCCCCCCCCCCCCCCCTCAACGCCATATTGGAGAGACCCATGAGAGTTTTCATGGGATGATCACCATTGTATACTTTCTCCATTGTGCACCTCATTAGCCCTCATGTGATTATACCCCTCCCCTTATGTTTTGAGTTGTGATGAGGTGTTGATGACGATGAAGATGTAGGTTAGGCTTTACATACCTACCCACTCTTGGTATCCTCATTTATTTTTATTTTTATTTTCCATGGACATTGTAGTATAGTCACATATTGATGTAACCTTTTGGTCTCATAGGTCATTTTGGCCTTTTGAAGACCTTTACATAACATCTCTGTCTCTCTGTCTCTCTCTCTCTCTCTCTCTCTCTCTCTCACACACACACACACACACACACACACACACACACACACACACACACACACACACACACACACACGTGCGCAGAGTTATCCTTTTGGTTGTCATTCTTTGACTTAACCACTACCAACCTCATCTAACCCTCTCATACATCTTGGGATTCTTGTGGGTCTTTGACTCGATCCAAAACTAACATTGTCATAGGGTTGGGACTTCATTTTGTTAACAAATTGGGTTCTTATCTTGTCAAAGTAGTGGACTTGCTTCGTATAAGTAATGGGTACCAAAGCCTAAACTAAATATCGGTTAACCTTAATAGAATCCTTTGTGGAACCGCCCTTGACTTAACGTTGTGGATTAGCCTACATTTGTTTTATTTCAAATAGGAACATTGGCTTGGCGTCGATGCCAGGACTTTATACTAAATACCCATTGTAGTGACCAAGGCTTGCTCGAATAATTATTCCCTTCTGTGGGTTTGCTTGGTTTCGTAAAAATTCGAGGTGAAATCTTCCCTTCACTTTGAGTTAGTTAATGTCACATGTGCTTTCTTTTGGGTTTGTGTGGGAACCTTCCTTCACTTTGAGGTGGTGGATGCCACATGGGCCTGCTTTGGGTTTTGATGCTTGGCATTAACTGCCCAGGGTGGGGATCCGAGTCTTCCTCTCTCTCCCTCTCTCTACACCTCAAGGATGTCATCCCTCCAGTAGCTTCTCCTCTATGGCCTTTCCATGCAATGACTTCAATGGCTTTGCAACACTGACAATGTGTACTACTCCCTGGGATGCTAAGAGTTATGGCTTCATCACTCTTTGGATTCTCTCACCACATGAAAGTATATGAGCTACTACTTCATCGACATGGTGAGACACTCTTGCCTAAACTTGATTTTCTATATGGTGTTCTGTTCGCCTCATGTTAGGCAACTTTTATATGGCATTACCCATTGTTGGGGTAAGACTTTAGCTTACACTCAATCGTGAGAACACTCCCTAAAGCCAAGCATGCACCATTACGTGCATAGTCACACTTTCCCCATGGAACCCTACAGCCTCACACATGCTACTGATTCCCTATAAAAATGCTACACACTTGATAGCCACTTGTGGTAACTCACATGCCCCTTGCCATTACCACATGGTGTATATCCATCCACTCATTGATTCCACTTCTCCACCTTGAGCCTATATATGGACATTATCCAAAGCTTGTACTCTTTCCCCCAATTTCTACAAATCAATCAAGCAAGTTTCATTCTACATTGTGTATTGGGCTCTTCCTTTCAATCTATTTAACTATCTATCGCTATGGTGCAACCACATCTATGAATGCTACATTGGTTCACCCACCGTGGCACTTACATGTGGTATTAGAGCTAACATGTATTTAGTATCTCCTAATTACAACGGGTAGATCCCTATGCTAGCCTCTCTCTCTCTCTCTCTATCTATCTCTCTCTCTCTCTCTCTCTCTCTCTCTCTCTCTCACACACACACACACACACACACACACACACACACACACACACACACACACACACACACACACACAACACTAAATTCAATCATAACACTTTAAGTTAATTGTTACTCAATTTTCAATTATCTCTAGTATTGGTCTTTGGGCACCTCTATACAGTCACTACCCTACTTGATGATTGGGAATAACTGGATCGAGTATTAGGGTTGTGTGTATTTTTTTAAAATTTATCTAATTTGCTTTAGTTATTTTTTATGCTTGCATAAAACTCTATTTGCACGAGCCTTTTTGCTCGTGCGCGCGCGCGCGCACACACACACACACATATCGTCTTACACGATCTTTTTGTAGAATCCTCAAGCACAAAATTTTCATTTTGTTTGTCCCTTCAATCGTGTACACAAAAGCTCTTTGTTTTTGGCTTTCAAAGGAGCTATGAAGTTTTTTCTTTTTGGGTGGGACTTAAAACCCCCTAATCGATTGTGTGTGTGTGGCTTTGAAGACAATGGGAAATTATAGAGGTGGGAAACTATTTTAGAAAAAAAAGCTTTTTTCCCCCTTTTTAAAGATGTCTATTTTACCTTAAAAAAGCCTTTGGAAGCTTTTGACTATGCTCTCAATCATCAAGAGCCACTGCCTTCTTTTACTCTATACTAGCATAATCTCCACTTAAGTGGGCATGTCATCGTTGTCAACGAATCAACACCATTGGATGCTACTAGCTTGTCTGCAATCGGCTGGCCCACATCATCACCACACGTGCCTGCTCTTTACATCATTTGGAGCTTGCATGCTAGTGCCCTAGCCCCTCATCAACAAACTTCGATGCTTAAGATGTATGCATTATTGAAGAGAAAGAAATGTAGGGATTTTCTCCCTTTTTTGAGGAATCAAGAAGGCATTCCTGCTAAATCACCCAAAGAAAAATTGGAGATTTCTATTTTCTCCATTATTTTCTCTCCTCTTCTCCAAAGAAATGTGGATATTACTAAAGTAAAGGCACAAATTGCCTTGGCAAGACAAAAAATAGTGCGAGTAAATGGCTAGACTGTTGGACCAACCACTATCTGAAGGGGAGATCAAAGAAACTATTGGATGTTTGAAGGTTGGCTTGGCGGTGTCCCTATTGAATTTTATAAGAAACCATAATTTTTGACACCATACATATTACTGGTCCGGCAAGAAGCCCGCACTCTAGGAGCTCTTTTACCTAAAATCAGTGCTAGTGTTGTCAAGTTGATTTATAAGAAAGGCTCAAGGGAAGACCTATCTAACTAGAGGCCTATCACATGTCTGACTTCTATTTATAAAATATTCTCCCACTCCTTGGCGAAGAGGCTCGTTCGTTTGATGGCTCATTTTATGATGAAAGAATATAAGGGGTTTATCAAAGAAAGGTTCATCCTATATGCTATAATTGCCGTATGGGAGGGAATGGACTATGCCTCAGAGTTTGATTAAGATTACTTTTTTTTCAAAATTGATTTTGATAAGGCATATGATAGGATAGAATGGGAGTTTTGATTGAAATGTATGTTTGACATGGGGTTAGGTAGACAATTCATAAAAAAAATTCATATTCTTTTTGAAAACTCTTCAGCCAGAAGGATCTCTATTAATGGTGAATTGAATGAATCTATTCCTCTACACAAGTCTAAGTCGAGGATGTCCTTTGTCACCCCTACTTTATGACATTTTCTATGATTCTTTGGGGTGGATGGCTAAAAGTTTCATGCAGAAAGGAACATTGAAAGCTATAAATATTCCAAGCTTAGTTGACCAATCGTGTTTACAATAGTTTGTGGATGATACTAGTACATTGGTTAGAAATGATGCACAATCTGCTAAATCTTTTAGCAATCAATGCCCTACTGTGGTAATTCATGCTTTGGATGCCAACCAATTGTTGATGGATAGCTGTTTAGATTGCTTGGATTCCCATGGGGTTTCATGTCACTTCCAACCAAAGATGGAACTGGGTACTGGATAAATCTAGAAAAAAGCTCTTTACCTGGCAAAATTACCATCCTAATCTTTCTGTAGGATATTTTCTCTCAATCATTATCTATTGCCTTCTTTTATCTTTTACTCATTTGCTAGGGTATTTTCTCTCAATCATTACCTATTGTCTTCTTTTATCTTTTTCCTATCTTGTTGGACTTTACAGTACTAGCTGAACATACTATTTAATATGACCAAAGGTTTTTGTGGGGTGGAACTGAAGAGATTGACAAATTCCCAAAGATAGCATGGAATACCTTCTGCATGTCTAAAGACAGGGGGCGGTTTTGGTATTTTGGACATTCAAAAACTGGCCACCAAAATTTCTTCCAAAGGGATCATCAGAGTAGTTGACTCAGAGGATTACTGGGCTTGTTTGATGAGGAGGTTTATGCACTTGTTCAATCTTAAGGATTACAGAGCCTAGAAAGAATTATCTTCAGTTGACATACTGTTTTCTCACGCTATTATTGTTCCAAAAGGCTCTAATATGGTGTGCACGTACTAGAAAGCATGGTTCTCCACCAAATTTTTTTGTCTCTTTCTAGAAAATTACTGCTCTCTATGAAGTTTTGGTTGCAAGAGTCCACATGGTTTGAGCACTAGACAACCAAGTTCTTCTTACAAGAAGGGCACATGGTTGCTATAAGAGTGGGATCAGATGCTAGAAGGACATTTTTAAGGATGACAGGTGGCAACCTACAATTGTCCAGCGATGCCAGATTTCAATGGTTATGTTGAATTTTTATTGGATAGAATTGATTATTTGATGAAACCCATCATGCAAGGGTGCTTTAAAGGGAAATTTTTCTTTGTAACTAGGATTTGTAGAGACATCTTCAACTCCACAAATGCTCAAGTCAAAATGGACTCTGCTTTGGTTTCAAAATTGAATTCCAAATGGGGAATTTATTGGAATGCCCAACAATGGGCTTATAGATTCAAGTGCTTGTGGGCTTACCCCCCTTGTCTATTAAGCAGAGATGCCTCTTGTGGCTAATCCTTCAATAGGGTGTGTGGACACGAGCAAGAGCAACAAATATGGTATCTCCAATGCTATTTGTTGTAGGTGTAAACTTCAGGAGGAGAAAGTGGAGAAAGTGTACGTTGGTTTTCTATGAGCCCTCAAGATTATACAGAATACATGAGTATATGGATTGGGTGCACCATTCATAGGAGGAACCCCTTTCCACTTGTTTGTTTTGTTGGACATGATAGCCCCTATCCTACCCTAGGGGTCTTTGTATCTTCTTTATCTTTTTTATAATTCCGTTATTTTTCTCTAAAATAACAAGCTTCAATGCAGTGCTTCACCCTCAACTCCTACCCATTGCTAACCCCATCAATTTGAGCCACTTGAAGAGCCCACACTGGCCCACACTAATATGCTAGCTTGTTGCCGCCTCAACGCAGTCACTGACCACAACCACACGCCACTAATCTCCTAACACTCTCAATTGGTTGCTCCCACATGCTCATCTGGCCCTGGATTGCATTTTCTATCACCATCTACTATTGCCTACCCCCGAAGTATCATACACGAATATGTTCAAATGGTAGCACGGTTGAGGTCATTTGGGCCATCGAATGCATTTTTGTAAATTTGGGTCGTTGAGTAAATTTGGGGCCAAAAAGTAAAGTGCGTCGTTTTGCATGTTGAGCCTCGAACCCACGACCTCCATTGTGCGATGCATTAAAGTATGTGTCCACATGCGTTTACTGAAGTGCGTGAAATTTCAATGCATTAAATGTAAATGTGGGCCTATTTATAAATGGGACAATTTTGTAAATTTAGGCCGCTTCATCTTGTAAATTTAGGCCCCTTGATTGCACCGCCTACAATGCACATGCCACACGATTTTCACCTCCACCCTTAATCCCATTTGAACACTCATGTGTCAAATAGTTATGAGGGTTGCCTACTGCACGCTTATTGTTTGATTTATTGATTTAAAAGAAAAAAATTGGAGTTCCCAGGGTTCTCACGACAACTTACTACCATAGCCTCATTTCCATTGATCCTATTTTGGCACTAAGATCTTGCTCACGTAGCAACACAAGATCACTCCAAAGAAGCCAAGCCCGAGCTACGAAGGCTCTCTTTCACTAGAGCTAATTTTTTGGCACTAAGGCCCCAACTTCATAGCAACAGAGTCTGTGTCATCAAACCCTACCACTGGCCTCTTAGGTCAAATGCAGTGGAGTGTGGCTAGGTGGGGACCCCTTTAAGAGGGTCTTGTGGGATAGGGTTTGTCCAGAGTGGGGGGACAACCAATTGCCCCATCCCTCTTCGATGGCATTTGGTGGTGTAGATCTAGATCTATTTTTTCCTTTTGTGGAAGGTCTTCCCTACCACCTTCTGCCAAGGAGGCAACAAAACGCATGTTGTTCTTTGGTGGTAGTTTGGCATGGAGCAGATCTGTGGTAGGATTTTGCTCTTTGATGGTACCGAATGGCAGTGATGTGCAATGTGGTAATCATCCTCTTGGCTGATGGTCATGATGTTTCTCAATTTCTCAAGGTCCCTTATTATGGTGTTTGGCTAACCTTGAGAGCTTGCGGTTGGAAGCTACTCAATGGTGTGAGTGGCAGATGCAAGCTCCTCCATAAACCCAGTTTGTGGCTAGTTGTATCTGGGTCTGTTTATGATGGTGTGTAACCCCATCTTTGTGGCAGGGTGGCTCCCTTGTTAACCAAACCTCTGTAATTATTTTTTGTGACCATCTTTTGTATGATCTCACGATGCTCACAGTAACCTGTCTACATGAGCTTTCTAAGTAATTCCTTTTAGTGCTAATTTACTCTTAACCTCCACTTGTTCTAGAGGTACGTCCAATAAACAAGTGATAAAATCACAAGGCCTGCCATGGTGAGAGCTGCATAAAAATTGAAACTTTACATCACTTTTCAAGTGATAGAAACTTATACATAAAACTAGTGGTAACAAGAGAGCTTAGGTGTAGAGATCTTGTGTCGTAGGAAGAAAAAGGGGGGGGGGGGGGGGGGGGGGAGACAATGCCTCTATGAAAACAAAGGTGGAGGGAGTTAGTCAATGCTGACAGTGATATCCAATATGGTAGTGGACAAAGGACGTTCTATTTTGGAATGCCAAGAATAATCTTTCTTGTCAATAACAGACTTTTATGACTTGAGGACCATGCCCAAAAACTGCCATTAAATTCTACAAGGTGGTTTTACATGGCTTTGTGGCGTTGAATTATGTAGGGAAGAAGAGTCTTCATCTATGACACAAAACAAGATGGCAAACTATGCTCAAATATGATACATGCATGCACACATAGTACACATGGATGATGGAGACACCATTTCTTTCCAAGTTTACCTCACGACAACTAATTAGAAACATGGGACTTTTGGATGGGGTCCAAAGGATCCTCATCTGAAAGGATCTTAGGCTAGCCTCTCTCTCTCTCTCTCTCACACACACACACACACACACACACACACACACACACAACACTAAATTCAATCATAACACTTTAAGTTAATTGTTACTCAATTAACTCACGCACTTTTCAAATTTTCAAGATAATATTTTTTGGCATTAGTGTATTTTTATAAGGATAGCTAAAGTTTTTCACCCGTAGAAAATGGATTAAATGTCCGACAAAGATCAATCCTCACATTAACACCCCAAATCGATACAGAGATTTTTCAGGACATTTTACAAATTCTTGGATATTTTGTTCTTTTTATTTTTAAGAGTTAACATGTGGGCCATGCTTAAAAGTCTATAAATTCCTTACATTTTGGCAGGCAAGGGTGCGATCTAAAATCAACGAGAGAGAACACCCCAAATGGGTAGAGAGATTTCCCAGGTGATGGACCTTTTACCAACTCTTGGATATTTTGTTCTTTTTATTTTTAAGAGTTAACATGTGGGCCATCCTTTAAAATCTATAAATTCTTTAAATTTCGGCAGGCAAGGGTGTCAATCTAAAATCAAAGAGAGAGAGAGAGAGAGAGAGAGGACAAATTTTTAGTGCCGTATTTAATGTGTTGAAATGCAAAGTCCAACAAATGACACAGGAGGAGAGAGGAAGACATAACAAAATGTTTGCGTGTAGGAACAATCTAAAGTGACTTTAAAAGTTACAAGACAGGTCTTCAACAAAAGTGAATATCTATGGAGAGGAGGAGAGAGAGAGAGAGAGAGAGAGAGAGAGAGAGAAGAAGAAGATGAAGAAATTTTTTAATTCCATCGGAACAATCCCAAAAGATATATCTCACAACATGGGTAAGAATAAAGTTATTTTTGTTTCATCTCTCTCTCTCTCTCTCTCTCTCTCTCTCTCTCTCTCACACACACACACACACACACACACACACACACACACACACACAAAAGTACACATGTCTTGATAAAAGGAGAATTTGAGATGTTGTAGGATTATCCAATGAGATCTCAAAGATCTATCCACCGATGGTAGATAGAGAGAGAGAGAGAGAGAGAGAGAGAGAGAGAGAGAGAGACCAATCATAGCCGTCTATACTTTTCTTTTCAAAAAAATGAGAGAAAAAGTTCGCTTCTCCTTCTTAAATGTCCACATGGGATTGTCACTTCAACTAGAGGGTTTGGGGGGGACGGGGGACGAGGGGAGCATAGAAACTTTGAATGTCATAGTTTTTGTATTGGAACAATAGCAAGATGCCTC
The DNA here is from genome assembly GCF_014529385.1 of Adiantum capillus-veneris. NCBI lineage: Eukaryota > Viridiplantae > Streptophyta > Polypodiopsida > Polypodiales > Pteridaceae > Adiantum > Adiantum capillus-veneris. The sequence goes on from NC_140947.1 coordinate 144,688,217, forward strand.
AAGACCTATGTGACAAATCTTTCCTTCAAGCATATATATATATATATATAATATATATATGTGCGTGTATGTATGTGTGTGCGCGCGTTATGTGTACATATAGACATGATTGGAACATATCAAGATGCCTCAAGACCTATGTGACAATTCTTCGTTTCAAGCATATATATATATATATATATATATATATATATATATATATATATATATATATATATATATATATATATATATATATATATATATATATATATATATATATATATATATATATATATATATATCTATGTTTGTCTGTGTGTACTATGTGTACATAAAAATGTGTCTCAACTTAATATCGTGCCGTTTTCTATCTGCAGCTCTCTCTCTCTCTCTCTCTCTCTCTCTCTCTCTCTCTCTCTCTCACCGGTTCAAGGCAAGGGGAAAAGGAGAAATTCCACCCCAAAATAAAGTAAAATAGTGTAAAAACCCAAAAAATAAACCTAAGTTTCTAAAATTTCCTCTTGGCAAATTCAAGGAAAGGAATTTTGTAAGTTTGGAAAAAAATGATTTTGCCCGACCACTGTTTGCAATGCACGCAAATAGGCATGTAGCTCGCGCACAAAGAGGCACTGTCTATTCGCCGCCTGCTACTCACGACCTCGTGTGTGTGTGTGTGTGTGTGTGTGTGTGTGTGTGTGTGTGTGTTATGGTTTCGGCATAAATGTGACGGAGGCAGGGTCCGAGTTAATGAGAAAGGACGTAGAGAGAGACGTCTCTCTCTCTTTCCGAGCGCGCAGGTGCAGGCTACACTGAGCCCGCCCGCCTCCGAGTCTGCTACCTCTCTCTCTCTCTCTCTCTCTCTCTCTCTCTCTTCGCAAACATGCATGTAGCTCGTGCACAAAGAGGCACTGTCTATTAGCCGCCTGCTACTCATGACCTCGTGTGTGTGTGTGTGTGTGTGTGTGTGTGTGTGTGTTATGGTTTCGGCATAAATGTGATGGAGGCAGGGTCCGAGTTAGTGAGAAAGGACGTAGAGAAAGACGTCTCTCTCTTTGCGAGCGTAGGTGCAAGCTACACTGAGCCCGTCTCTGAGTCTACTCTCTCTCTCTCTCTCTCTCTCTCTCTCTCTCTCTCTCTCTCCGCAAACAGGCATGTAGCTCGCGCACAAAGAGGCACTGTCTATTCGCCGCCTGCTACTCACGACCTCGTGTGTGTGTGTGTGTGTGTGTGTGTGTGTGTTATGGTTTCGGCATAAATGTGACGGAGGCAAGGTCCGAGTTAATGAGAAAGGACGTAGAGAGAGACGTCTCTCTCTTTTCGAGCGCAGGTGCAGGCTACACCGAGCCCGCCTCTGAGTCTGCTGCCCCTCTCTCTCTCTCTCTCTCTCTCTCTCTCTCTCTCTCCGTGTCCGTGCTCAGAGAGCATTGCTTGGCCGCCTCTACTGAGTCTGCTCTCTCTCTCTCTCTCTCTCTCTCTCTCTCTCTCTCTCTCTCTCTCTCTCTGTCTGTCTGTCCGCGCTCAGAGAGCATTACCCGACCGCCTCTACTGAGTCTGCTCTCTCTCTCTCTCTCTCTCTCTCTCTCTCTTCGCGCTCAACCCGCCTTTGTGTCTGCCGGATGAACATCGTGCTGCCCTGTGTCAGGGGGGCGGGGGGGGGATTTCCCTCCCCCATTATCTTTAGTAGAGATGTCGTTTTCAATTTCAGAAATGCCGGTTGAGGGCGAGGGGAAAAGGAGAAATTTTGCCCCAAAATAGAGAACTCTTGCCCCCCCCCCCCCCTCTCTCTCTCTCTCTCTCTCTCTCTCTCTCTCTCTCTCTCTCTCTCTCTCTCTCTCTCTCTCTCTCTCTCTCTCTCTCGACTGTGTGACGTACGTAGTGTTCGGGAAAAATGTGTCTCAGCTTAACATCATGCCGTTTTCAATTTTAAAAATGCTGGTTGAGGGTGAGGGGAAAAGGAGAAATTCCACCCCAGAATAGAGAAAAACAGTGTAAAAAACCAAAAGAATAACCTAATTTTTTAAAATTTCCTCTTGACTGTGGACGTATATTTGTAAAAATAAATTTCATTTTGTAAAAAGGGTTTTGCTCTCTCTCTCTCTCTCTCTCTCTCTCTCTCTCTCTCTCTCTCTCTCTCTCTCTCTCTCTCTCTCTCTCTCTCTCTCTCTCTCTCTCTCTCTCTCTCTCTCTCTCTCTCGTACGTGGGGCCGTTTGGTAATGCGAGCATGTGGGAGCAGGAGTGCGTAGTGCCAGCGGCCCGCCTCGCGTCCCGTCTCTCTCTTGCACTGCGCGTAGTTAAGGCTCATTCTTGAAGGGTGACCCTAATCATTCATTTGAAGGGTAAATTTTTACCTATCCTTCATTAAGCTATATTTAGGCAAAAATTAGAAGGGCTACTCCAATCATTCTTTTGAAGGGTAAAAATATTTTTGCCCTTCACTGAAGGGTAAAAGTGCCTTCGAAGGGCGTCGAAGCCTTCAAAAATTAGGCCTGCGCGCATTCCCCTCTCTCTCAGGCTTCAACACGAACAAGCAGGAGTGCGCAGTGCCGGCGGCCCACCTCGCATCCCGTCTCTCTCTTGCACTGCGCGCAGTCCCCTCTCTCTCAGGCTTCAGCGCGAACTGTGGCGAAACAGCGCGTTTGGCTCAGAGGCCACTGTCGCGAGGGCGCCGTATTAAGTAGACAGCGACGCGTGGCGGGGGGGGGGATTCCCTCCCCCTTTATAGATAGTATAGATGAGAAGGCGGGCGTTCAGACAATGGTGGCACCCACTCAGTGTGATCTCCTCGTTTGATTGACACCATCAAATAACGGGCACTTATGAGAAGACAAGGGTGCCAAGCTTGCTACAAACAGATGGGTTAGTTGATGCAGAAGCATATTCCTTAATCACCAATGATTAGCATTATTGTCACCATGGTGTTACGACTAGAGTTAGAGAGATGGTGACTACGGTTAGGTTATGCCAAAAGCAAGAGCACAATGATATGACTCAAAGTGGAATTGATTGATTAGAAAGTAGTCTCTATATAAGCTTGGTGCTTGACAATCATTGGCTAGAGAGGCTGCATCCTCTTGCTATTCGACCATGTCATCAATTATCCCTTCCTAGGTGGCTAGAGGACTTACCCTTAAGCTAAACTTGGGGTTTTACAAAGACTTGATATATTTTGGTTCACATGGCAAGGTGGTCTTGGCTCCTGCTTCGGTTGGTCTTGTAGCTCACTGCATGATGGACATGCAATTTCGGAGGTGGTAGCTCTATCCGCTTGGTGACATCCCCATGTCGTCCTCTCATCTTCGCCTCTATTCTCTCCTTGGTTGGGTCTTACGGAAGAGATGAGGATTACAATGAATTTTGGAAACAAGTAAGAGAGGCAAACTTTGCAAACGAGCTAAGTTGCCAAGCTAATCAGACAAATTGGGAAAAGGACATCAGGAATCCTCCCATAGTGGAATTTGAGGCAGGATCTCAAGTGGACTTGGATCTGCAATCTTACTGAGGAGATGGGGGCTCTGTTAGAACAATGGAGAGCAAACCTCACTCACTGAATACCTTACCTTCATACTTAGGAGAGTATGAAGCAAAATCCGAGATTAGAGCACTTCCCTCATGAAGAATCTCATCATAAAAAATCATGGACTCGCAAGGATTGATAGAGATCTTGTCAACACCAGTGACATGCACTATCACTCTAGCTGAGCTTTTGAGGCTAAGACCACATATGTGGACCACTGTAGGAAAATGCTTGGAGAAATTTGGGATAAAAGACCCAACATCGAGACTGCAAGAGGGTATACAAGAGCTGAGCAAACCACAAAAGAACTCTAAGCCTGTACCCTTAAACAAGGTCGGAGAGTATTGCGAAGGTGAAGAGGGGAATACAACCTTACCAGTTGAATTCCAAGGAGTGAACACGATGGCAATACTAGACAGCGGAGCTGGGGTAGCCATTGCTACAAAAGAAATCTGGAAAAAATGGGGGAAACCAGCAATAAGGAAGACTAAGTTGAAACTCCAATTAGCAGATGGACACATGGAGAAACCTATGGGGTTATTAGAGAAAGTCGTAGTGACTTCTTGCGGCATTGAATACGAACATACTTTTGCTATTGTCGATTTTGGCAAGGAGAATAACTATGATATCATACTGGGAAGACCATTCATGAGACAGTTGAAAATGGTCAAGGATTGGGGCTACGATCACATATACCTAAGAAATATGGAAACCACTACACGTGTGAACCTGAAAGACCATAGCTACAAAGATGTGAACTGAACACCGGTAGAGGAGTTTGATTCAGCTACTTTGGCGGGATCCGAATTTCCAGCTTGGTTAGGTAAGCCCAAGGAGTTATGGATGTGTGGAGCCTCGAAATGTGGAAGTTTGAGGCGAGAATAATATGTTTTAGAAAGGGCTATCGAAGATGAAACTTATATAGCAGAACCCTTTCCAGAGGACACGCTTGAACCATTAGAATGGACACACATTCTAGCAACCCTAGATGTTTGCGCAATTCCGGATGGTCCCACATTGAAATTTTGCGACAAGGACGGGTATGACGTGGTTCCGTACTTCATGCTGAGAACTATACTCGAAAAAGAAAGTGAAAAGAATGATACACTGGAAAAGGAAGATGAAGAAGAGGTGTTTCACGACATTCCCGATCATCCAGAGTGGGGAAATGAAGCAGACAACGAGTCAACGGACAATTCAAGCGGAAACGAAGAAACTATAACGGATGTCCGATTTTATGATTTTCCAAACCAAACTAAACAACGCCAGAAATGCTATAGAGCAAAGAGAAAAACAAAGGGGGTTAGAACCAATCCGATGCCTAGAATAAGAGGAAAAAATCAATTCCTAATGCTAGTAAGGGCGGAAGATTGTGTTAAGGACAAGATTTCTGGAAGAATGAGAGGCAATGAGCAAAAGAGCTTACGAAAAGACAAAAGAAGCTCAAGAAATCATGTTCAAAGGAATGAAACGAAAACTGAAACAGAAAAATCAGAAAAGAACAAGCGCAACAGAGAACACACGGAGTCCACGTTAGAACGTAGAAACAAGTACAGAGAGCTCAAGAAAACTCTGAAAGAAGTTTGGACGACAGAAATTGAGAGTGGAGAGGACGAAAACGCCAAAATCAAGGAAAACATGGATGTTCCCTCTCACTACAGGAAATTCACAATAGAGGATAGGAAGGTGGTATTAACCCAACCTATTCGAGAGAGAAAGGCGAACGAATCTTATGACGGACTGGAGGATGCAAAAAAAGTTGATTTAGCAACTCCAGGTGAGACACCTAGACCGGTGTACATAGCCACAGATTTGTCTCCAAGCGAGGAAGAGAGACTTTTGAGTCTTCTCCGAGAGTACAGGGATGTGTTTGCATGGTCTTATAAGGACTTAAGGGGAGTTGACCCATCGATATGCCAACACACAATCCCACTAAAACAAGATGCAAAGCCTAGCAGACAGAGACCATACACATATACTGATACGTTTGCTAAGCGAATCAAAGAAGAGATAGATAAGCTAATGGAAGCTGAATTCATATACGAGATTGAACACACCGATTGGGTATCTCCGATTGTGGTGGTACCCAAGAAGAACGGAAAACTCCGAGTGTGTGTCAACTTAAAAAAAGTGAATGCTGCAACAATCAGGGACAATTATCCCCTGCCGATAACTGATCATGTTCTAGAGCGTGTCAGGGAAAACAGCATACTCCTTTCTTGATGGTTTTTCAGGATATAACCAGCTAGCCATAGCACCAACAGATCAACATAAAACAGCTTTTGCAACGGAGTGGGGAATTTATGCTTATCGGGTTATGCCTTTTGGTCTAACCAATGCTCCCGCAACCTTCCAGAGGCTGATGACGCATGCTTTCAAAGAATACTTAAGGTTGTTTCTAGAAATATACATGGATGACTTATGTGTACATTCTCTTTTGAGAGATGAGCATCTAGAACACCTAAGAAAAGTATTTGAGAAATGTAGGACATATCGCATTTGTCTCAATCCTGAGAAATGTGTGTTTATGGTCCGACAGGGCAGAATTCTGGGACATATTGTCTCACAAAACGGAATATCCACGGATTTAGAGAAGATAAAAGTTATAGTGGATATGCCTAGACCAACCAATGCAAAACAAGTACAGAGCTTTATAGGACATTGCGGATATTATAGACGATTCATTTACATGTACGCTATAATAGGCCAAGCACTTTACAGGCTAATAGTGAACTTTGAATGGACAGAGGAGTGTGAGGAATCATTCAAGAAATTGAAAGAGGCACTCATTACTGCTCCAGTATTGAAATCACCAGATTGGGAGAAGATATTCCATGTGCATATAGATGCTTCGACATATGCAATAGGATGCATTCTTGCTCATCCAGAAGAAGAAAACATGGATTTTCCTATCTGTTATGCCAGTCAACAGCTCAACAATGCAGAGAAGAATTACACCACAATAGAGCGAGAAGGATTAGGAATGATATATGCTGTGAAGAAATTTCGGCATTATCTTCTAGCCAACAAGTTTGTGTTTTTTACGGATCACCAAGCCTTGCTCTACCTAGTGAATAAACCATGCAATACCGGGAGAATAGTGAGATGGTTCATTATCTTACTGGAATTCGACTTCACGGTAGTAGTAAAGAAAGGAAAAACACATCTTAGAGCTGATCATCTTTCGCGATTGACGAATGGGGAAGACCCTATAGGAGTAGATGACGACATGCCAGACGCGTACTTGTTCAACATAGAAATGATACCAAAGTGGTCTCAAAATGTCGTTAGCTTATTAACCTATGGAGGAGAGTTTGATAGAAGAGAATACAACCAGAAATATATTGCTATTCAGCAATCCAAGAATCTTCAATTGGTTGCAGGAAGGTTGTATCAATTGGGAAATGATCATGTTTTACGACTATGCATCAATCTTGAGGAATATAATATATATCTGCGCGAAGCACATGTTCAGGAATGTGCATTTCATTGTTCAAGAAGGAACACATATAGGAATTTGTTACAATTGGGAGTCTATTGGCCAGGAATGAAAGAAAGCGTACATGAATATGTCACTGTATGTATTGTATGTTCATCAAAACCGCCAACAGAGTATTCGACATTATATCAGATAATGATCGCTCCGGAATGGAGTCAGTATATTGTTGAATATCTCACAAATAGAACTTTCCCAGAAGGAACGTCAAAAGCTCGTCAGAAATCTGTAGAGACAGAAGCTAGAGATTACGCTTTAATAGGAGATCAACTCTATAAGAGAGGTAAAGACAACCAGCTTAGGATTTGCGCATCAGAGTCTGAGTATATGATAATCCTGGAGCAAGCTCATGGAGGAGTAGGTGGAGGCCATTTCTCAGGTGATAAGACAACAAAACTTGTCTTAGCCGCAGGAATATGGTGGCCAACATTACATATGGACGCTGAGGAATACGTTAAACGGTGTGATGACTGTCAACGGACCAAAGTACCACTTAAAAGAGATGATATGCTGCTTAGACCAATGATGGGGGCAAGAGCTTTTGCAAAATGGGGGATTGATTATGTCGGACCCATTTCACCTCCTGCATATAAGACTCATGCACAATACATCGTTGTGGCTACAAACTATCTAACAAAGTGGGTTGAAGCAAAGGCAACTCAAAAACCAGATGCCAGGACCACGGAACAATTTCTATATGAATACGTCTTTGTACGATATGGATTGCCAATAGAAATTGTGAGTGATCGAGGCACACATTTTATAAATGAAGTGATAGAGATCCTTCTAGATGAATTCATGGTAATCCATAGGAAATCAGCCCCGTATCATCCACAAGCAAACGGACAAGCTGAAGCAACAAACAAAACCATATGCACGGTCCTTACGAAGATTGTATCTGAGTCGAGAACTGACTGGGACCAGAAGTTGCATTCAACATTATGGGCATATAGGGTAGCATATAAAACATCAATAGGAACGACCCCATATAACATGGTTTTTGGGCTAAATGCTATCTTACCAATAGAATTCTTGATTTCAACCTTAAGGGTGGCTAAGGATCTAGAGTTGGCAAGGCACGAGCTTTCTGATAGAATAGATGACCTGGAAAAGCTAGATGAGCTTCCCCTAAAAGCAGTAGCTTCTATCTACGTTAAAAAAAGGCGACAAAAGGAATTTTTTGATAAGCATGTGCGGACTAAAGAGTTTAAGGTTGGGGACTATGTCCTAGTTTACACTCTGAAACAGCATGCTAAGAAGCTTAAAAAGCGAGGGATGGGACCTCTGGTGATTAAAAATCTATCACCAAGTGGAGCCGTCAAGCTTGCTACATTAGACGGAGAAGAAATGCCCAATTGGATTAGTGGATGCAGAGTGAAAAAGTATCTTTTGCCGCTAACCCAAGACATGCTTCTCAAAATACATCAAGAAAAGCTGCGTGTCTAGAAAAAGAAAAAGATTGTGGAGGAAGCGCAAGCCGAGGCGAAGGAAAGAGTGGAGAAAAGAAGACTACTACGTCAGAAACAGCGCAATGAAGGAGCAATACGAATAAACGCAGTCAGTATAACAGAAATGGATAATGACGAAGAAGAACCCATCATTGAATGCAAAGTAGGAACCAACCAAATCAAAGCCAGAGCACTATTGGATTCAGGAGCTCAAACTAACCTACTTTCACTCAGTTTGTACAGACAATTGACAAATGACACTAAATTACAAACTGCCAAGCAAGAGTTAAAGAGTTACTCTGAGAATTCAATCAAAACTGTCAGATGCACAGTTTTACATATACAGATTAACCAGTATGTGTATCCTCATATGTTTTACGTGGTTGAAGACCAAGCTACACAACATCCATTATTGCTAGGACAACCATGGCAGAAGCAATACAATGCAATGATTAACTTGAGTTCTAAATCAGTCCTTATCAAATACGAAGGTGAAAGTCAATCACTTAAGTTCACCAAAGGATCAGAGACAACTCCAAAGGAAGAATCCAAGAACAAAGGTAAACAACAACTAGAGAAAAAGAAGAAGCAATGGCAACCAAAAGTTTCTATACAACTGGATTGCTCTTCGATGAGGAACTCTCAACATTGGATAAGGAAGACAAGCAATAATATAACAGCTCAACCTTGGGAAAAAACGGAGTCAAAGTTGGTATGGAGACCAAAAAAGGTTGTGCCAGAGAACACAAAGGTGGAAAACGAAGTCTTCAATACCAGACAACAGAGTGATTCCAGACAATCAAGGACAGTGAAACAGATCTAGATTCCAAAGAAGTTCATGACGACACAAAGCTATAGCAAGCAAATTTGGATCTCAAGGATTTGTAAACAGGAACTCCCTTCAGTACAATCCACGGAAACTCCTAGGTATTTCAAGGCGAGGAAATCAACACAAAGAACAAAGCAGGCTTGGGTCGCAAAGAGTTTGTGGCAAGCACAAGCGAAGCGGAAGCAGATTTGGATTGTGAAAAAGAAAAACAAGGTAAAGAAGAATCCATCTATTAATTCTACGACCGAAGTGCCAAAACCAACCCAAAACCCGACCACCAACCCTTCAATCAAACAAAGAGCAGCTTTATTGGAAAGACTGTTGTATCATCGCTCTACAATTGCATTGGGAACTTATGACCAAAACAACTACAATGCTTCGCCCACAGACACTTCATAGTCATCCAGGAGGACTCAGACTAGGAGGGGGGGAGGTATACAGGTATACAGGAGCTACAAAGCAGCTACAAGCGACAAAAACAAAGAAAAACAAAAATTATTACAAGGGCAGTGTCTTACATGATTTCGTAATTTTTATGTTTGATTGCGGATATTGATAATATTTATGCCCTTATATACCTTGTGTTGCAACAAGAAGAGATCAAATGATGAATTTGGGTCTCTAGATGTGTAAATATCACTAAATAAGAGTGTTTTTGGAGCTAAAAAGTGGAAAAAAGTGGTATTCCAAGTCCAGAAATCACAAATAAGTGTATATTCATATACACAGGGTTACTAGCTATTTACTGTGTATGTTTGGAATTTTTTGGCTTCAATTTGCTATTTTCCTTTATTTTTTATGATTTTCTTGATAAAAGTAAAAGAAAATAAAAAAGCAAGTGAAACGAGATCAGAAAAAAGAAAAGAATAGATGGTGATGATCCTAATGACAAGGGCAACCCATGGTAAAACTTGAGTACAATTCGGGAAAAGTTGCGGAAAGCCCGAAATGACAGAAGTTTGGCAAAGTGGACAGATTTCTCAGAAACAGGTCAAACGGAGTCCAAATTGAGAAATTTCAAATCCTAAAGTGCATTTCACGACGAGATAGGAGCACATGTCAAATTTGGTAACAAGTGATCCGGGAAGTCCGAAGTTAAGTATTTTTCACATCACTTTCAAGCTCATTTCCACTATTACCTTCTTGGAGAGAGCAAAGAGCACACAGGAGCATCCAACCTTCTACAGCCTTCTACGACTGCTACGAGAGCTCAGAGGACACCAGACATGAGAGGTAGACTCGTTGCCATAAGCTTTTGATGCTTATCATTAACTTTTGTCGCGAAAACTGACCAAAACCAAGAAACAAGAGCAGACGGGAATGCGGTAGAATGCTAGGTAGTGGCACAACCGCCTAACCAAACCTTGCAAGAACTTATAGGTGGGTTACCCTAGTATAGAAGATGGGTTTCTAACATTCAAAGCTCGAGAAAGAACGACTGGAAAAACCCTAGGTCAACAGAGCCTGCAAGAGGCAAACAGGAAAAAGTTGTCGAAATGACACAAAACTTCTCAGGAAGCTTAACAACATCGAGGGCAATGCAACCATGGAGTATCTCCAGGTTTGGACCACCAAAAGTAGGTTGGAACAACCGATTCGGTTGCGGACACACAAAGCGTCATTTTGGCATAACGGCTGAAATTGACGACCGAATGAAATGAAACTTCACAAGCAGCTTCAAATATACATGGATGACTTATGTTTGCAAGCAAAACCCAAAAGAAAGCTGATTCACTTACCGATGGTGAAAAAGACGCTTTCGGGCAACCAAAAGGAGAAAGATGGAGAACGGGGAGCCAAAGTCAAGTTCAACCAAATAGATGGCTTCACAACATATCCAATGAGCTGGAAATGCAACTCTCGAGAAGAAAAGTTGAAGAAATTCAACTCCAAGGCAAAAAGACGACTTCGGAGACTGAAATGCCTATAAGGGGGCTTTTTAGCTAAACTGATGACTTTTTAAGTTGAAAACTAGTTAGCAGGGCTTAGGGCACTAGCACAAAGCATTCTTTGCACAAAAAGACCAACATTTCAAGAAAAGACATCACACGCGTATGATGTCTCACAGCATGAATTTCACATCCATTTCAACATTTGAGTGCATAGCCTCATTCCACATGTTAATCACATCCTATGAACCAAGTATCATGAGAATTGGAGTTAGAAAACCCAAGGAAAACCAAAAAGACGCAAAGTAGGCCATAAAATTGATTTTTGGTCCTAATTTTGTCAAAATAACTCCAAACTCATTGAAACTTTGTAGGATTGTTGATTAACACATCTACAAGCTATCTGGAACCAAAAAACACCATTTTGACACAAAAGACATCATACGTGTATGATGTCTATTTGCACTTACAGAGCCAAAACTGCTCATTTGTCATCATACATCCATTATATATATCTAATACATGCTACATATGAAATTTGGAACCATTTGGTAAAGAGGATCACCCCATTAGCCCAATTGAGGGAAAATCCTTCAACTAAAGCCTATTTTTGGCCCAAATCCAACATACTCAAGTCCAAACCAAGATTTGAGTAGAAACAGTCCTTCACTAGTACATGGGGAGTCCACAGAACCAATCCCATGCAAAATTGGCGAAAAAGACATCATACTCGTATGATGTCTCCAGAGCCATTTTTAGCCCAAAATCTATCCAAACTTCATAAATCCACTGAATAAGCCTATCTAAAGCCAAATCCAAGCTTATAGAGAAATTTGATCCAAAAATACACTAAAAGACATCATACGCGTATGATGTCTCACTATGTGATTTTGGCACCTCAGGGCTTCAACCACCAAACAGAGGTGATCTACATGCCATTTGAAAGTGAACCATCAAGTTTTATCCAATTTGGATCATAAAATCCAAATCCCTTTCAAAATTTTGCCAAGAGCCGGAACTGGACTAAACTGACCAAAACTTGACCAAATGGGATCCAAACTCAAATCCAAGCATATGATACTCATGTATACACTATCAGCTACAAGCACAACCAATATGAAGCCATTTTGACACAAAAGACATCATACGCGTATGATGTCTCCAGCATGATTTTGAGCCCATTTTGCATATTTTTTCACCTACCTTGCATCCTTAGGCCTTGAATAGCTCATGTTTCAATTTTCAAGTCATTTGAATAGTCAAAAGCTTCATTTCGGCTTTCAGTACTAAAAAGATGCTAACTTCTGAAATTGGAGTTATAGGATCCATGGATTCCGCCAAGTCATCGGCAACGAAGAGAAAAAGACCGAAAATCAAAGATGCTCTTGCAGAAGCGGAACCCTTTGACATTCCAGCAGAAACCCTCAAGCCAACCAAAACTTGGGTGGAGGAAGCAGTATTGGAGAAAGAGGGAATAAAGATCTACCAGGGGACTTTCAGAGATCCTCAAGGGCAAGCGGTGGATGTACCGATGATCCCACAGGAATTGGTAGATTATAGCAGGCCAGAAGACATCAACAGGTACCTGGAAAGGGCAGACTTGCACAATTTCTTCACCTCGAGACCATCAGGTGTGGATACAAGAAGAGTGTACGAGTTGGCAACATCCACTCAGAAGGATGGAAAAGCCACATTGACAGCCATGAATGGAGAGAAAGTAGAAGTACAGATCACTCCACAGCTCATTGCAGACGCATTGAAGCTGCACAACAAAGGGAGCTCGGTCAGGGAAAGAAGGGAGGCCATAGAGGTCTATGGGCCCAAGAAGCAGAATGCAACCTATGGAGATATGGCAGACCCAAGAGCGGCAACCCTTTGCTGACTGTACAACCAATTTCTTCATGTTTGCAGTAAAAGACCACAAAAGTATACGACACCACCCCATGCCATTGCGACCACCATCACATGGGCATTAAAGAGCAATATGCCAAAAGAGGTGAATTACGCTCAACACATCCACGAGCAAGTAATTGCCATGCACAACGAGAAGCCAAAGTACATAGGAGGAGCGGAAATTCTGACAAGAATAGCTTATGAAGCTATTAGAGCTAGAGATCAGTGGCCAAAGGTTCCCTCCCAGAATGAGTGGCTTAGAGAAGCCGAAGAGGAGGAAGAACAGCCCAAAGTATCCAAGAGGGCATCCACAAGAGCACGCCGGAAACTAGAAGTAGTTTCAGAACCTGCAGAGGATGTGGACGAGCCGCTTAAGAAGAAAGTAAAGAAGAAGGTTGCTCCCAAGCAAACCAAAAGTCAGAAAGCGGCAAGAATGGAAAGACTAGTGGAGCAATTTAGAGCGGAAAGAGCTCTAAAGGGTGACTTTGAAGAAAAGTGGGTGCCAGACCCCACTAAAGTCGGAACTAGCTCATCCAGGCCACATATTGATCAATACGATCAATATATTAAAGCTTATGAGGAGTCAGAGGCTATTCTGGAGCAGCAACCTGTCGAGCCATACACTGAAGAGGAGGTACAACAATTAAAAGCTGAGCTGAAAAAAGACGACAAGGGGAAAAGGAAAGTAAATGAGTCTACTAAGCCTCAAGAGAAAGATGGGCAAGCCGACAAAGGGAAAGCCAAGGAAGCTGAGGACAGATATCCCTCTATGACTGATGTACCAAGCCCTAAGAAGACGGAAAAAATTGTGGAGGAGACCACAGTAGAGGTGGACACAGATGATTTGGAAAAGCCAGAGGCCGAGACCAAAGAAAAGAAGATAGATCCAGTTCAGCAAAAGAGAAATGATTATGAGGATCTGGTAGAGATAGGATACACCGAAGAAGAGGCCCTTGAGGCAGTTTATGGGATCACCCTACAAAAACAAGATGAACGGAGGAAAAAACAAAGAGTAAAAAAGAAAGTGAAGAGAAACTGGACGAACCGAAAGTACTAGAAGAGCCAAAGCCAGTGGAGGTGGTGGCGGAAAGAGCTTTAGAGTTGACAGATGATGATGAAAAAGACATGCACATGGTGCATGAACTGCTCAACAAGATAAAAGAAAGGTCCAAGGCAAAGGAAGTAGAGATTGAGACATCCAAACAAAGGGAAGCAGAGTTGCAGAGAAAATTAGAGAATGCTATGACTGAATCTGAAGGTCATAAAGCATCACTCTATGACGCGGAAAACGAGAGAGACGGCTTGATACTCCAGCTAGCCGAGGCTTCAAGAGAAGTAACAAGTGCACAGGAAGCAAGGGAGTAGATAGAGGATGAGTTGGAGGTGGCCAAGGATGAGCTCATTGAGCTAAGGGAGAGAGTCGAGCTCCAAGAAAGAACAATCACTAGACTCAGGACTACCCCTAGAGCTAGCAGAGCAGGAACCGAACAAGAGGGAGCTATCATACCAGCTGTGGAATACCAGGTCCGAAGCTTACAAAGAGAGCTTAGATTAGAGCAAGTGCAAAGGTTGCACATTGCGGAGGGATCATTGGCCGCAGAGGAAAGGCTCACATTAGAAAATCAAACACTACGGACAGAGAATGAGGCCCTCCGCAAACAGCTCCAAGATCTACAAGAGCAACAAAGAAGAGAGACAGAGACACCACAAGAAGAATCAAGTGGAGCAGCCATAGAGCTACCAGAAACTGGAGAGGCAACCACAATTGAAGATCCAGCCCCAGCTCAAGAGGTGGCCTCGACTTCAAGAATCTCTGAAGAAGAAGAACAAAGGCTCCATGACCAAATAGAAAAGTCAGCAGAGGAGAGTGCCAAAGCGGAAATGGAATGGGAGAGGAGACTCCTAATCTCAATTAGACTTCAGGGACTAGACACAAAAGTGCTCCATGAACAGTGGATGCAACCCAGCCTGCCTTTCCCTTTGATGAAATTTGAAGTGCTAAAGACGAAAAAGAGAATAGAGGAGGAGCAGTATGTCGCTCTTTATGAAGGCGACATCACAAAGGAGGAACAATCAAAGAAGATAGTAGATTCACAACCTAGATGGAGGAAAGGTTGGCTGAATAAATACCCAGCCTACCTCATCTACTTGGTGGAGGCACCAAAAGAGATTCGGGAGGATGCAACCTTCTGCCCAGTGCCAAGAGTCAGAAACTGGAAAGAGCATGGCAGGATTGCAGAAAAGAAGCCAAATTGGCTTAATTTTCCCAGGATGCCAGGACCAAAGGCAGGAGAGAGAATAGGTAAAGCCTACATGGTGAAAACCCTAACGGGCACCATTAAGCTCTTTACTGGCTCTCCTGACCTTTCATGTCAGATGCTCAAGAAAATCTGCAGGACTCTCTTAGCTTGCATTGAAGTGTTCGCGCAAGATAAAGCCACGACCTCGAGTCTACTATCGACGGCCGACACAGTGACTGATATGATGTACGATCTTTCATTGCAGCCTTCTCCAAAAGTGTTACACCTCCTATACCGAAGGATTATGTTTTTGTCTAGCTTCCACATGCAAACATTCGAAGAAGCTTTCTTACAGGCTTTTTCACCCACGAAAGCAAAATATTCGGCCCAACCTTGACCATCGGCAACCTACGATACGAATCACATTTGCAGATGCTCAAGACGACAGGACTTTATTGACCAAGCATAAAAGTCATGTCAGGGACGACATGAACGCGGAGGGGGGGAGTGTTGAGCCAGCAGAGGATTACACCCACATTTTTGCTCACACTCATCATTTTGTAACCATTGATTGTAATAAATGTATTTTCGACATTAATTTTGATTTGAGCCATTCATTAAGTAACAGGACTCAATTGAGTTTCCAGCTTGTAATCCCGAAGTAATTTCACTTGCTGATGTAATTAGTTAGAGATGTTCTCACCTCCAAGGCTGAGGTATATAAGCCAAAGTTTTTGTAACCTAAAGGAGGCAGATTATTAATCAAAGTGAGTTTTTTGGAGCACCATGACTGTGTCTGAGAGAGAGAGAGAGAGAGAGAGAGAGAGAGAGAGAGAGAGAGAGAGAGAGAGAGAGAGAGAGAGAGAGAGAGAGTCTTATCTACTTGCTACGCGAGCTACGGAGCCGCCATTGGAGAAGCGACACCGCCATTGTGTTAGCAACGGCGAGAGCTACGCACAGATACCAAGAGTGCGCGCTATCGGCTTCTATGTGTGGTAAGTTCCTACGAGCTTCGGTGTGAGTTTTCTTCCAACTTGTGTGTCGGAATGGAGCGTGCAACATATCTATAGAACCACAACGAGTAGAGCTACACATTAGTACCATCGGGGTCAAGTTTCGATCACCTGTATTTTTCGGCCTGTCTTCATACGCGTTTACCGCACGGAGTGGTTATAGGTTGATTTTGCAGTTCAAGTCTTTAGGGTGTTGTTCTTACCTAGTGTATAGACTTCCCCTTGAGTTTGAGATTGATTCAATAATTCTAGATCCTGTTTCGTATAGCATTCGTTTGTAGTACGGATTTCAGTCACTTGCGTATTTTAGAACATAGATTTGATTTCCTTAGTAGTGATTGTCATTAGAAGGTCGAGTAGGTGATTTGACACCCACCTAGTTGTTTCCATGCACCTGCGGGTCAAGCTCCGTCCTCGTCTGACAAATTCTGTTGTTGGTTGAGTTCTCGCACTTTAGCTTCCGCTAGCGGCGTAACTGCCTTAACAACGAGGAGGGGGGAGACTTGTGGAAGTTTTCGTTTGCAGCTGCATAGGCTCTATCTCTCTCTCGGTTCGTTTGTGCGCAGGGTAGGAGTCACTCGCTCTCTCTCTCTCTCTCTCTCTCGTTGGTTTGCAAGCGCAAGAACTCCCTCTCTCTCTCTCGTGTTAATTTGCAGAGTAGAGGTGTTGGAACTAATGGCTAGGACTCAAGAGAGCAGGACAGAGGGCCATGTGTGGTTGCAAGGGCGGAGAGAGTGACATATTGTTTTTGTTTGCTTTGATCGCAGTCAATGCAGGAAAGACCTCCAGATGAGATGGGATGCCATTGTACAAGGATGGAAGCAAGGGAGAGTGGAGGGGCGTAGAGAGAGGGAGAGATGGCAAAGAAGCTGAGGGTTTGTGTCATTGAGGGGAGTTCTGTGTGCTTTGATTAGTTTCTTTTCTTGGTGCTAGTGTATAGTATTTTCAATACACACACACACGTTGAAATGAGGAGATAGTCGTTTGAAGCTCTAAGGTCAACTATACTTTCAAACTTTTAGAGTGAATTATAAACATGGATCTGTTTTATACAACGATGTACATTTTTTTCTTCAAGCTCAAGGCTTGGTATCTAAAGGCTAGCCCCGACCTAACCTATGCTTAAATTGATTTTTTTTTGGGGCACGTGACCGTAATTTACCCCCATTCTTTTGAAATGACATTTTGGGCACCTAATAGTCTAAATTGAAAGCTATTCATTAATTACTTTCAAAGATTCTCTTTCTCTTGAATGCTTAAAAAGCTGCTCATGCAATGTTGCACGTCAAGGAGCTTGGACACATGAGTACCCGCCCTCCCCCCCCCCCCCCCCCCCAAAAAAAAATCGTCCTCTGATTCGTAGCTCTCTCAGAAGAAGTTGAAAATTCCCTGCACACTCGTCGCTCTCGCCCTCACGGTTGTATAACTCGAGGCGAACCTTGCCCTGTCCTGAGACACAAGCTATCGTGCAATAGACTATGAGACAAAGGAGAGGACCAATCTAGCATGTCTATAGAGGTGCCATAGCAGCAAGCTTGCAACACAATGCCAAGAGATGGATGCACCAATGGCTGAGCACTGGTCGCCTCCTGCGCAAGTCTACTTTTTAGCTCCACGACCACACACCTGCAATCCTCTGCATACAATTCCGCCAATACATTACTCCTGTGACTTGCTATTGTTGGTTCAGCTAGGCACCCTCACATGAGAAGCACTCATAGTCTCTCTCTCTCTCTCTCTCTCTCTCTCTCTCTCTCTCTCTCTCTCACACACACACACACACACACACACACACACACACACACACACACACACACACAGAGCTTATAGCTCTTGTATAATTTGTTTTAAACAGCCAGGGTCCCAAACCAGCCTTGTCTCTACTGTATCGAGTTTTCTGATCTCTCTTTCTTTGTGTGTGTGTGTGTGTGTGTGTGTGTGTGTGTGTGTGTGTCCCTTGCAATCCTCTCCACACAATGCCGTCGACGGAGAAAAAAATCTCCCTCTCTCTCTCTCTCTCTCTCTCTCTCTCTGTGCACCTCAACACCCATGTCTGATCATCTCCTCCGTCTTCGTGATGACAGATGCCATTTACTCCTCTCCTCTCTATATCCCTCTTTCTTTGCCGCCTGTCAATGCCAACGTCCAGCAACACAACAAAACGTCTCTCTCTCTCTTTCTCTCTCTCTCTCTCTCTCTCTCTCTCTCTCTCTCTCTCTCTCTCCTGTGCACGTGCCATTACTTCCCTTTTTGACCCCAAGCCAAAATGGAGGATCTCATGAGATTCTTCCTAATTTGACCTACTTTCAAAATTAGAGCAATAGCATACTCGATGGTTCCTATTGGGTCTACGCCCCCCTTTTAAACCGAATCTGGCGAGATACCTTCCTCTCTCCGTCCCCAAAAGGTAAAATAGCATGTCTCTCTCTCCTCTCTCTTCCCTCAGTAGTCGTGTGACGTGCTTCGCCATCGCTGTCATGTGAGCCCCGCATGCACAGCAGCTCCTCAGCAACATCTGCAGTGGGGCGGAGCTCCCCCCTCCCCCCCCCCCCCCGCCCTGCTTCTGCATGCTCGGCCCAGGTCCTTCGTCGTTCACCGCCTTCGCCTGCTGGCTGATCCTGGAAGCCATTGCCCCCTTCCCCTGGCGGTCGATGTTGCTCTTCGTGTGCTCTTGGGCACCCTCGTTGTTTGCACACCCGCCTCAATGGCGATAAGCTGAGGCAATGCAATGCGTATCAGCGCCATCACAAAATCGGTTTCTCTTTGTGCACTTCTCTTGACGCATGGCAATTGGATTCTAAGAAGCGCATCCCGTCTTTTCCTGACAGCAACGCAGATGTCTTCCAATAATTCATTGTCTCTCTCTCTCTCTCATAACAACTCTTGAGTTCAACTCTCCTCATCGGCTAGATCTTTAAGGTCTCTTGCATAGTTTCCTACGACGTTAAAACTCTCTTCTTCTCCTTCTTCCACCTGGCAGGTGCCCTTTTTTTCGCTCACAGCCACAAAGAGCTACCTGTGCGACTTTGTTGGATCGTTACAACCAGTGTTCGGGAAAATTGTGTCTCAGCTTAATATCGTGCCATTTTGAATTTAGAAAATGGCGGTTGAGGGCGAGGGGAAAAGGGAAAATTCCGCTTTAAAATAGAAAAAATAGTATAAAAACCTAAACAATAGACCTAATTTTCTACAATTTCCTCTTGGCAAATTTAAGAAACAGAATTTTGTATGTTTTTGCGTACGAGTAGTCGCTCCAAGTGCTCCAAGTGTCAAGCGAGACCTCGACTTGTCAATTTTACAACACTTCGAGCTCCTCTAGTCACTTGGTGGGACGAGCCTCTAAAACACTTAGCTTTTACTTTAGTCCTTGAAACAAAGGTATCTCCTTGGATTCGCTCAAAATTAATGAATCCAAAAATGGGAGGACGTGCTTGGTATATGGGTTTAGCTCAAGAAAAACCAATGGATTCTCAATTGTTTTATCAATCCCCAATATCCTAGGTTCAACAATAGGGTCACTTGTTGGGACCATCCTTGTTTTAAAGAGCTAAGAAAATCACTCTTTGTAGGGGTATTTTTTATATTTGAGGGGTATTTTGCTTATTAAGATTTGACCTTTGAAGTTTGGACCTTGGGGACCGGAGTTTTGTCCATGGCCGTGTGAGGTTTGAACGCTTAAACATTGAACAATCTTTAAAGGGCGTTTTCTCAAATTTTCAATGCGTGAGTTCTCAATTCACTTTAGTTGTGACTCATTTTTGCTTGCTCAATGCTCTTAGGCTTTAGCTATGGCGTTCGAGTCCTGACCTGCTGATTAGTGACACTTAGTCCTGACGTCCCGACCTGCTGGAGCTAGCATCTGAGTCCCGACTTCTTCCACTGCAGCTGCCAACGCTGTTGACTCCCTAAGCCTCTCATTGCTTGTCCGATGCTGCACCTAAGACTGTTCAAGGCACAAATCTATCCCAAATGAGCAGCGAGCTGCGCAAGCCTGCTACAGTGCTACCGCCTACCACAAGACCACGCATTACCGCTTGGAGTTGGAGCCTGCTGCACGTGATGCAACCAAGGACTCAAGAATCAAGAGCCTCATGACTTTTACTTCAACATTGCCTTATTGTAAGTTTAATAATGTTTATATTTATTTAGTCTTTTTTCTCAAGTTCCAATAGAAAGAAAATAAGAGGAAGCTAGGAAATTGGAACTCTCTTGTTTTTTTAGGTCAAAATTTGAAATGTTTGAACACTAAAACTTATGTTATTTTTTTGGTTACTTTAATTCAAGCTCAAAATCTAATCGGGATTTTACGATATTAGCTCATAGTTTGAAGCATTTGTCGGTAATTACACTAAATCACAGTTTGAAGGCACAATATACACTAAATCACTTTTAGATCATAGTTTGAAGCATCTATCGGTAGTTACACTAAATCTTGTCACATTTTGTCAAATTTTTTCAAGGCAAGCTCAAAATCTAGCTTAGATTTTGCAAGTTAGTGATAACCTATGAAAATTAGAATGCATTATTTCAATTTTCAATGTCCATTAAAGAGTTCAACTCTCCACTAAACAATGCGGACTATGTATATATAAAGTATATTGTTTTTTGTTAAATAACGATTCCATCTACCATAGTGAAAGGTGTTCAATAAAAAAATATTTGGAAACTTGGAAAATGCCTTGTGTTGGAGCTTGTAAACCTTGTGTTTTATATGGTTAAAGTATTTTATATGCTTTAATCTTGAAGAGTTTTATACACCGCAATCTTTATTGTTTTGACCATACTCACAATTTTGGGTGGTAGTGTTGTATTAACTCAATAAAGAATGTAGTGAATCTCAAACTGGATGTGTGACATCATAGCGTTAAAGATTTTAAGATCGTTATCTTGAGCTATAATTTTTTGCCAAGACACATCTAGCATACCTTGGGTCTATGTGTCACACATACACAATGTCTTTATTTTGTATATAATTACAAATATAGACACGTCTAGCATACCTTGGGTCTATGTGTCACGCACACACAATGTATTTATTTTGTATATAATTACAAATATAATCTCAATTTGTTATGGTCATATGGCTTGACTGGGTGTGCCATCTTGAGCTATTGATTTTTACCTTCACTTCTTCTAGCTATCCATATGGCTTGACTGGGTCTCTTGAGCTATCCATTCTTACCAAATGTGTATTTGTGCCTCTTTTTACGATAAAAAGCGTTAAAGTTTTTAAGACTGTTAGTTTTTTTTCCATGCAGTTACAAATTCTATAGTCTCAATTTTCCACATGGTCATATGGCTTGATTGGGTGTGTTATCTTGAGCTTTAGTTTCTTGCCAAGACACGTCTAGCATACCTTGGGTCTATGTGTCACACATACACAATGTCTTTATTTTGTATATAATTACAAATATAGTCTCAATTTGTCACATGGTCATATGGCTTGACCGTGTGTACCATCTTGAGCTATCAATTTTCACCTTCAGTTCTTCTAGCTTTCAATGTGAAATATGGTATACCAATGTGTCACATTAGGTTAATGCAGGAGCCTTGATGTGATAGTTTGAAATAGAATAAAAAATATCTATATATATGTAGGTTGACTTGAATGCTTCCTTTTTTTAATGAGATATCTATATAGTCATTATGGCAGCGGGTAAGAAGAAGGCATTTCTTCAGTCTCTAAGGTCAACTTTCTGCAAGGTGATTGTGAAAAATTTACCGGAGAAGCAGGTGCAAAGTATCGTGCAAAATGAGACGCTCATAGACAAAATGCTTGAAAAAGCAATCGTAAGTGCGGTCTCCAAGGAAACCTTTGTTGTAATCAAAGACAAATCTCGCTAGTTTGCTTATAGTATCATTGGTAACATAGAAAAGTGCACCCATGATTTAAATGAAGCTCTTCCCAAAGGTGTTCAGTTGATAAAGCTCAAGGCTTGGAATTTGGCTTGGCGTGTAGAAAGAGAGAAGAGTAAGCGTGCCAAAGATATAGATACACAATATGTGTTATCTAAAAAGCTACGAAGGGAGCAAGTCAACCATGCCCAAGAGAAGACGGTGTCAGAGATAGAATAGCATGGACATCCAATTGCAAACTCTTTGCAGAGGTCTACGAGAAACTCCGAGCGTACTTTGACACTTGCATACCACATGATACTATCACCTATTTATAGAACTTGGGTGTCGGCTCCTTTGGTACATGCTTCCAAGTAAGAAATGATAATATTTTGTATCTTTCAAGTGAAAATACGTATGCAACGAAGCAGTATCGAGGAATGCTGGGACAAACAGTGAAGTCCTTCAAGGATGAGACCAGCTTTGATCTTTGACACAGGGGGATTGTGTGCAGTATTGCACATACATGCAATGAGCCTTTGATACCCATTTTTCCTTACTTCAATGGAGGAAGCATTGAAAAAATGATACACAATCTACCTTTTGAGAAAGGTACCTTTAGTCGAATTGTGAAGAAGCAAGAGAAAGATGGCACAGATTCAAGTAAAGGTAAGGTAACTAAGCTGAATCAAGGAGAATTAACTCGAGTCATGGCCTTTGCAAACAATCTACCAATTATCATAGCTGCCTTAGCACACACAATGGCCTATACCCATTAATTGGGCGTTGTTCATTGTGACCTGCATCCCTTCAGTTGGATTTTACTAGGGATTCGGATCCTCAAGTTGGCATCATTGATTGGGGATTAGCCATGAGGCCTGCATTAGAGAGGTGACAGTCACTCAATTGTTGTCAAAGCAAAGCCCATAAGTGTAAACCTTGGTTTGCTCCATAGCTATTGAAGGACACACATAATGACCATGTGTATATCAGAGAGGTTGATGTCTATGCATTAGCATGGCTTATTGATCAAATGGTCAAGTTTTTTAGGGAGTTGTCTATGGTATACAATACCGATTGGTTAGCATCTCGTTCAGCAAGTGAAGCATACCATATTCAAGAGATTGTAAAAGCTGGGTATCTTCTACAAGAAAAGAATAGAAAATCAATTGAAGGATTGTATGCAGACTTAACCCACATGCAATTGGATGGGAATAAATGTTTGCGGCCATTGGTAGAGATGATGCCAGCTGTTGAAATTAGGTTTGCAGAGAAATGCACACAACTTGGAGAAGATGAAGGAAGCTCAAGGCACACAATAGAGGGTGTGTTACTTAGTGTGCAATGGAAAGATGGATAGCCCTAGAGTGATGGGGGTATATACAATGCTCGAGGGAAAAAACCTCCTAAAGAGGGAAAAAATGCCCCGGCGGTCCTAGTGTGTTCACACACATCACTACCACATGTATATGGTAACAAATCCCCCCTTGGAGTGATGCGGTGAACGAGAGGTGGCACATGAGTAAAGGGAAGTGCCATGCCCTGAGGACATGATCAATCCACAAAGGGGAGTAAGCCCAAAGCTTTGCAAAAAGCTTCAAGCTTCTCACGACACAATCCCTTCGTGAAAAGATCTGCAAGGTTGTCATGTGTTGGCACATAAACCAAGCTGATCTCTCCTGTTGAGAGCCTCTCCCTGACATAGTGGTAATGCACCTCAATGTGCTTTGTGCGAGCATGAAAAACTGGGGTTCCTTGCAACTGCCAATGCGCTCTGACTGTCAGTGTAGATAGTGTTGGCAGTGTCTTGTCCAACACCCAAATCAGCCATAAGGCGTCTGAGCCATACACACTCAGCCGTAGTTGTGAAGACTGCCCTGTACTCAGCCTCACAACTCGAAGTGGCCACAGTAGGTTGCTTCTTGCTCAACCATGATATACATGAACTGCCAAGCGTGAAACAAAAACCACTTGTGGACACTCGTGTGTCAAAACAACCAGCCCAATCTGAGTTCGAAAAAGCATGTAAGTCTGGCGGCAATGATCCCCCCTTGAGATAAAACAAGCCAAGATATAAAGTGCCACTAAGGTAGAGAAAAATCCTCTTGGCAACCTGCCAATGCTTAGACCCTGGGCTATGCATAAATCTGCTGACCTGTGAGACAGCAAACTGAATATCCAGCTTCGTGTTGTATACATAAATGAGGCAGCCAACAGCAGTTTGATAAAGAGTGACATCAACAGGATTGCCAGCATCATGTAGACTCAACTTCACACCTGTTTCCATGGGAGTGGCAATAGGTTTGCAATCCTCAAGTCCAAACTTACGTAGCAATGTCTCTATGTAACTTTTCTGACACAAGGTAATACCACCATGACATTGCTTAAACTGTATACCCAAGTAATGATGCAACTGTCCCAAATCTATTGAAAGTAGCATTCAAATCAGCCTTAAATTCAACAATATGTCTCGCATTTGGTCCATTGATCAACAAATCATTGACATAAAGAACCACAATGAGAAGTACATCATCCTCACTCTTTACATACAATGTGCTTTCTGTTGGACTGTTACGAAAGTCTCGTTTGACCAATTGAGTGTCAGCTTTCTCATACCAAGCATGAGGAGATTGCTTCAACCCATACAAAGACTTCTTACATCTGCACACTTTTTCCTCTTGTCCTTTTATGACAAAATCGCAAGGCTGCGTTACATAAACTTCCTCAAATATGTCACCATTCAAGAAAGCAGTAACAATGTCTGATTGACGTACATCACAACCAAATGAGCTGCCAATGCACATAGAAAACTCACGGTAGTCATACGACAAGTGGGAGCAAAAGTATCTTCATAATCTATGCCTTTTTGTTGTGCATAACCCTTTGCAACAAGTCGAGCCTTATGGCGATTGATCTCACTATCCGGCTTGCGTTTCAACTTGTAGACCCACTTCATACCAATGGCCTTTTTGCCAGGAGGCAAATCACATAAAGTCCATGTGTCATTTTCTATAAGTGCATCATATTCTAATTGCATGGCAGTAATCAGATTTTCTGAATTCTATGCTTCATCAAAAGAAAGTGGCTCCTCAACATCATGTAAGCTAGACACAGCCAAAGCATAATAATCTGATGCATAAGATGCATGGCGAGAGCCTGAACGGGTAAGACTAGACAAAGGTGCATCCAATTTACTATCACACAAAGTGTGCACCAGCCATTTTTGTTACCATATACATGTGGTAGTGATGTGTGTGAACACACTAGGACTGCCGGGGCATTTTTTCCCTCTTTAGGAGGTTTTTTCCCACGTGCATTGTATATACGCCCATCACTCTAGGGCTATCTATCGTTCCATTGCACACTAAGTAACACACTCTTTATTGTGTGCCTTAAGCTTCCTTCGTCTTCTCCAAGCTGTGTGTGTTTCTCTGCAACCCTAATTCCAACAATTGGTATCAGAGCAGGTCACATCCTCCTAGGCTTAGTCGCCAGCTGCTCCAGCACACGCCTGCTCACTTTCTCCGATTTCAGTGAGCTTTGGCGAGCGTTCGTAGGTCTGCTCAAAATTTTGATTTGGGCTCATTTCGGCCTCCGTTTCCACTACAGGCAGTACTGCACAGGCTATTTCGTCATTTTGTGCAGAATTTCTGTCAGTGCCGTTTTTTGCATAACAGTGCCTTATAGTCTTCTACGGTTTGTGCTATATAGCATAGGTTTTTCCCGCTCCATTTCTCCTATTTTCGGGCAGTTTTCACATCAGGTGCAACATTTACCATGGCTGACAGCAACAACACAGATGTGTTCAAGATGGTTGCTGCTGAGGACAGGTTGGATGGGGACAACTACCCTATGTGGGCTTATATGATGCAACATGTTCTTGTGTCAAAGGGTGTCTGGAACATTGTGCAGGGCATTGATGTACGTCCTGGTTGTGAGGATGTAGGCGATGTTGAGGATGTTGCAGGTCTTGCTGCAAAGATTGCAGCTGTTAGAGTTGTTTTGCCTATGACAGAACAAGCTCGTTGGGATGTTAAGGATGCGCAGGCTCATGCATTGATTGCGTTTTCTGTGAAGCGCACCATTGTTCCTCACATCCGTTCAACAAAATCTGCAAAACAGACTTGGGATATTCTAGCAGGTCTTTATGCAAGCCGCAATGAGGCTAAAATTGCTTTGCTGCGTAAAGAGCTGGAGTCAAAGATTATGCATAAGGAAGATGATATGGACACTATCCTTGCTAGTGTCAAGGATATCAATGAGCAACTTATTTCTGCAGGTGAAGTTATTTCAGACAGTTCCCTTGTGCAGACTGTTCTTGATGCCTTACCAGATTCTTACCAGACTTTTGCTAGTACTTGGAGACATATGACCCAAGGAAATCCAGAAGTTCTCAAGTTTGATGCATTATGCACATTGCTGTTGCAAGAGTCACTGTCCAAAAAAAACAGGACTAGACAGCGTGCAGTTGAACAAGCTTTTATAGCTTCTCAAAGAAAGGGTGGTAACAGCAATGCAGCCACTTCTTATAGTTCTACTGTGAGTGGCAAAAATTATGTTCCTAATGCTTCTATTGGCAGCAATTCGTCTGGAAATTCTGGTGATAAGGGAAAAAAGAAGATGCGTTGCCATTATTGTAAAGCCAATGATCACTTGATCAAGTCGTGTCTTAAGTTGAAGGCCAAAGAGGCTAAGAAGAAAGAGGGTGGTTCCACTGCAAATGCTGGTTCCACTACAAATGCAACCATTGTCGAGTCTTCTGTGAAAGGATACTGTGTTGCTGATGTTGATTCAGAATGGGATTTTAGCACAGAGTGCACTTACAATCCTGCTGTCCATGATCATGCTTGTCAGTTGCTGTAGATTCACATGTATGGTATTTTGACAGTGGTGCTACAAAGCACATTACCTCACATCATGAATTGTTTACCTCTCTGGAGTCTGTCCCTCATGGGAATTTAGTCACTTGTGCCAACAACGCCTCTTATCCAGTTCAGGGAGTTGGAAAGATTGTGCTCACTTCTGCTAATGGCATTTCCTTCACACTTGTTGATGCACTTTATGTACCTGGGATCAAGAAGAATCTCTTGTCTGTATCCGCACTTGCTAGACTTGGACTTGTAGTCAAATTTGTGGATGACAGATGTACAGTTCATGATCTCAGTTTTGGTGATGAAATTGTTGCATCTGGGCTTTTGTGCAGTGGGCTGTATAAGCTCACTTTGTATGACAAGTGTGGACAAAATTTTGCAAATGCTGTTGCAGATTCAAGGGCTATTTCAGATGCAAAACTTTGGCATGCACGTTTTGGTCATTTGAATTTTGCCAGTTTGCTGCATTTGTAGAAATATGATATGGTTGCTTCTTTGCCGCCTCTTGAAGCACCTGTCAAACATGTTTGTGAAGGCTGTATTTTGGGTAAGATGCAGCGTTCTAAATTTCCAAAGGATGGTTTAGTTCGGGCCACATGCAGGTTGTAGCTTGTGCATAGTGATGTTTGTGGGCCCATGCAAACTCCGTTTGGGCAATTACCTGTACTTCGTGACTTTCATTGATAATTACTCCAGGCATGCATGGGTATTTCCGCTTAAAGCGAAGTCCGAAGTTTTTATGTGCTTCAAACAATTTCTGGCTATGGCTGAAAATGTCTCGAAATGTACTATGGGCACCCTTCGTTCCGATTGAGGGGGGGAGTATTTGTCTCATGAATTTAATGCATTTTTGGCTAGTCGTGGGATAAAACACCAATGTACAGTGCCTTATACACCTCAGTAAAATGGTGTTGCTGAGAGGAAAAACAGGTCACTGACGGAAATGGCATGATGTATGGTCAAAAGTCAAGCTTTGCCGCATTCTTTTTGGCTTGAGGCCATTATGTGTGCCACTTATGTACTTAACATGTGTCCTACGAAAGCTTTGCAGTCTATTACTCCATATGAAGCATGGCATGATAGAAAACCTTCTATTGAGCACATGTGTGTTTTTGGCTGTTTGGCATATGCTTTGGTGCCACAAGTGCAGCACAGAAAATTGGATGATAAGGCTGTCAAATGTATCTTTGTTGGTTATAGTGCTGAAAGCAAAGGTTACAGGTTGTATCATCTGCAAACAAAACGTATTTTGGTTTCTCGGGATGTAGTGTTGTGGAAGATTCTGTTCAGCCCTTGCTGTCATGTACTAGAGACAGTAATGTAAGCTCACAGGACATTTATGACACTTTGTTGCCTCTTTTCAGTGGTGGAAATACGAATGTAAGTTCCAATGAGGCAAATGTACAGCCTATGGGGGTTTCTGAAAATGTTTTAGATCAGCCTATTCCTGATGCAGATGTACATGATGTACTTGATGAGGAAAGGGCTGAAAATGAGCAAGCTAGAGGTATGCCAAAATGGCTGGTGCACACTTTGCGTGACAGTAAATTGGATGCACCTTTGTCTAGTCGTACTCGTTCAAGCTCTCGCCATGCATCTTATGCATCAGATTGTTATGCTTTGGCTGTGTCTAGCTTACATGATGTTAAGGAGCCTCTGACTTTTGATGAAGCACAAAATTCAGAAAATTGGATGGCTGCCATGCAATTAGAATATGATGCACTTATAGAAAATGACACATGGACTTTATGTGATTTGCCTCCTGGCAAAAAGGCCATTGGTACGAAGTGGGTTTACAAGTTGAAACGCAAGCCGGATGGTGAGATCGATTGCCATAAGGCTCGACTTGTTGCAAAGGGTTATGCACAACAAAAAGGCATAGATTATTAAGAGTGTAACATTTAATGGCCTAAAATCTTATGTGTAGCGGAAATTAGTATGAACATAGTGAGCATTTCATTAGAGTTGATTCCTAATGAGAATTACAAGAGTGCTTGGGTGGAGAGAGCAACAAAAAGCATAACACCTAGTTAGATAGCATCGACAATACTTTCAAAAGAGAGAGCAATTAAGCTATTGACAACAGTTGAGGACCGGATTTGCAAGGAACCGGTCCCCCCTCCAAAAGGCTTTGTATTATGGTTTCTCCCATCAAGAGAGACATTGTACAATACAATTCTTTGTGTTCCTTCAATACTAGCTAGTGCAATGAAGATGGAAGCTTCATACACCAAGCAAAACACTTAATCAAACACAACTTGAATTATCCCCGTTCTCAGACCCAAGACCTCACACACCTTCGAAGATGGTGAGAGCTAGCAGGGTATGAGAGTAGATTGAGAGGAAAAAGAAGTAACTTACGAGAAAGAAGTACATCTCCTCACATAATCACTCATATTAGCATAGCTTAGCTTAGTAATTAGCTTGGTAGAGAAGATGAGCATGCATTGAAGCTTGGCTCTTGGTTGGATTTGCATCCACATGCCAAGAGAGTGTTGATGTAGGCTTCTATCTCACAAGCTTGGAGTAGGTGATGAGCTCTCCATTAAAGCTTGGGAGGAGATAGAGTATTTTCCCTTCACACATGGTCAAGTGTGAGAGTGTGTGTGTCAATGCCAAGCAAAAATCAGCCCCCCCTCTCTCTTGGGCGAGCCCTAGCTGCTAAATAAGTCTGGCCTTTGCCTCATTGGACCTCCCCAGGTCAAGCCAATAGGAATTAAGCAGCATAAGTGATAGCCTTTAGACATGTGTCCCCCTTTCCCCTTTTGTGAGAGATTTAGGTAATTAAATAATTAAACTAAACTCTCATTGGACCCCTTTGCCTCCTGGCCAATAGGAATCAGGCAAGCCATGGGGCTCCTGAATGCTCATTGGACCCCTTGGGAGACTGCCCAATAGTCTTCTAGGAGACTTAATTCTCATTGGTTTCTTTTATTAAATGTTTTTAAGTTAATTAAACTAGATTTACTCTAGCTTAATTCTCATTGGTCCACTTCAAGGGTCTTCCAATAGGAATTGGGCACACCTTGTGGGCATCTGGCCTAGGGAGCTGACATGTGTCCCTCATTCCCTTTGTGTAAAGGGAGCCTGTGTGTGTGTGTGTGGCTTTCTCTCTCATCCCCTAGCTTTGGGGCTCGCCCCCTCCCATGTAGGGATGTAGAAAGACTTTTAGGGCACACACAAAGCATCCAATTTTCCCTAGGGTTGACCTTTGGACACAACCTTTGAATTTTGGAACCTTAGCATTTTGGAAGTCTTAATGGGCTGAACCTTAGGGTCTTTTTGGCCCATTGTTTCACATGGCTCTTTTGCAGATGGCCCCCCCTTTGGATCCCTATTTTCCCTCCTTTGGATCCCTACTGTGGCCGGTCTGCTAACTTAACCAATATTCTAGCTTTTTCTCCCTTGGCACTTCCCCACATTAAATGATCAGTTTAATATGAGAAAATCATTTAGGAGAATTAGATATTGATTATTATGACATTACCTCTCTCTTGAAATCATAGTCGTCCTCGACTATGGTGTAGAGAAGATAAAGCATATGCATGAGTCCTTTTCTTAGCGGGTAGAGGATCCCTATGTTACCCTACGACATCATTCCATAATGGATGACTAGTCCATTTGGCGCTTGAGAGCCTGAGGCTGCCGCAAGCATGTCTGCACATTAGTCCTATCAGTCTTCCATAGTAGAGTGACAAGTTCTACTTTGGTGTTTGGGAGACGTCGTCCCCACAAACTTGATCTAAGCATGCATACTACTTCATTTTTGTGCACAAATAAAGAAAAAGAGAGTCTTATAAGACAAAAAATTTTTGTTCATTTTTAACATTTTGTACATTTGCTTACTCTTGGGAAACATTGTAAGCATTGACAAGGTTTAGGTTATCCTTTAATTGTATGCCTTGCATCCATCTAGCATCTTCAAAAGGATAATTCTTAAACTTAATAAGATATCGTCTGATAGTCTTACCGCCTCTTAATACCTTGTCTTCATGTCGGAGAATGGACTCGGGCTGCAGCACCTCCTCGTGGTCTTCGATCTCCGGTGGGTCTTCAATAGTTGGTTCTTGAGGTGGCTCTCCTTTATAAGGCTTTAAGAGGCTCACGTGAAAAGCATTGTGTATGAGCCAATGATTGGGCAACTTAAGTTGATAGGCCATCTCATTGATTGGCCTAAGAATCTGGAAGGGACCATAGTACCTTTTTGCTAGTTTAGCATAGTATTTTTGGTGGCCCGTAGGATTCTTGCCCGTCGTGTGCCTTAATCGAGCCTTGGGAAACTTTAACAAGACCCAATCGTTTTCTTTAAAGGCTTGGGCTCTTCTGTGCTTGTCAGCAGCAGCCTTTTGCCTTTGTTGTGAGATAGAGATAGCATCCTTAATCTTTTGGAAAGATTCTTGTAGGTCTCGGCTATACTCATCTGCAGCGAAGATCTTCCCATGTACCTTAAGTAGCAAGGGACTTTTTGATCTTCCCTCAATTACCTCGAAAGGTGCTTTTCCTGTAGAAGTATGTATAGTGTTATTGTAAGCATACTCTACTAAGGGTAAGTACTTCTCCCATTGGGATCTTTGATCTACTTCCGTTACATAGGCTTTCAGTAGATCGAGAATAGTTAGGTTAGCTATTTCACTTTGGCCATCAGTTTGTGGATGATAGGCCGAAGAGAAGTTTAGCCTTGTTCCTAAATTCTCAAAGAGACCCTTCCAGAAATTACTGGTCATTCTAGGATCTCTATCCAACACTATGGACATTGGCAAGCCATGGTACTTGAAAATTTGTGAAATGAAGAGGGTTGCCATTTGATGGGCTTTGATAGTCTTTTTGACAGGTATAATATGAGCTTGTTTACTGAACCTGTCTACTATCGTCCATATTCCCGTATTCCCATGGATAGACTTAGGCATTCCAAAGATAAAATCCATGGATATGCTCTCCCACGGTGAATTAGGGATTGGCAAGGGTTGAAGCAATCCAAGTTGCTTCCCTCTATCAAATTTTGTCTTTTGACATACCACACATTTGGAAACATACTCATGTATGTTCACTTTCATGGTAGGCCAATAGAAAAATGTTTCAATTCCCTTTAGGGTAGACTGAATCCCTCTATGTCCCGCATATGGGGGAGCATGAGATTCATACATTACTTTCTCACGTAGTGAGTTAGTAACGCATAGTCTATTGCCATAGAGAAGATAACCATCTTGTAAAGTAAATGGTTCTTCTTTCTTCCCTAATGCAAGGGCTGAAATCACATCTCTAAAATCGGGATCAATAGCATACTCATCTATCATTAAAGATAGATCATTGTGAGCTGCTATGGAAACCGCATTCACTCTCGGTCGTCTTGAGAGTGCATCGGCTACTTGATTATGCTTGCCAGCAATGTGAGCAATAT
Source organism: Adiantum capillus-veneris (assembly GCF_014529385.1). Lineage (NCBI taxonomy): Eukaryota > Viridiplantae > Streptophyta > Polypodiopsida > Polypodiales > Pteridaceae > Adiantum > Adiantum capillus-veneris. Next base: position 144,720,626 of record NC_140947.1, read on the forward strand.
GAAAATGAAATTGCGAAAGGAAATTTGCCCACCTCATTTGTTTGTCGGAGAGCTTGGTCTGCGTCATGAAGTACTTAAGACTTTGGTGATCCGTTCGCAGAATGAAAGGAGTCCCCAATAAATAGTGCTTCCATGAGTCTAAGGCATGTAGAACTGCAAGGAGTTCTTTTTCGTATATGCCTAGAGCTTGCTCAACAGAGTCGAGCCTTCGACTCTCATAGCCTATGGCGTGCCCTTCTTGGAGCAGAGCAGCCCCAAGGCAATCACCACAAGCATCACATTGGACCTCAAATGGTTTTGAGAGATCCGGTAGTGTAAGCACAGGTTGAGAGATAAGCTTTTCTTTAAGCTTTTCGAAAGCATTGTTCTCCTTAGCAGACCACGTATACCTAACATTTTTCTTTGTTAGGTCATGTAATGGTCCCGCAATTTGTGAGAACTTTTCTATGAAGCGTCTATAGTATGCACACATACCTATAAAGCTTCTTAGTTCATGAAGATTCCTTGGTTTAGGCCATCCTTTTATTACCTCTAACTTGGATGGATCCATTTGGATTCCATCTCGAGAGATAATGTGACCTAAATATTGAATCTCTTGCAAGAAAAATTCACTTTTCTTTCGATTAACATAAAGTTTATTCTCTCTTAAAACTTGAAATATTACCTGGAGGTGTTGCTTGTGTTCCTCCAATGAATTAGAGTAGATGATAATATCATCAAAGAACACTCCAGTGAAGGTTCGATGAGGCCTGAACAGCTTCTCCATCAAGCGGTTGAATGTGGCTGGTGCATTAGTCAAGCCAAAAGGCATGACAATGTATTCGTAAAGACCAAATGTAGTACGAAATGCGGTCTTTACAATGTCTTGATCAACTATCCTTATTTGATGGTAGCCACTTTTTAGGTCAATCCTACTGAAGTAGGTCGATCCTTGTAGCTTATCAAATAGGTCTTCTACCCGTGGAACGGGAAACCTATTCTTGATAGTGATCCTATTTAGTGCTCTATAGTCGACACACATACGATATGTGCCGTCTTTCTTTTGCACTAATAGCATAGGTGAGCAAAATGGAGATGAGCTAGGCCTAACCATGCCCTTCTCAACTAAGTCATGCACTTGCCGCATAATCTCCTCTTGTTGAGCTTGAGAAACTCTATAAGGAGGTTTGTTAGGCGGTGAACTTCCTGGAAGAAGTTCAATTGCATGGTCGTCATTACCTCGTTTAGGAGGTAGCTCACAAGGGATGTCGTCAATAAAAACATCTTGAAACCCCTTGAGAAAATTGGATAACTCTAATTCCTTTTGGTTGCTTTTATTTTCTTTTGTTAAAGCATTAGGTTCATTTTGAGAATCTTTAACAAAAATCATGTACACGGAAATAGAGCTCTTTATTGACTTGTTGAAAGCTGGTGTATGTACAATGGGGATGGTGTTACCCATCTCCCTAGCATCTATATACATGTCCTTTTCCCTGAACTTAAAGGAGATTCTCCTTTCAGGAAATTTAATATGGGCAGCCAGGCGGTCAAACCATGGTGCCCCTAGGATTACATCCTCATGCTTGAGAGGAGAGATAAAGAAGTCCTCTTTGTCCACATAGCCTTGGACATGAAGCCTCAATTTCCCGATTAAGGGAGTGACTGAAGCTTCTTGCCCCTTGAAGGCACTGTCTGCGGGTAGGATATCTCCCATCTCGTAGGATTGTATGCCTAGCTTGGTGGCTAACTCCATAGATATAAAATTGTGAGTAGAACCAGGGTCAAAGAGAATAAAAGCATCATGTTCTCTTACCTTTCCCCAAGCATGGCATAGAGGAGATCCTTTGTGGTGAGTTTGGTGAATCTCCTCCTCTTGGATTTCAACCAAAGAAGCTCTAGGAGGATCTTGGCGGTTGTTCTTTTGGGGACAAGCGCGGTACGCATGCCCTTGTTCGCCGCACTTGAAACACCGGTTATCTTTACGATAACGCTCAAGCTCTTTAGGAGAGAGTTTATTCTTTCCTTTGTAAACTCCCTTCTCTTTAGCTTTGTTGGAATTGCCCTTAGGAGACTTTTGGACATTGTCCTTCCCCTTAGGCTCATTGGAACCCTTGTTTTCCGGGGGCTTATTATTTCCTTTACCCCCCGTTTGGAAATTGATTCTCGAGGCCACCATAGTATGGTGTATTACCGCGGATATGGTACGTGGCCTTTGGGAGTTGACATACTCCGCCATTTCTTCGGTTAAGCCCGCACAAAATTGTTGCTTTTGCTCTCCAAAATCCAACTTTTTGAAGACAGTGGCTTTGAGTTGTAGGTCCCAAAACTTGTCTACATATTTGTGGATGGATTCATTGGGAGAGAGCTTTAAGCTTCGCCATTCGGTGAGTACTTTGTCTTTGGCATCGGTGGCCAAAAACTGCTTCATAATGGAAGCTCTTAAAGCCTTCCATGTTCGTGGAGCTTCACCGTTGGCTCGTAGGCTAGACCACCATTGTCTGGCGGACTTTTGAAAGTGCATAGTTACATGGCGTAGCTTAGAGGACTCCGTGAAGCCCTCATCTCCAAACGACGCATCGAATTGCTGGATAAAGGCCAAAACTTTGTCTGTAGCACCGAAGGTGCCATCATAGGTAAGGAAAGAGATGCTCTTCCCTCCCTCTTTGAATTTCTTCAGCTTGGACGACCTCTTCCATGCGGCATAGGATTTCCTATGGCCTCTTCTTTTTGATGGTTCAAAAGTTGCACCATCACTTTCTTCAGAAGATGAAGAATTTGAAGAAGGTGGAGAAGAGGGTGACCTCTTTCTCGCCTTTTTCTTGTCTTGATCTTTGTCGTCTTCACCATAGCTTTCATAAGAGGAAGAGGATGAAGAAGATGGAGAAGAGGGTGTCCTCTTTCTCGCCTTTTTCTTCTCTTGCTTTTTATCATCCCTCTTTGAATTATGGCGTGGAGAAGAGTGTAATGGTCTTCTCCGCTTTGGTGGTGATGGAGAGCGTTTAGCCCGCCGTCTTCGTGGAGCCATCTCCGCCGAGGTGGCGGGAGACTCGCTTCTTTCTCGTTCCTTCGGTGGAGGCTCTTGAGTTCTCCTTTGGGAAGGAGATGCATCATCAAGAAGTAAGTTCTTGAGCCCTTCATATGGATTCTCTTCTTCTTCCCGAATCGGAGAGAGACCTCTTTTGGTAGTCTCACAAGGAGGCTTCCTAGGTGTTCTCTCGTCACGGTGATGAGCTTGGAGAATCCCGTGAGCACGGAGCTGCCGTTGCACTTCACTTTGGAGAGATGGATTGCCCATGGCTTGTTGAAGCCTAGAAACAAGATAATTAACAAGCATTGAAGCATCATTAGTAGCTTGCTCATGAGCAAAATCAAAGTTATCAACATTAATTTCACTCTCTTTAATATTGTCAGCCATTCTAACAACTTTTAGGTGTAAACTTTTTAGGTGTACTTTGGCACTTCAAGCCCTAGTTGCTACTCCTCTTTACCCCTTTAGAAAAAGCACTCAAGCTACTGTACCCGCGGCTCGAATACCATTAATTGCAAGGAATAGAAGAGAGGGTCTTTCGACACCAAAACAGCACCGGCTCCTGTCAAGATTCTAATAGCTCAATAGTGGTTAAGCCGTAGGCAAGCCCCGTAGGACTCCACTATTAAGACCATAGCTCTCGACGGTGATGCCCCGTTAACTGCACAAAGGCAGGCGCACTGCAAGGCTGAAAAATCCCTATTCTACTTATTCACAGGCAATTAATAATACCAACCATTTGTAGCTAGCTTGAGGACCTCCCTTCTTGAGCAAGAAAAGAGAAACCTTGAGCTCTGATACCAATGTAACATTTAATGGCCTAAAATCTTATGTGTAGCGGAAATTAGTATGAACATAGTGAGCATTTCATTAGAGTTGATTCCTAATGAGGATTACAAGAGTGCTTGGGTGGAGAGAGCAACAAAAAGCATAACACCTAGTTAGATAGCATCGACAATACTTTCAAAAGAGAGAGCAATTAAGCTATTGACAACAGTTGAGGACCGGATTTGCAAGGAACCGGTCCCCCCTCCAAAAGGCTTTGTATTATGGTTTCTCCCATCAAGAGAGACATTGTACAATACAATTCTTTGTGTTCCTTCAATACTAGCTAGTGCAATGAAGATGGAAGCTTCATACACCAAGCAAAACACTTAATCAAACACAACTTGAATTATCCCCGTTCTCAGACCCAAGACCTCACACACCTTCGAAGATGGTGAGAGCTAGCAGGGTATGAGAGTAGATTGAGAGGAAAAAGAAGTAACTTACGAGAAAGAAGTACATCTCCTCACATAATCACTCATATTAGCATAGCTTAGCTTAGTAATTAGCTTGGTAGAGAAGATGAGCATGCATTGAAGCTTGGCTCTTGGTTGGATTTGCATCCACATGCCAAGAGAGTGTTGATGTAGGCTTCTATCTCACAAGCTTGGAGTAGGTGATGAGCTCTCCATTAAAGCTTGGGAGGAGATAGAGTATTTTCCCTTCACACATGGTCAAGTGTGAGAGTGTGTGTGTCAATGCCAAGCAAAAATCAGCCCCCCCTCTCTCTTGGGCGAGCCCTAGCTGCTAAATAAGTCTGGCCTTTGCCTCATTGGACCTCCCCAGGTCAAGCCAATAGGAATTAAGCAGCATAAGTGATAGACTTTAGACATGTGTCCCCCTTTCCCCTTTTGTGAGAGCTTTAGGTAATTAAATAATTAAACTAAACTCTCATTGGACCCCTTTGCCTCCTGGCCAATAGGAATCAGGCAAGCCATGGGGCTCCTGAATGCTCATTGGACCCCTTGGGAGACTGCCCAATAGTCTTCTAGGAGACTTAATTCTCATTGGTTTCTTTTATTAAATGTTTTTAAGTTAATTAAACTAGATTTACTCTAGCTTAATTCTCATTGGTCCACTTCAAGGGTCTTCCAATAGGAATTGGGCACACCTTGTGGGCATCTGGCCTAGGGAGCTGACATGTGTCCCTCATTCCCTTTGTGTAAAGGGAGCCTGTGTGTGTGTGTGTGGCTTTCTCTCTCATCCCCTAGCTTTGGGGCTCGCCCCCTCCCATGTAGGGATGTAGAAAGACTTTTAGGGCACACACAAAGCATCCAATTTTCCCTAGGGTTGACCTTTGGACACAACCTTTGAATTTTGGAACCTTAGCATTTTGGAAGTCTTAATGGGCTGAACCTTAGGGTCTTTTTGGCCCATTGTTTCACATGGCTCTTTTGCAGATGGCTCCCCCTTTGGATCCCTATTTTCCCTCCTTTGGATCCCTACTGTGGCCGGTCTGCTAACTTAACCAATATTCTAGCTTTTTCTCCCTTGGCACTTCCCCACATTAAATGATCAGTTTAATATGAGAAAATCATTTAGGAGAATTAGATATTGATTATTAGTCCTTTTCTTAGCGGGTAGAGGATCCCTATGTTACCCTACGACATCATTCCATAATGGATGACTAGTCCATTTGGTGCTTGAGAGCCTGAGGCTGCCGCAAGCATGTCTGCACATTAGTCCTATCAGTCTTCCATAGTAGAGTGACAAGTTCTACTTTGGTGTTTGGGAGACGTCGTCCCCACAAACTTGATCTAAGCATGCATACTACTTCATTTTTGTGCACAAATAAAGAAAAAGAGAGTCTTATAAGACAAAAATTTTTGTTCATTTTTATCATTTTGTACATTTGCTTACTCTTGGGAAACATTGTAAGCATTGACAAGGTTTAGGTTATCCTTTAATTGTATGCCTTGCATCCATCTAGCATCTTCAAAAGGATAATTCTTAAACTTAATAAGATATCGTCTGATAGTCTTACCGCCTCTTAATACCTTGTCTTCATGTCGGAGAATGGACTCGGGCTGCAGCACCTCCTCGTGGTCTTCGATCTTCGGTGGGTCTTCAATAGTTGGTTCTTGAGGTGGCTCTCCTTTATAAGGCTTTAAGAGGCTCACGTGAAAAGCATTGTGTATGAGCCAATGATTGGGCAACTTAAGTTGATAGGCCATCTCATTGATTGGCCTAAGAATCTGGAAGGGACCATAGTACCTTTTTGCTAGTTTAGCATAGTATTTTTGGTGGCCCGTAGGATTCTTGCCCGTCGTGTGCCTTAATCGAGCCTTGGGAAACTTTAACAAGACCCAATCATTTTCTTTAAAGGCTTGGGCTCTTCTGTGCTTGTCAGCAGCAGCCTTTTGCCTTTGTTGTGAGATAGAGATAGCATCCTTAATCTTTTGGAAAGATTCTTGTAGGTCTCGGCTATACTCATCTGCAGCGAAGATCTTCCCATGTACCTTAAGTAGCAAGGGACTTTTTGATCTTCCCTCAATTACCTCGAAAGGTGCTTTTCCTGTAGAAGTATGTACAGTGTTATTGTAAGCATACTCTACTAAGGGTAAGTACTTCTCCCATTGGGATCTTTGATCTACTTCCGTTACATAGGCTTTCAGTAGATCGAGAATAGTTAGGTTAGCTATTTCACTTTGGCCATCAGTTTGTGGATGATAGGCCGAAGAGAAGTTTAGCCTTGTTCCTAAATTCTCAAAGAGACCCTTCCAGAAATTACTGGTCATTCTAGGATCTCTATCCAACACTATGGACATTGGCAAGCCATGGTACTTGAAAATTTGTGAAATGAAGAGGGTTGCCATTTGATGGGCTTTGATAGTCTTTTTGACAGGTATAATATGAGCTTGTTTACTGAACCTGTCTACTATCGTCCATATTCCCGTATTCCCATGGATAGACTTAGGCATTCCAAAGATAAAATCCATGGATATGCTCTCCCACGGTGAATTAGGGATTGGCAAGGGTTGAAGCAATCCAAGTTGCTTCCCTCTATCAAATTTTGTCTTTTGACATACCACACATTTGGAAACATACTCATGTATGTTCACTTTCATGGTAGGCCAATAGAAATATGTTTCAATTCCCTTTAGGGTAGACTGAATCCCTCTATGCCCCGCATATGGGGGAGCATGAGATTCATACATTACTTTCTCACGTAGTGAGTTAGTAACGCATAGTCTATTGCCATAGAGAAGATAACCATCTTGTAAAGTAAATGGTTCTTCTTTCTTCCCTAATGCAAGGGCTGAAATCACATCTCTAAAATCGGGATCAATAGCATACTCATCTATCATTAAAGATAGATCATTGTGAGCTGCTATGGAAACCGCATTCACTCTCGGTCGTCTTGAGAGTGCATCGGCTACTTGATTATGCTTGCCAGCAATGTGAGCAATATGAAAATGAAATTGCGAAAGGAAATTTGCCCACCTCATTTGTTTGTCGGAGAGCTTGGTCTGCGTCATGAAGTACTTAAGACTTTGGTGATCCGTTCGCAGAATGAAAGGAGTCCCCAATAAATAGTGCTTCCATGAGTCTAAGGCATGTAGAACTGCAAGGAGTTCTTTTTCGTATATGCCTAGAGCTTGCTCAACAGAGTCGAGCCTTCGACTCTCATAGCCTATGGCGTGCCCTTCTTGGAGCAGAACAGCCCCAAGGCAATCACCACAAGCATCACATTGGACCTCAAATGGTTTTGAGAGATCCGGTAGTGTAAGCCTTCACAAACATGCTTGACAGGTGCTTCAAGAGGCGGCAAAGAAGCAACCATATCAGATTTCTGCAAACGCAACAAATTGGAAAAATTCAGATGACCAAAACGTGCATGCCAAAGTTTTGCATCTGAAATAGCCCTTGAATCTGCAATAGCATTTGAAAAATTTTGTCCACACGTCATACAAAGTGAGCTTATACATCCCATGGCACAAAATGCCAGATGCAACAATTTCATCACCAAAAATGAGATCATGAACTGTACATCTGTCATCCACAAATTTTACTACAAGTCCAAGTCTAGTAAGTGCGGATACAGACAAGAGATTCTTCTTGATCCCAGGTACATAAAGTGCATCAATAAGTGTGAAGGAACTGCCATTTGCAGCAATAAGCACAATCTTTCCAACTCCCTGAATTGGATAAGAGGCATTGTTGGCACAAGTGACAGAATTCCCATGAGGGACAGACTCGAGAGAAGTGAACAATTCAGGATGTGAGGTAATGTGCTTTGTAGCACCACTATCGAAATACCACACATGTGAATTTGCAGCAATTGACAAGCATGCATCATGGACAGCAGGATTGTAAGTGCACTCTGCGCTAAAAGCCCATTCTACATCGACATTAGCATCACAGTCTCCTTTCACTGAAGATGGCTGCATTTGTAGTGGAACCAGCATTTGTAGTGGAACCACCCTCTTTCTTCTTAGCCTCTTTGGCCTTCAACTTAGGACAAGACTTGATCAAGTGATCATTAGCTTTACAATAATGGCAACGCATCTTCTTTTTGCCCTTATCACCAGAATTTCCAGACGAAGTGCTGCCAGCAGAAGCATTAGGAATATAATTTTTGCCACTTGCAGCAGAACCATAAGAAGTGGCTGCATTGCTGTTACCACCCTTGCTTTGAGAAGCAATAAAAGCCTGTTCAACTGCACGCTGTCTAGTCCTGTTTTTTTGGAAAGTGACTCTTGCAACAGCAATGTGCATAATGCATCAAACTTGACAACTTTTGGATTTCCTTCGGTCATAAGTCTCCAAGCACTAGCAAAAGTCTCGTAAGAATCTGGTAAGGCATCAAGAACAGTTTGCACAAGGGAACTGTCTGGAATGACTTCTCTTGCAGAAATAAGCTGCTCATTGATATCCTTGACACTAGCAAGGAAAGTGTCCATATCATCTTCCTCATGCATAATCTTTGACTCCAGTTCTTTACGCAGCAAAGGAATTTTAGCCTCATTGCGACTTGCATAAAGACCAGCGAATATATCCCAAGCCTGTTTTGCAGATTTTGCTGAACGAAGGTGAGGAACAATGGTGCGCTTCACAGACAACACAATGAATGCATGAGCCTGCGCATCCTTTACATCCCAATGAGATTGTTCTACCGTAGGCAAAACAACTCTAATAGCAGCGATCCTTGCAGCAAGACCTGCAACATCCTCAACATCGCCTACATCCTCAAAACCAGGACGTACATCAATGCCCTGGACAATATTCCAGACACCCTTTGACACAAGAACATGTTGCATCATATAAGCCCACATAGGGTAATTGTCCCCATCCATTAGTGTTCGGGAAAATTCATTTTCACAAACATACAAAAATCCCTCCGAGACAAATCTGAACCGGAAATTTTACAATACTAGCCAATATTTTTGCAAAATTATACTATTTTTCATGTATTTTAAGCGGAACTTTCTCCCTTTAGCCCTCCCCTCAACCGGCTACTTTGATTTTGCAATCGGCTCAAGGCTAAGCTGAGGCACACTTTTCCCGAACACTGCCATCCAACCTGTCCTCAGCAGCAAACATCTTGAAGACATTTGTGTTGTTGTTAGCCATGGTAAATGTTGCACCTGATGTGAAAACCGCTCGAAAATAGGAGAAACGGAGCGGGAACAACACGAGCTATATAGCACAAACATAGAAGACTGAAAGGCACCTCTTATGCAGAAAACGACACTGACAAAAATTCTGCACAAAATGGCAAAATAGCATGTGCAGCACTGCTTGTAGTGGAAACGAAGGCCGAAATGAGCCTGAATCAGAAATCTGAGCATACCAAGCTCTGTGAGTTTTCTTGAAATATTTTTTGACCTACGAACACTCGACAAAGCTCACTGAAATTGGAGAAAGTGAGTAGGCATGTGCTGGAATAGCTGGTGACTAAGCCCGGGGGGACATAACCTGCTCTGATACCAATTGTTGGAATTAGGGTTGCAGAGAAACGCACATAGCTTGGAGAAGACGAAAGAAGCTCAAGGCACACAATAGAGAGTGTGTTACTTAGTGTGCAATGGAAAGATGGATAGCCCTAGAGTGATGGGCGTATATACAATGCTCCGGGGTTAAAACCTCCTAAAGAGGGAAAAAGTGCCCTGGCGGTCGTAGTGTGTTCACACACATCACTACCACATGTATACGGTAACACCAGCCTTTTAATGAGTTAAACTCTTTTGCCTTTTAGCAAGATGTTAGCCATCAAAAGCGTAACTTTCTTTTGGTTGTTCATCAAAGATGTATTTCTTTTGTCGGTAATTACACTAAATCTTTGTCGATTCTTTTTCAAGGCAAGCTTGAAATCTAGCTAAGATTTTGCAAGAGCATTGGCTTAGTGATAGTTTGTAGAAATTTGGAAAACGCCCTCTATTGGAGCTTGTAAACCCTTTGTTTTATATGCTTAAAGTGTTTTATATGCTCGAGTCTCAAAGAGTTTTACATGATTAAGGTGTTTCATATGCTCGAATCTCAAAGAGTTTTATATGCTTCAATCTTTTTTTTTTGGGTCATACTCAAAATTTTGAATGGTAGTGCTGTATTAACTCAATAATGATTGTACATTAAGTCTTAAGCTGGGTGGGTGATGCCGTAGGTTTTCTTTCAAAGAATCAAAGATTCCTTTCTTTTCAAGTTTTTTTGAAGTAGTAGAGACGGACATTGTGGGTGCAAATGTAGTTACAAATTATGTAGTTGTTTGCAAGTATTCTTGTTTATGAATGGGGCTTGTCTTTACAGATAAGAAAACTCGGGTACGGCCATCAAAGAGATTGTGATTAACCTCAATAAGGGACATGGAAAACAAACACACTTGGTTTTGTTATGGGGAGAGAGGGAGCTACATATAGGGAGCTTAGAGAAGAGATTGACTCTGGTGGTTTAGTTTCAAATGACTATAGATTTCTGGGAGGCTCACGCATGTTACCCTTCAGAGGTACTGTTTATAGTCTCTGTAGCCTATCCAACTTTACCAATGGAAAATTGTTGTTCTCTGGTACTGAGCCGTTGCCAGATGCCTTGTTTCCCTCTTCAGTTCTGGTGGTTGTTTGTTGCTCCGTTGTGATGTTTGATTGATTAGCAAGTTTCTCCTTTTCAGGTGTACTATGTTTAGTAGTGGTATTAGTAGCAATTGATTTTTGACTTCTAGCCTTGAATCCTTCTATTAATTCTAGTGTTCTTGGCTTCTTAGCTGCTACTGATGCAATGATTGTGTCAGTGAGTGACCGTTTCTCCCCAACTAGCGCCTTTCCTTTGCCTTTGTCATCATATGTCTTTGCTAGAATCTCCTTTGACTAAGAACCAACCCTACCATCCCTGTCCTCATCAGATGAGTCCAAATTAATCTTGTTTGCTCTACAAGCAGATACTTTGTCCTAGATTGTCTACACAACCCTAGACATAGCAGGTATGTCTGCCCGATAGAAAAACTGCTAGATATATCAAGCCTTGAATAACTGCTTGGACTTAGCCTTGGCAATCTTTTGAATTACACTATTATATAGAAATTGTGTGATATTGATATTGGCCTCTGGTTCAGAACCTTGGCCAGCAGCATCACGAAAAGCTTCTCTGACAAATACTTTGGGTTATTGTTCAAAGTGATGGTCTCAATAATGAATCTATATACTACAATGTGTTCCAGCTACTAGAATGCCTTGAACACCATATTTGTGCTTCTTTCTATCTTGGTCATCTTCTCTTAGAAACTAGATGAGTTCATCATCCATTGTGGGTGTGGCTTTCTGAGTAGTTTGGAGTCTAAATACATGTTCCAACTCTCAAGCTATCAATTCAAGCTCTCATCCATTGATAACAACAATACTCTTATCTACCTTGTATGAGGCTAGTACCTGCTGTGTAATCTGCCCATCAAAGGGAACTGCCGTGGTCTCCCTGATGACTTCTAAACCCCATAATTTGAGTAGAGCCTGCTCGTTTTCTTGAAACACATACTTTGCTCTTTTTTGAATTGAACCATTCCCAAAGATTCCTTAAGGCTCTCTGTCTCCGTTGTCATCTTGTCAAGGGCTTCTTGCATGCATTGTGACTTCAATTTTCTTCCCATACACGACTCAGATGAAGAAGTTTGAGTTGAAGATGACTTACTTGTGGTAGTTGTCGTGAATGGGTCGTTGAAAAAGAGTAGCAAGGTGTGTCAAGGATGATGACCATTGGAGGAGTTTGGATACACAAAGAAGAACCAGGTAGTTGTGAACTCGAAGCAGGCTCTACAGGTTGCCAAGCACGTGGCACAAGAGGTTGCAAGTAAAATGTCAATGGGCGAACCCGCTGCATAGTTATACGTATCCTTGCCATGAATGTTCCACTTGCTACCCGCCCTTAATCTATGTCCTATATTTGTGACTTGTCAAACATGCATTGGATTGTTCGATTAATCACTATTAGCAAGATTTTTTTTGGGATTTGTTGTATTTTCTACTTGCGACTAGCCGGCGTTGTTAATGGTGTGGTTATATCTGATTAAACTGATCGAATGACTGAGATTTGCACTAGTGTTGGAACTGCTGAATCTGATTGAAAGGCCAAAATTGGTACTTGTGCTAGCTCTTCCACTAGTTTCATGACTGAATTGATGTAGAATGAGTTCATTAGTTCCCAAACTAGTTCTAGTACTGGTTCAACTGGAGCCTCTTTTGCTTTGGAATAATATAACTTCTTAGCCCCATTGTATAATCCAGGCAACAGTAGACTCGACAAATCTATGAGTCTCACTATGTCGTTTGAAAATACCCAATCTACCTCATAGGGTCTTGACCAAGCTATTTTCAAGTTTGGCTTCTTTGGTCCCAATTTGGAATGGTATAGTAGTACTAAATCACCTCTCTAGAACTCTCTGACCTTGATCCTACTGTCATGCCAATTCTTCCTTCTTTGTTGCACCACTTCTTATTCCAATGAATCCCTCTGTCTGATCTCATCCAGTTGTAGAAAATCATCTAGTTTTTGTCTCAGGTTCTGATTAAAATCAATCGCATGCTCAACTGCCAGTCGTAAGCTTGGAATGAGGAATTCCATGGGCACTACTACCTCTATTTCATAAACCAGCTTACATGGGTTCATTCCAGTAGTGACCTTGTAAGTAGTGCGTTATGCCCATAATGTTTTCTGAAGTATGGTATCCCATTGATGTGGTTCCTTTTGAACAATTTTAGTGAGTATGGTTTTGATGGTTTTAGCCTGGCTTTTAGCATGGCCGTTAATTTGGGATAATATGGCATTGATTTCTTGTGTTTGACTAAAACATCCCCATGAGGATCTTCATTGTGTCATTAATGAAATGATTGCCCTGGTCTAACACTATTTCATTGGGACAATCGTATCTACAAATTATATTTATAAATGGATAAAGCAGTAGACCTGGCAGTGTTATTTGGAAGTGCTTTAGCCTCCACCCATTTGCTGACATAACACGTAGCCATAATGATGTATTTATTCTTTCTGGAAGTCACCTTCTTGAATGGTTCCATGAACTCAAGCTCCCATTTCATAAATAGTCCCAGTGATTGAATTGGAGTCAAAGGTGTCATATCAATTGTTGTAGGTCTATCCATCCTTTGGCATATATCACAGGTTTTACAAAAAGTTCTGACATCAGCGATCATTGATTGCCACCATAATCCTGCTTGAAGGATTTTCTTATAGGTGATATTAGTTGAAAAATTTCCTCTTGAATCTCCAGTATGTGCCTCAGTAATAGCCTGTATTTGTCCTTTTAATGTCACACATCGCCAAAGCACACCATCAATACCCAACCTATAGAGAGCTCCAACAATGATGGTGAATTTTAGACTTCAAATAATTAGTGCCTTTTTCTTGTTTTGAGACCAATCCTCTGGGAATTTACCTAGATGAAGAAAATCGTGCACTTCTTGCCACTTTGGATTTGGATCAGGCTCTTCCTCAGCTGTGTTCTAAAATAATTCAACATCTACTGGTTCATCTCTCAAAGATGTTTTGAATGTCCTTCAGTGCTTCTGGAAAGAAAATCGGCCCTTCAATGTGATTTGCATGTCTTGTGGAAGGTCTTGAATTCACATTCCATTAGGAACATCATCCACCTGATTAACCTTCCTTGTATGATTATTTTATAGATAAAAAACAATAAAGCCTGATGATCAACATAGAAGTGGAAAACTTGCTCAGTAGATAACGTTTGAATTCGGTTTCACTGAACACCATTCCTAGTGCCTCTCTCTCACTGTTGTTGAATATCCTTGTTTTGTTGAACTGAAACTACGATTGGTGAAGTAGACTGATAGTCTGTCTTCCCATCAGAATGGGCCAGTATAGCCTCCATTTCCATACTTGAATCGTCAACATGTACATGGAAGATAATGTCCCAGTTGGGTTGGTGAAGGGTTGGCTTCCTGATCATCATATCTTTTAGACTTTGGAAACTGCATTCACAAGTCCAGATGATTTTTTTCCCTTTCTCTGTGAGTTCATATAGGGCTAATGCTTTAGTTGCAAACATATGAACAAATCTTTGATAAAAATTAATGTACCCCAAGAATGAACTTAGTTCTAAAACCATGGTAGGTGCTTTGGCTTGCTGAATACTCTCAATCTTATCTTTAGCCATCTCAATACCATTTCTTGAGACAATATGACATAGTAATTGACCCTTCAAGACCATAAAAACAGATTTGAATGAATTTAAATAGTTATTTTTCTTCCTGCACCTTTCAAAGATCATTTCCAGAAACAATATATGCATTTCTTCAGTGGAAAAGATACTAAAATCATCCACAAAGATGGCCAAAAATTTGTGCAAAAACTCACGAAAAATCTCCATCAGACAGCGGTGAAAGGTTGTTGGAGCATTACAAAGTCCAAATGGCATTACCAAATACATAAATGCTCCCCATTCAGTGATGAATGCCATTTTAGCTCTATCTTTTGGTGCAATCTTTAGCTGATTGTAGCCATTATAACCATCCATGAAGCTATACATTTTGTGGCCTGCAATCTCATCTAACATCATATCCATGAATGGTAATGGGAAGGGATCTTTAATGGTTTGGACATTCAGCTTTTTTTAATCCACACATACTCTCAGCTTACCATTTTTTTTTGGAACAACCACTATGGGAAATAACCAGTCGTTGCTTGCCACTTCTGTGATGAACCAGAGGAACTGTGGAGAAATGGGGTGCATTGGAGTCCAACTCATCAAGATAGAGCAAAATGACCATATCTCCACCGCAAAGAGACAATTTGCACTTCCGTGCAAAATATTGATCCATTTGATCTCGAAGTCAAGGGGGGCACTCTACACACTACAATTGACCCATCCTACTAACCTTTAATGGGCACACACCTATTGACGAGTGACTCCAAATCAGGTTCGTCTCAAAAGACGACAATTAATTTCACCGGGATCAACTCCAAGTGCAGGATACACAACCAAGGGCCATCCCCCACCATAAGTAACATAGGAGAAGCTAGATAGGGCAAGTTAGAGGCATAAACGACAATAAAATGAAAATTTTACCTTAGGTGCGCCGAAGATAATCTGCCATGCTCAAAGCACTTTCTGCACATTTTTTCACATAAGCATGATCCCCTTAGCTGACACATAGCCTATATCATCCTAATACACACTTCTCATGCATGCACTCTCCTATGTTACACTTTATTGCCCAAAAAAGTGGACACAAATGACTCCTAGCTTGTCGAATTAGCCAAACTTCGTCAGGAATCATTCTCAACCCCACAGAGCCACTCAAGCAGAAAGAAGCCCAAAAAGACCCAAAATCTCACAATTCTATCATAGCGTGCCTAAGATAAGAGGGACCCGACTCATCAAATTTAGCCACAAAAATGTTTATATGGCTTATATGAAGCACCAAGTCAGTTTTCATCAAGTTTGGCAAAGTATAATTCATTCAAACACCACAAGCTCTAATAGAAAAAAAGGAGGACACAGAGCTGCCCATAACTCTCACCTCAAGGGTCAGAAAGCCATCATACTTCATGCATATCACCTGCAACACAAACACATCGTGTACATCTAGTTTGACATCAATTTTCATGCGCACGTGCACACACACACACACACACACACACACACACACACACACACACACACACACACACACACACACACACACACACACACACACACACACACACACACACACACACACACTTGTATCTTGGGCACGCCTAAGATAAAGATTGCCAAAAATTGTGTTTTTAGTGCACCTTGATTGCTTTATTAGCTTTTCTACTTGTTGGGAACTGTTAGAACAAGGCTGATAACCATACTTTTTGGTTTTCTATTAGGATCTCTCTCATCGACTTTGAGAGTGTTGGGGTATAAAGCCCAATGTGGTCGCCCAGGTAAGTGGGCGGGCCGCCAGGTATGTACACATGTTCTTTTGTAAAAACCTAATAAGAACTCACTATGCTCTACACATTACAGTAGAGCGAGTTCACCATATCGTCGTGCTCTTCTTCTCGCACTCTCTCTCGCGTCGCACTTCCGCTCGTACTCCTTTAACTGGTATCAGAGCTCAGATCGAGGCTCGGGGCAGCATTTGCAGGTAGCCAGAGTCACCTGCTCAGATTGAAGTGAGATTCGACAGACGAAGACACGGCCCCAATTTCATTCTAAGGTCATCTCGGCCACTGTTCGGCTTCGACAGAGTTTTGCGCAGGCCATTTTCGACTACGTGGTCTCGGCGGGTGCAGAACCGACTCTGCAAATTTGGGGTTTCGGCCTACGACTGCAGGTGCTGAGGATATCGGCACTCCCAGAGTGCTGATTTGTGGCTGTCTACACATCCAAGGACGGCTCACAGTTCTTGGAGGCGTGTCACATATGACACAGGCGCATCTACACACAGATTGTAGGCGACATCCATACTAGTTCATCAGGTAGCTTGTGTTTGCTGCTTGATATTCTAGATTTCATCCTGACATTGCAGGTACTTCCACATGGGATGTATTGTCAGAGATGATGTATGTCTGTTGAGGGTTTGCTGGCTGTGAGTCACGCAGCAAAAAACCGCTGCAGCGGTTACAGCATACAATGGGAAATTTGTGGATGTATGACTTTGTGGGAAGTCTATGTACTGTCAGATTTACTGAAGCCTTTGTTGAGGGTCGAGTGAGGTTTTATTGAGCTGGGGGATTCTTGAATGTTGAGATCCTTTCGGTGATACAGGTCTTGGAGCGATCCCTCGAGCACCCTTAGATAGGCAGCTAGGATGTATTGACTGTGAGTTAGACAGTTGGGATTGCATCTTTGCTTTACTGCCGTTGAGGCATTGTCGTAGTCTATGCTTACAAGACAGTGACAAGACAGTGGAGGACAATGAGAGACAGTACAAGTGCAGGACAGGTTTACCCACAGCTTACAGTGTTAGAGAGATAGTGGTTTTTTGAGCTTTTTTTTGGTCTGTTTTTGAGTACACCAGAGCCATTTTACAAAGGAGACTCTACCAAAATTTATGCAGAATCTGAAGCTTTCTTGGTTCATTTGACAGGTTGATATTGGTTCAGAGGTCAGTTTACAGGGGAAACTCTGCCGAATTTTTCCCAGGAAAGTAAACTACTGTGAAGCGTAGCTATGGCTAGATCACAGGACACTGCTCTTTACAATATCAAGAAGCTGGATGGAACCAATTTCCCATTCTGGAAGAAGCAGATTTGGCATGTGTTGGTACAAAAGAAGCAGATAAAATCTATAAAGCTCAAGGGGATAAAACCAGAAGATATGGATGAAGATGAATGGAGCGAAATGGATGAATTGGCACTTTCTACCATTATGCTGAATTTGGCAGAATGCGTTTACTTCAATGTAGCAGACGAGATGTCCGCTTATCAAGCATGGTTAAAGCTGAGTAATCTTTATGAGAAGCAGACTGCAGCTTCACAGGTATACTGGCTTAAGAAGCTTGTTGACTTGAAGATGAAAGAAGGGACACCTATGTCCAATCATCTGAATGAATTCAACACAATCTATAGTCAGTTGTCAGCTCAAGGTGTCAAGTTTGATGAACCTGTTAGAGCTATGTTCTTGTTGATCACATTTCCGGAAAGTTGGGACACTTTTCGCATAGCTTTGAGTAATTCTACACCTCCAGATGGTTTGACCATAGCAGGTGTAGAAGGCAGTCTTCTTACTGAAGAAACCAACAGAAAGACAATGGACAAAGGCAAAGGCAAAGGAACAGCCTTAGTTTTCAGGGGAAGGACCAAAGAAAAGTACAAAGGTGGAAAGAGGAATCAATCTCGTAGCAAGTCCCTAAGTGCTAAAGGCAAGAGTGACATAGAATGCTACCATTGTGGCAAGAAGGGTCACATGAAAAGAGACTACAGAGAATGGAAAGCAGAAAAAGGCAAAGAGAAAGCTGAAGACCATGGTGAGAAGAACAAGTCCTCAGTGAAGATTCAAGAAATAAATGTGACAAACACTGTTGCAGAGGATGACAGTCTAGTGTCAGGAGACATCTACTTCTTGAAGAATACAATGGACTCAGCTCTTCTTACAGCATCTGATGGAAATGCACTGAGTGACTGGATTATAGACTCAGGGGCATCACTTCATGTGTCTCCAAACAAGGAGTGGTTTACCTCTTATGTGACCACTAAAGATCATGTTCGGCTAGGCAATGGGCAAACATGTGAGATCTTAGGTGTTGGAGATGTTCAATTGAAGTTTCAGAATGGCTCTTCTTTCACGCTGAAGAATGTGAGACATGTTCCCGCAATTACAAAGAGCTTGATCAGCACAGGTTTACTTGATGATGCTGGCTACGTCACCACTTTTGGACAGAACATGTGGAATATATCCAAGGGTTCTATGACAGTAGCACATGGAGTAAAGTCTGGAGGACTTTACATGATTTATGTATCAAATGTCTCTAAAAATGTAATCAATGTAACCGAGCAGCCGAACGTTTCTTTGTGGCATAGCCGGTTAGGACATATGTCCAAGAAGGGAATGGAAATCTTGTCTCGTTCTGGTTATTTGCCTGGCTTTTCATTTAATGATTTTGAATTCTGTGAACATTGTCTGTATGGTAAGCAAACACAGTAGCCACATAAGCATAGAAGCAGTAGAAGAGATACACAGTTGGCACTTGTTCATAGTGATTTGTGTGGACCTATGCCTAACCTATCTCTAGGGGGAGCTTCTTACTTTATGACATTTATAGATTTTTACTCGAGGAAAGTATGGGTTTACTTTCTCAAGCACAAGGATGAAGCGTTTAGTGTTTTCAAACGTTTGTGACACTTGTGGAGAATCAGAGTGGCAAGAAGCTTAAATGCTTACGCACTGACAATGGTGGAGAGTATGTTTCAAAGGCCTTTCAGGACTTTTGTGAGTCAAAAGGTATAAAACGTGAACTTACTGCTCCTTACAATCCTCCTCAAAATGGTGTTGCTGAGAGGATGAATAGGACCATACAAGAGAAGGTCAGAAGTATGTTGTCTAATGCACAGCCGCCAAATGGGTTTTGGGCTGAAGCTGTATCAACAGCTGTTCATCTTGTAAATAGATCTCCTAGCAAGGTTTTGCAGAAGGATTCAGTGCCAGAGATGGTATGGTCAGGCAAAATGCCTTCATACAAGCATCTCAGAGTCTTTGGCTGTGAGGCATATACTCACGTTCCAAAGGAATTTAGGAACAAACTTGAGCCAAAGAGTAGAAAGTGCATCTTTCTAGGCTATGGTAATTCTGGTGAGATGGGATACAGACTTTGGGATCCCGAATCCAGAAAGGTTATCCGCAGCAATGATGTTCACTTTAATGAAGCCAAATATCATTCTAAACCAGAGAGGGTTGAGGAGATTAGAAGAGTTGTCTTCCAAGAAGATGGACCTGCACGTGCAAGACAAAATGTCAGGGCTCAAGAGGAGCAAGGACAGGATAGATTGGAACCACAGGTTGTGGCTGAGCCTGAGCCACCTATTGTGCGTAGATCTAGACGTATCACGCGGCCTCTTGATAGGTTTTTTCCATCTATGAACTATGTCATGTTGACTAATTGCAATGAGCCTTCATGTTACAAGGAAGCAGTGCAGATGAAGGACTCCGGGAATTGGCAATTGGCCATGCAGTCAGAGATGACAGCTCTGCATAAAAACCAGACATGGAAGCTAGTTAAATTACCACAGGGCAAAAAGGCTCTACCTTGTAAATGGGTTTACAGGTATAAGATCACCGCTCATGATAGTCAGCCAAAGTACAAAGCAAGGCTTGTTGCCAAGGGCTTTAAGCAAGAACAAGGCATTGACTTTGATGAAGTCTTCTCTCCGGTGGTCAAGATGACTACATTGAGATGCTTTCTTGCATTGGTTGCCATATTAGATTTGGTGTTGCACCAAATGGATGTCAAGACAGCGTTCTTGCATGGTGATTTAGATGTGGAAATTTACATGCAGCAGCCAGAAGGGTTTGTTGAGAAAGGCAAGGAAGATTTGGTATGCCAGTTGTTAAAGAGTCTTCATGGCTTAAACCAATCACCGAGGGCATGGTACCATAATTTCCACAAGTTTATGCTTTCTCAAGGCTACAAACGTAGTGAGTTCGATCACTGTCTATATACAAAGAAGCCTAAGGATGGCAGTTGGATGATCCTTATTTTGTATGTGGATGACATGTTGATTGCTGGCAAGCACTTGGAAGAAATTTCAGCTTTGAAGTCAAAGATGGAAAAATCGTTTGACATGAAAGACATGGGTGAGGCAAGTCATATACTTGGTATGCGCATTGAGAGAGACAGATCAAAGAAGTTGATTTGGTTATCTCAAATAGAGTATATTGACAAGGTTTTGCAACGTTTCAATATGGAGAAGGGAAAGGCACTGAGTGTTCCATTGCCACCATATGTGAAACTTAGCAAATAAGATTGTCCTGTGTCTGAGGAAGAACAGGCTGAAATGGATAAGATTCCATATGCGTCTACAGTGGGTAGTTTAATGTATGCAATGATTTCTACTCGCCTAGACATTGCATTTGCAGTGGGAGTAGTAAGTCGATACATGTCAAACCCAGGCAAGAAACATTGGGAGGCAGTGAAAGGAATATTGAGATACCTGAAAGCTACAAAGAGTATGCGTCTATGCTATGGGAGTCAAGAGCTAAGTGTAAAGGGTTTTACAGACTCAGATTATGCAGGTGACTTAGACAACCGAAGGTCTACGTCAAGGTATGTCTTTACATTGGCTGGTGGAGCAGTATCATGGCGTTCTATATTACAAGATTGTGTTACTCAGTCTACTACAGAGGCTGAATATGTTGCAGCATCAGAGGCATGCAAAGAATCAATTTGGCTTAATCGACTAGTAACAGATTTGGGAATCAAAGAAGAGATGCCTGTGTTATATTGTGATAGTCAAAGTGCTATACAATTGGCTCGCAATCCAGTTTATCACTCAAAGACAAAGCATGTGGATGTGAAGTATCATTTCATCAGGGAAATGCTCGAGGATAAGCAACTTCAGCTTGTCAAAGTTCACACCACAGAAAATCCTACTGATCTACTTACAAAAGGACTTCCCTCAGAGAGCTTTGCGCATTTTGGCAAGCAGTTAGGTGTAGGGTAGTACATCTCTTGTATATTAGCTTGTATAGTAGCTTCTCTCACACTTAAAGTACCACATTGGACTTTAAGTGGGAGGTTGTTGGGGTATAAAGCCCAATGTGGTCGCCCAGGTAAGTGGGTGGGCCGCCAGGTATGTACACATGTTCTTTTGTAAAAACCTAATAAGAACTCACTATGCTCTACACATTACAGTAGAGCGAGTTCATATCATCGTGCTCTTCTTCTCGCACTCTCTCTCACGTCTCACTTTCGCTCGTACTCCTTTAGAGAGATCCAAAGAAGAAACTATGAAGGAAAAATTAGTCAAGCTTCCACCGTATCAGATAGAAGAGGAATCTTTAAAAGAGGCAAATGTTACACGGTTAGCCAAAGAACAACTAGAGAGAGAACATGTCACAATATACCATGGCATATTCAAAAGTGCACAAGGATCGAGGGTAGAAGTGCAAATGCTGCCCAAGGAAGTTCAAGACCTAGCAAAAGAAGATGTAGTTAGACCACTACGGGAGAAGATTGGCCTCAAAGGCTACACCGAACTGTAACCCTATGGTGTAGACTACAAGAGAGCTTATGAGTTGCTGCATAGCATTGCTGAAGAATGTCGGGCTCAATTTCAAATTTCCATAGAAGGGAACATCACAGAAGATCAAGTAGCAGATGCTTTAAGATTGTCCAAGGGGGGGAAACCAATGAGAGAATTCCAGCTGCCTACCACTAGCATATTCACTAGCAGATCCACATCATTCTTGGACCTCAAGAAAAAGGAGATAGAGCCGACAATTAGACTCTACCATCAACACAAGCCACCAAGGTCCACTGTTCCAAATCATGTAGTGGCATCTATCTTCACTCAGGCATTCAAGAAAGAGGGAGCCACTGAAGCAAACTATGCCCACTGTATTCATACCACCTTGATGCATGTAAAGAAGCCAGAGACCATTTCTTTCTTGGAGGCTCCAGAAGCGCTCACAAGGATAGCATATCATGCTATCGGCCATGCCGAACACCTACCACCAACCTCAGAACACAAACTTATGGCTAGTAGGCAAAAGAGAAGACAAAGAAGAAGTACATACCAGAGCACCATTGGTAGCCACAAGGTTAAAGACGAGATTGCTCAATGTATCAGAAAAAGAGGCAATAGAGCAGTAGCTTTAGGAGGTAACAAATGCATTACAAAACTCCACATCATCTGTTCAATGGTGGTAAGTACAACTAAATATTGCAAATGCTCAGTTGGCCTAGTTAGAATCTCGCTCCATGGAATAGAATCAACCACTCAACCAACTCAGAGATAGCCCCACTGTGGCTACACTACAAAGCATAGCTGAATCCTACAACATTTGAACATAAAGTTAGAGACTTTCAAATGGAAATAAAGCAGGAGCAGATACAGAGCCTTGAATTGTCTATCGGGTTCATGCAACAAGAAGAGAGTTACCAAAAGGAAATTTCACAGGTGAAGGAAGAACTTAGCAATGCTTAAGAGGTTGCTAAGACTCAAGCATCCACATCAAGGGAAGAGAAACCAAACATAGCAATGGGAGATACATATGCCTTGCAATTTATCCACTTTGAAGAAGCCAACACTCAAGAAGGAAATCTCCCAGATCTTGTGATCACCCAAGAAGAAGCCGAACCCTCTGCTCCACCCAAAAGCCTAACTACAGATGAAGAGGCCACGCTAAAGAAACAAATGGAAGATTAACAAGAGAGATATGGAAAAAAGCTATGCATTGGGAGGAGAGGATCCTGCACTCCATCAATGTAAATCTTCTCACACTAGCAAATATCAATGAAGAATGGCATCAGGAAGCTCTTCCCTTCCCACTCATCAACTTCAAAGTGTTACAAATCAACAAAAGATTGCTCAAAGATATCGCAACCAACCCTACAATGGTACATCCCAAATGGCGAGAGATTTGGTTGAACCGACACCCCAGATATCTCATCTTGTACAAAAATGCACCACCAATTTTAAAGCAAGATCTTGTGTAGTGTTTGATTTCAAGCCTCCAAAGCTGGCATCATCATACTATCATCCACCCAACTGAAGCGGCCAACATGGCTAAATTATCCAAGGTTTCCACCACCACCCAATGGTATACCCACTAAAGATTACATGGTGGAAAATCTCTCATCAATTATCCACCTTTTTTGTGGGACACCTGACTTGGTCTGCATTATGATGGTCAAGATCTCAAAGATGCTACCTACTTGTCTCCAAATATTTCACCGTGTTGATGAGTAGAAAAATGCAACCTGGATGTCCTTCCTCGAAGGCAATAAGGGGTTATGCTATGATTTGTCAGGGCAACCTTCTGAGGAAGTACTCCATGGTTTTTATGCTAGGCTGATGTTTTTACCCTCTTACTACATGAAAACCTTTGAAAAGGCATTCTATACGAGGGTTTTCACATATAAAACCAAGATCTTTGGTCCAGACATCACGAATCTGTGAGCTAGGTTTGTAATCTATTAAGCGATTGAGCAAAAGAGCAAAATCACCATGCAGTTCATGTCTACAAAAGACAAGGAAATTCACCTCAAGTATCAACAAGGACTGGAACAACGTGCCAAGAGGACTATAGCCAGAAAGCTCGACCACTACTTAGCGCCTTAAGCAGTCGTGTCACGAATAATAGAATCAAGGAGGGGGGATGTTAGCTGCTCGGCTAACAAGAGCATCAAAAGGACATCATTCTTATTTTTATCCCCACTAATTGTATCACGACCTCATGTATTAATGAGAAATCCTATAAAATTTCAAAGCTGTTGTGTTATCATTGATCGTCAAAGAGTGTAAAGGGGCCAAGGGCTTCCAAATTTGTAATTAAATGCAGTTTCTAAGACTTATTATTGAGCCCAATTAGTCATGGATCCATTTCTTAAGCCTTGGCTAAGGTATAAAAGCCAATTTTTTAAACTTTTGGACCCAAGTTTTGGATAATGAAAGTGAGCGTACGCTGCAGTACAGTACTATGAGTTCTATATTTTTTCAAGCGCTCGTGTCTCTCTTGTGTAGTGTTGCATTGTGATTTTAAGCATACCAATGCGCTCACACGTGAAAGCTCTCTCTTTCTATATAAATTTCACGCGATGAAGTTGTGTTTTTAGTTGTGCGCATCTACAAGGTATTTTTATTCCCTACGCACAATACATGCATCTAAACTAAATTTTTGACTATAGGATAGATAGAGCACGTCCTAAGAAATCTATAGATTGCTTTAGAGGCTGAAACCTTCCTACTCTGCATATTCTAGGTAGTAAGTTTCATCACATTTGGAGCATCGTAGCTATACAAAATCATCGAGTTATGAAGAAACCAAATTGGATTGCATTTCCATATCCCTTTCCAATGACACTCTATGAGACATATCAAATTGGCCCAGAAACCATCATTCAAGGATGTGTAGCAGCCATCCAATCTGGCTGGAATACAATTGTCAATTCCATTGGTAAAATGATGTAAGCTCAGGCATCTAGCTCCATTGCTAATCCATCATGAATTAATGATAGACTTTAGCAGACCGAGGTTGAGATAAAGAAGCTACGTGAGGAGAAGGCTGCCTAGTCATCTAGATATCTAGCCCTGCAGATACAAGAACAACATCAAAGGCGAGAGAAGGAAGGACTTGACAAGAAGATCCATAAGCTCACATAGGAAAATTGAATAAGGATGGAGTCGAGAGAGGATGCTCAACAAGTTGTCGATCGCTTCCAAACACTTCAAAAGGCTAAAAGAGCAGACTACAAGGACCTATTCAAGACACATCAATTGACAAAAGAGGCTATTTTCCATAAATACATTTATCACTTTTTGGTATAGATTGTGGATAAGGATGGGGATTTATCTCTCAATGTGCCTGACCTTGAGAATTTTATTGAGACAGTTTAGTTCGAGCTCAGAGAGAAACGATGTCAGTACAATACAACACTAGTTAATGAAGCCATCATGGAGTATATAGACAATCAGCAATATCCATATGAAAATTATGAGGAAGATAATGATGATAATAAAACTCAGGATCAGAATCAACAAATCTAGAAGAAATCTGATGATGATGAGGATAGAACAAGTGGTCACAATGCTGGTTCACCTGTCGGGGGTTTAATAACTGGGAGTACACCTCCAGATCAGGCTTCAAGTAGACCAGTTGAAGACCATGATCCACCAACTATAGAACCTCAAGATCCACCTCAATAGGTAAGAGGACATGAAGGCTAGGGACATCATAGTTAAAACAAAGGGAAGGCTATATTAGTAGACACTGACTACACATCTAACCCTTATCACTCAATTGAGCGACTAGCATTGAGCAAAAGTCTACGGCAAGCTAAAAATCTTCAAATCTAGCACTTTTTGGATAATGATTTAGTCTACTCAGATCTAGAGAGATTTTAGATGTTTTATGTGGGAGCAAGACGGATAGTTGCAGACTGGAAGTCAGCCAGTTACCAACGACCAAGCAGTTTGTTAGCTACCTGCACATCCTGCATGTGTCCAAGTACTAGAAAGAATTCCAGAATGGGACCTCACTTCTGATTACAAAGCGATTAATCCAACTGCTAAAGACTTAACCACAACAAAACTCAAGTCACTAGGGCTTCAAGTGGAAATGCTGCTGCGTAACAAACCAACATACAAATGCATGACATATATTCCGTATCAATTGAAGGAGATGCTCGTACAAATGCAAAGTGCTAGTGGTGTTCTGGATTTGAGGGTGAAATCCTTATTAGAAAACAATGAAGCTAGTAGTAGAGGATCCAAAACCAAAATGACTTTGTGGGAACAAGAAATGCAATTGAAGACTCTTTTCCACCTAGTAAGGGATATAAGGAAAATGATGTAGTAGGAGAATCAGATGTTATCTACTCAGATAACAAAGCTAGAAAAAGAGCATAAAAGGGAGACCACTCTCATTTTTTATGCCAATTGATTGTATTAAAATCCTTTGCATTAATGAGAAATCTCGCAAAGTCCAAAGCCGTTGTAATATTATTAATTGTCAATGAGTGTAAAGGGGCCAAAGGCTTCCAAATTTGTAACTTTATGCAATTCTTAAGCATTTTCATTGAGCCCGATTAGCTAGGAATCCATTCTCAAACCTTGGCTAAGGTATAAAAGCCAATTTTTGTAGCTATTGTCCTAATTTTTTGGATAATGAAAGTGAGTGTACGCTGCAGAAGCTTACTATGAGTCTATTGTTTTCTTCCACCCTTTGTGTCTCTCTTGTACGATGTTGCATTTCTATTCCAAGCATACCAACACGTTCACAGGTGAAATCTCTTCTATTTAACGTAAGTTTCTCACGATGAAAATGTGTTTTTAGTCGTGCCCATCTACAAGTTGTTTTTGCTCCCTATGCACAATACACACACCAAAACTAGTTTTGGACCTTATGAATAGATAGAGCACATGTAGAGGAAGCCATAGAGTGCTTTGAACGCCAAAACTAACTGACCTAAAATAAATTGTTTATCTTATGTGTGATTTTGTCCAAGTGTCAAAAATGACATTTGAGCACATGAGAGTGTTAAGGATACTCTGCTCATGCTAAACATTAAGTTTTTTTGCATTCAAAATCTCGTAGCTACACAAATATTTTTGGATAAGCTTGCGGTAAGGAAAGTTGCTTTTGATGTCACATTTGAGACCGATTTAGGTAGAAACCACTTAGACTTGGGTCTTCCAAGAGATTAGCTATCTCTTGTAGCCTCTATGCACTAGCCGGGTCAGCTACGTCCCACGGATTGACAATTTTTATGTCCATGGTTCTTGCTTTGCTAGCATTGATATGGTGAGGCTTCACAGCCCCCTGACATTTTGGCATCGTTGCTAAGGATGAGACAACCTAGACTAGAGAAAAACCCAAAGCATTTGCTTAAATTCCCATTATTTCCTCTAGTTTTGACTACAGTAAAACACTTTTATACTTTGTCATGGCTAAGAAGTGCTTGAGAGTAGGGATATTCGATAAGGACCTCAGGAGCTTTAGTTAGTAGGATTGACCAGGTAGGTAGAGGGTCCTTGAGACGTGCTAGTGGTTAGTAAGGACATCACCTAAGTAGAGAGTAGGGATTTCAGACTGAAGGTTAAAGTTTCACTTTCTGCACTCCTTTTTCATGTTCAGTAGGAGTAGGGTAAGTAGAAAACTATTAGGATTGCATCTGATTTGGGGTGCACTGAGAAAACCATAAAAATTATCAGATCTATCTTAGGAACACCTAAGATAGAATGTGGGTTTTTGGGACTAAAACCAGGCAAGTGAACTTACAAAGTGATAGACCAACTTAAATAGACCCTTCCCATTGAGTTTGGACTCAATTGAATCACTAAAAGACCAAGTCCAACCCAAAACTAGAAAAAATAGCCAACTTCAGAGGAAATTAACAAAAGCAAGTCCATTTTGCTAAAAATTGAAACCAAGGTGTGGATAAATCCTAAAACTGGTGGGAAAACATATTTGTGAGGAAAAAAATGCAAAAGGTAACTTTTTTGGCAAAGTTGTATATTAGGCACGCCAAAGATATAATTTTGACCAAAAGGGAAATTTTGTCAACTTTTCAATTCACTAGACTTAGTCTAACTAATGTGTAGCTCTTGAGAAATTTTGAACAAGTTTGGAGCTGTATAGGGGGGAAAATCACCAAAAGAACAGAAACCTTCACCACAAGACCAAAACGGGTGACAAAAAACTAGAAAACAATCCAAACATTGTTCAACTCATTGAACAAGCTTGCAATTACACACAGAAACCTACACAAGTCACATTAGGCAAAAACAAGTTGAAACAGTGAAGATTTATCTTAGGCGCGCCAAAGAGAAATATCTCACCAGAAAGACAATTTTGTCATTTTGACACCGCGGTCATCTTGGTAAGGCTGCGGGGATCACATGTTGGAATTAGGGTTGCAGAGAAACACACACAGCTTGGAGAAGATGAGGGAAGCTCAAGGCACACAATAGAGAGTGTGTTACTAGGTGTGCAATGGAAAGATAGATAGCCCTAGAGTGATGGGCGTATATACAATGCACGGCGAAAAAAACCTCCTAAAGAGGGAAAAAATGCCCCGGCGGTCCTAGTGTGTTCACACACATCACTACCACATGTATATGGTAACAAATACCCCTTGGAGTGATGCGGTGAACGAGAGGTGGCACATGAGTAAAGGGAAGTGCCATGCCCTGAGGACAGGATCGGTCCACAAAGGGGAGTAAACCCAAAGCTTTGCGGAAAGCTTCAAGCTTCTCATGAGACAATGCCTTTGTGAAAAAATTTGCAAGGTTGTCCTGTGTTGGCACATAAGCCAAGTTGATCTCTCCTGCTGAGAGCCTCTCCCTTACATAGTGGAAATGCACCTCAATGTGCTTTGTGCGAGCATGAAAAACTAGGTTCCTCGCAACTGCCAATGCGCTCTGACTGTCAGTGTAGATAGTGTTGGCAGTGTCCTGTCCAACACCCAAATCAGCCATAAGGGGTCAGAGTCATACACACTCAACCGTAGATGTGAAGACTGCCCTGTACTCAGCCTCACAACTCGAAGTGGCCACAGTAGGTTGCTTCTTGCTCAACCATGATATACATGAACTTCCAAGCATGAAACAAAAACCTGATGTGGACACTCGCATGTCAAAACAACCAGCCCAATCTGAATCCGAAAAAGCATGTAAGTCTGGCGGCAATGATCCCCCCTTGGGATAAAACAAGCCAAGATGTAAAGTGCCACTAAGGTAGCGGAAAATCCTCTTGACAGCCTGCCAATGCTTAGACCTTGGGCTATGCATAAATCTGCTGACCTGTGAGACTGCAAATTGAATATCTGGCCTCGTGTTGCATACATAAATGAGGCAGCCAACAGCAGTTTGGTAAAGAGTGACATCAGCAGGATCGCCAGCATCATGTAGAATCAACTTCAAACCTGTTTCCATGGGAGTGGCAATAGGTTTGCAATCCTCAAGTCCAAACTTACATAGCAATGTCTCTATGTAACTTTTCTGACACAAGGCAATACCACCATCACATGCTTAAACTGTATACCCAAGTAATGCTGCAACAGCCCCAAATCTTTCATCTTGAAAGTAGCATTCAAATCAGCCTTAAATTCAGCAATATGTCTCTCATTTGGTCCAGTGATCAGCAAATCATCAACATAAAGAACCACGATGAGAAATACATCACCCTCACGCTTTACATACAATGTGCATTCTGTTGGACTGTTACGAAAGCCTTGTTTGACCAAATGAGTGTCAGCTTTCTCATACCAAGCACGAGGAGATTGCTTCAACCCATACAAAGCCTTGTTACGTTCGCACACTTTGTCCTCTTGTCCTTTTATGACAAAACCGCAAGGCTGCGTTACATAAACTTCCTCAAATATGTCACCATTCAAGAAAGCAGTAACAATGTCTGATTGATGTACATCCCAACCAAAATGAGCTGCCAATGCACATAGAAAATGCACAGTAGTCATACGACAAGCGGGAGAAAAAGTCTCTTCATAATCTATGCCTTTTTGCTGTGCATAACCCTTTGCGACAAGTCGAGCCTTATGGCAATCGATCTCACCATCCGGCTTGCGTTTCAACTTGTAAACCCACTTCGTACCAATGGCCTTTTTGCCAGGAGGCAAATCACATAAAGTCCATGTGTCATTTTCTATAAGTGCATCATATTCTGATTGCATGGCAGCCATCCAATTTTTTGAATTCTGTGCTTCATCAAAAGACAGAGGCTCCTCAACATCATGTAAGCTAGACACAGCCAAAGCATAACAATCTAATGCATAAGATGCATGGCGAGAGCCTGAACGAGTACGACTAGACAAAGGTGCATCCAATTTACTGTCACGCAAAGTGTGCACCAGCCATTTTGGCATACCTCTAGCCTGTTCATTTTCAGCCCTTTCCTCATCAAGTACATCATGTACATCTGCATCAGTAATAGGCTGATCTAAAACATTTTCAAAAACCCCCATAGGCTGTACATTTGCCTCATTGGAACTTACATTCGTATTTCCACCACTGAAAAGAGGCAACAAAGTGTCATAAATGTCCTTTGAGCTTACATTACTGTCTCTAGTACATGACAGCAAGGGCTGAACTGAATCTTCCACAACACTACATCCCGAGAAACCAGAATACGTTTTGTTTGCGGATGATACAACCTGTAACCTTTTCTTTCAACACTATAACCAACAAAGATACATTTGACAGCCTTATCATCCAATTTTTTGTGCTGCACTTGTGGCACCAAAGCATATGCCAAACAGCCAAAAACACGCATGTGCTCAATAGAAGGTTTTCTATCATGCCATGCTTCATATGGAGTAATAGACTGCAAAGCTTTCGTAGGACACCACTATAGTACATAAGTGGCACACATGATGGCCTCAAGCCAAAAAGAATGCGGTAAAGCATGACTTTTGACCATACATCGTGCCATTTCCGTCAGTGACTTGTTTTTCCTCTCAGCAACACCATTTTGATGAGGTGTATAAGGCACTGTACATTGGTGTTTTGTCCCACGACTAGCCAGAAATGCATTAAATTCATGAGACATACACTCCCCCCCTCGATCGGAACAGAGGGTGCCCATAGTACATTTCGAGACATTTTCAGCCATAGCCAAAAATTGTTTGAAGCACATAAAAACTTCGGACTTCGCTTTAAGCGGAAATGCCCATGCATGCCTGGAGTAGTCATCAATGAAAGTCACAAAGTACAGGTAATTGCCCAAGGACGAAGTTTGCATGGGCCCACAAACATCACTATGCACAAGCTGCAACCTCCATGTGGCCCGAACTGAACCATCCTTTGGAAACTTAGAACGCTGCATCTTACCCAAAATACACCCTTCACAAACATGTTTGACAGGTGCTTCAAGAGGCGGCAAAGAAGCAACCATATCAGATTTCTGCAAATGCAGCAAACTGGCAAAATTCAGATGACCAAAACGTGCATGCCAAAGTTTTGCATCTGAAATAACCCTTGAATCTCCAACAGCATTTGCAAAATTTTGTCCACACTTGTCATACAAAGTGAGCTTATACAGCCCACGGTACAAAAGCCCAGATGCAACAATTTCATCACCAAAACTGAGATCATGAACTGTACATCTGTCATCCACAAATTTGACTACAAGTCCAAGTCTAGCAAGTGCGGATACAGACAAGAGATTCTTCTTGATCCCAGGTACATAAAGTGCATCAACAAGTGTGAAAGAACTGCCATTAGCAGCAGTAAGCACAATCTTTCCAACTCCCTGAACTGGATAAGAGGCATTGTTGGCACAAGTGACTGAATTCCCATGAGGAACAGACTCGAGAGAGGTAAACAATTCACGATGTGAGGTAATGTGCTTTGTAGCACCACTGTCGAAATACCACACATGTGAATCTGCAGCAACGGACAAGCATGCATCATGGACAGCAAGATTGTAAGTGCACTCTGTGCTAAATGCTCATTCTGCATCAACATCAGCATTACAGTCTGCTTTCACAGAAGACTCAACAATGGCTGCATTTGTAGTGGAACCAGCATTTGCAGTGGAACCACCCTCTTTCTTCTTAGCCTCTTTGGCCTTCAACTTAGGACAAGACTTGATCAAGTGATCATTAGCTTTACAATAATGGCAACGCATCTTCTTTTTGCCCTTATCACCAGAATTTCCAGACGAAGTGCTGCCAGCAGAAGCATTAGGAATATAATTTTTGCCACTTGCAGCAGAACCATAAGAAGTGGCTGCATTGCTGTTACCACCCTTTCTTTGAGAAGCAATAAAAGCCTGTTCAAATGCACGCTGTCTAGTCCTGTTTTTTCTGGAAAGTGACTCTTGCAACAGCAATGTGCATAATGCATCAAACTTGACAACTTCTGGATTTCCTTGGGTCATAAGTCTCGAAGTACTAGCAAAAGTCTGGTAGGAATTTGGTAAGGCATCAAGAACAGTCTGCACAAGGGAACTGTCTGAAATGACTTCACCTGCAGAAATAAGCTTCTCATTGATATCCTTGACACTAGCAAGGAAAGTGTGCATATCATCTTCCTCATGCATAATCTTCGACTCCAGCTCTTTACGCAGCAAAGCAATATCTTCCTCATTGCGGCTTGCATAAAGACCTGCTAAAATATCCCAAGCCTATTTTGCAGATTTTGCTGAATGGATGTGAGGAACAATGGTGCGCTTCATAGACAACGCAATCAATGCATGAGCCTGCGCATCCTTAACATCTCAACGAGCTTGTTCTGCCGTAGGTAAAACAACTCTAATAGCTACAATCCTTGCAGCAAGACCTGCAACATCCTCAACATCGCCTACATTCTCAGAACCATGACGTACATCAATGCCCTGCACAATGTTCCAGAGACCCTTTGACACAAGAACATGTTGCATCATATAAGCCCACATACGGTAGTTGTCCCCATCCAACCTGTCCTCAGCAGCAAACATCTTGAACACATCTGTGTTGTTGTTGTCAGCCATGGTAAATGCTGCACCTGATGTGAAAACTGCCCGAAAATAGGAGAAACGGAGCGGGAACAACCTGTGCTATATAGCACAAACCGTAGAAGACTATAAGGCACCTGTTATGCAGAAAACGGCACTGACAGAAATTTTGCACAAAATGACGAAATAGCTTGTGCAGTACTGCCTGTAGTGGAAACGGAGGCCGAAATGAGCCCAAATCAAAATTCTGAGCTGCAAACGCTCGCCAAAGCTCACCTGCAAAATGAGCCAAAATCAAAATATTTGTCGAGCTGCGAACGCTCGCCAAAGCTCAGTGCAATCGGAGAAAGTGAGCAGGCGTGTGCTGGAGCAGCTGGCGACTAAGCCCGGGAGGACGTGACCTGCTCTGATACCAATTGTTGGAATTAGGGTTGCAGAGAAACACACACAGCTTGGAGAAGACGAGGGAGGCTCAAGGCAGACAATAGAGAGTGTGTTACTAGGTGTGCAATGGAAAGATAGATAGCCCTAGAGTGATGGGCGTATATGCAATGCACGGGGAAAAAAACCTTCTAAAGAGGGAAAAAATGCCATGGCGGTCCTAGTGTGTTCACACACATCACTACCACATGTATATGGTAACATCACATCCAAGTGATAAAAGTTGAAATTTCTCCCATAAAGAGGTGTAGCCATCTTAGATGTGCCTAAGATAATCTGTGCAAAATTTTATGGCTCGGACACTCTAATTGCAACTAGTGATTGGTGAAAGGAATTGTGTGATATTTTGCGACTTAGGATTAAAAATTGCGGAATCACATACAGTTTGAGTGCTGGTGTGCAAGAAATTGCGACTTGGTGATAAGAAGTTAGACAAGGAGTGAAAGCACAATGCGTACTATCAAAGACAACTCTCTACGTTTGAAGTATTTGTTCAATTAAGTTGCTTGAATCTATATGTGAACTTAAGATCTAGTAAGATTTTGGAAATTTGCGTAGCATAGGAGAGAATAGGATTAGAGCATCCATAGAAGAGAGCGTAGATCAAGGGAGGCCTTTAGAAACTATTGTGAAAGAAGTGTGTGACATTTACTCTGACTCAAGCTCCAAGATGTCTCCTTATTGGACTCAATCAAGAGGTGGACCTCCCTCAAGCTCAAACATACCTTGACCTTCTTCAAAATCAACAAGTAAGGAGTTTGCAGTAAGACTAGACAACCATACCATCGAGTTTGAAGAAGAGGTTAGGGTAAACAAGCAGGATAACTCCTACATGGACTGAAACATGGTAGAATCCTTATTCAATAGACAAATGGGGATTGGAAGTTGATACTCTAATTCCAAACAAGGGTGTGAAAGAAGGACCACCGGTGCTCGAATTAGAAGGATATGACTTGATAGAGACCAAACCTTTGAAACATATACCCACGAACAACCCTAGGCTGTGAGTCTATTGTTGGAAAGCCAACAATGTCATGGATCTAATCTGGACTACCCATGCCAAACCAGGACAATTCACACCCTTGAAGATAGTGTATATTTTTCAAGATCAAAGAGAAGGGCTTATCATAACTGTTAGTTCATTTTTTTAGGAATTGCAGTAACAATGATTTTGTTGTGATGACTGCAAATGAGCTAGAACAGACCAAACATTATGGACACTCAATTTGACAAGTTATTACGTGAAAAATAATCGAAACAAAACAAAACGTAGGGCCAAATGAGAGGACCTATGATAGTATGGCCAATCATAGAGGAAGCACAGCCAGGGGCAATCACCTCAATGTAATGAAATTGGCCTATTTAATTTGAGAGTAGCGGAAATTAATGATAGTACTTTTGAGAAATGACTTTGTGAGCATAGCGGGTGAACATAACTGAAGATAGCAACATAATCATAAGAATTAGTTAACTTGGCATGAACAATACTTTTGCAAGAGAGAGAATTTAGAGAACATGACAACAGTTGAGTACCGGATTTATGTGGAGCCGGTCCCCCCTCCAATAGGCATTTGTATTATGATTTCTCCCATTAAGAGAGACTTGTTACAATACAATCTTTGTGTTCCTTGTGACCTAGGTGATGCAATGAAGATGGAAAGCTTCATGCATCACAAACATAACATAAACTTGAAGAAAGCTTTAACTATCCCAAGCCTCAGTCCCAAGACCTCAAACACCTTCAAAGGTGGAGAGAGCTAGCAGGGAATGAGGGTAGGGAAGAGGAAGAAGAAACATTTCATAGGAGAAAGAATTAGTTCCTCACTTATCATAACTCTTGTTGCTAGAATACATAATAGCATAGTGATGAAGAAGAAGGAGATGGCAAGCTTAAGCATTGAAGCATGGCTCTTGGTTGGATTTTCACTCCATATCCAAGAGTGTTGGTGTAGGCTCTCAACATCTACTTGCTTGGAGAAGGAGAGGGAGTTCTTACACTTTGCATAGCACACAATGAGAGTGTTTGTGAGTGTGTGTGGGTGAGTATACCCCCTAAGCAACCCCCTTGTAGCTCATGCTTGAAGCTCATTGGACCCCTCCAGGCCTAGCCAATCATAAGCAGGAGGCATTACAAGCAGCAAGGGTAGCCTTGAGACAAGTGTCCCCCTTTCCCCTTTGAGAGAGAGGGCTAGATAAATGCTAAATCAATTAATTAAATCTCCTAAATTATCATTGGACCCCTTGGGTGGCCAACCAATAGGCTTCAGGCACACCATGAGAGCAACATGAGGAGGAACTTGACAAGTGTCTCTTTTGCTTTCTTTGTACCATGCATGCCTTGTGTGAGTGTGTGGGTGTTCTCTCTCATCCCCCATCATGTAGGGCTCTCCCCCTCCTTGCAGGGATTGAATCTTTGACTTTTTGACACCTCAAGCCCCTCATGTATAGGCCCAGTTCCCACCACAAGCTTGGCTCATAAGCACTTTAAGCTTGGGCTAGGTTCTCACCTCAAGTGCAACCCTATCATCTCAAGCATGTCAAGCACCTCAAGAATCTCAATAATTAAGCACCTCAATCATCAAGCACCTCAAGCACCTTAGTGATCAAGCATGACAAGCAGGACAAGCACCTCGAGCTGGGGTCTGGTTCCCGCGCCTCAAGGTCAGCCCTAGCTTACCTAAGGTCAAAGGACTTTTACACACATTATTGGAGGTCTTCAATGAATCTAACCCTAAGGTCTTATGCTCTATTTGTTAGCCTTGCTCTTTGATAGACCATCTCTCATTTGGGCCCCTTTACCATTGGCCCCGTGTTGAGATAGATCTATAAGCACATGTCTATATCTTAACACTTGTTCCCGTTTATTCTCCCACATTAAGTGATCAATTTAATATGAGAAAATCATTTGGGTTGGTTAGATATTAGATATTAGATTTTATGACATTACCTCTCTCTTGAAATCATAGTCGTCCTCGACTATGAGGGAGAAGAGATAAAGCCTTAGTCATTAGTCAATTTTACTTAGCGGATAGAGGATCCCTTTTTACCCTACGACATCTTTCCAAGATGGATGACTAATCCATTTGGTGCTTGGGAGACATAGCTGCCGCAAGCATGTCTGCTCTTTAGTCCATTTCATTCTCCCAAAGTAGAGTGACAAATTCTACTTGGTGTTTGAGAGACGTCGTCATCACAAACATGATTCTAAGCATGTATACTAGTTAAATTTGTGCACAATTAAAAAGAGGACTAGTCTTATAAGACAAAAACATGAGTCATTTAAAAGAAATTTGTACATTTGCTTATTCTAATGTAGCATTGTAAGCATTGACAAGGTTCATACTATCCTTAAGCTTTATTCCTTGCATCCATCTAGCATCTTCAAAATGATAATTTTTGAACTTAATAAGATACCGTCGGATAATCTTACCATGTTGTAGTACGTTGTCTTCATGCCGAAGAACAGCTTTGGGTTGTAGCACCTCTTCTTGGTCTTCAACTTCGGGAGGGTCTTCAATAATTGGTTCAGTTGGTGGCTCTCCTTTGTAGGGCTTAATTAGGCTTACATGAAAGGCATTGTGTATGAGCCAATGGTTGGGCAACTTGAGTTGATAAGCCGTCTCATTGATGGGCTTCAAGATTTGGAAAGGACCATAGTATCTTTTTGGTAGTTTAGCATAATACTTTTGATGGCCCGTAGGATTTTTGCCCGTCGTTTGCCTTAATCTAGCCTTAGGAAACTTGAGTAAGACCCAATCATTTTCTTTGAACATTAAGGCTCTTCTGTGCTTATCAGCAGCAGCTTTTTGCCTTTGTTGAGTGATGGATATAGCCTCCTTAATCTTTTGAAAAGATTCTTGTAGGTCACGGCTATACTCATCGGCGGCGAAGATCTTCCCATGTACTTTGAGTAGCAAGGGACTTTTAGGTCTTCCCTCAATGACCTCAAAAGGTGCTTTTCCTGTAGAAGTATGTACAGTATTATTGTAGGCATACTCTACAAGAGGTAAGTGCTTTTCCCATTGTGAGCGTTGATCTACTTCGGTAACATAAGTCTTGAGTAGATCGAGTATCGTAAGATTGGCTATCTCACTTTGGCCATCTGTTTGTGGGTGATAGGCCGAAGAGAAATTCAATCTTGTTCCTAGATTTTCAAAGAGACCTTTCCAAAAATTACTGTCATTCTAGGATCTCTATCTGACACGATGGATGTGGGTAATCCATGGTGCTTGAAAATCTGAGATATGAAGAGAGTTGCCATTTGATGTGCCTTAATAGTCTTTTTGACAGAAATAAAATGTGCTTGCTTGCTAAACCTGTCAACTATTGTCCATATTCCTGTATTTCCATGGATAGACTTGGGTAATCCAAAGATGAAATCCATGGATATACTCTCCCATGGCGAATTTGGGATAGGCAATGACTGGAGTAATCCAGGTTGCTTCCCTCTATCATACTTGGTCTTTTGGCATACTACACATTTTGAAACATACTCTTGTATGTCCACTTTCATGCTAGGACAATAGAAGTACGTAGGTTGAATACCTCTATGCCTCGCATATGGAGGAGCATGGGATTCATTCATAACTTTCTCACGAAGGGAATTAGTAACACATAGCCTATTGCCGTGGAGAAGATAACCATCCTGCAAGGTGAATGGTTCCTCTTTCATCCCCAAAGCAAGGGCTGGCATTATGTCTCTAAAGTTAGGGTCAGTAGCATACTCATCTATCATAGAGGATAGATCATTGTGAGTAGCTATAGACACCGCATTAACTTTGGGTCGTCGTGAAAGTGCATCGGCCACTTGATTGTGCTTACCAGCTATGTGAGCAATATGGAACTTAAATTGCGACAGAAAATTTGTCCACCTCATTTGTTTGTCGAAAATCTTGGTTTGCGTCATGAAATACTTGAGACTTTGGTGGTCAGTTCGTAGGATAAATGGAGTCCCCAATAGGTAGTGCTTCCATGTGTCTAAGGCATGTAGAACAGCTAAAAGCTCTTTCTCATAAATGCCCAAGACTCGTTCATCAATATTGAGCCTTCGGCTCTCATATGCTCTGGCATGCCCTTCTTGAAGCAAAACTGCTCCAAGGAAATCACCACAAGCATCACATTGGACCTCAAATGGCTTTGAGAGATCCGGAAGCACGAGGACTGGTTGGGAAGTAAGCTTCTCTTTGAGCTTTTCAAAAGCATTTTGCTCCTTAGCAGTCCATACAAACTTAACGTTCTTCTTAGTTAAGTCGTGTAGTGGTCCTGCTACTTGAGAGAATTTTGCTATGAAGCGTCTATAGTATGCGCACATACCAACAAAGCTTCTTAGCTCATGTAGATTTCTTGGGTTAGGCCATGCTTTTATTACCTCTAACTTTGATGGATCCATTTGGATACCATCTTTAGAGATAATATGACCTAGGTATTGAATCTCTTGAAGGAAGAATTCGCTTTTCTTTTGGTTGAGAAAAAGCTTGTTCTCCCTCAATGCTTGAAAAATCACTTGGAGATGTTTCTTATGTTCCTCCAAAGACTTGGAGTAGATGATGATATCATCAAAGAACACTCCAGTGAATTTGCGTTATGGTCTAAAAAATTTCTCCATCAAACGATTGAACGTAGCTGGTGCATTAGTCAAGCCAAAAGGCATGACTAGATATTCATAAAGACCAAACGTTGTGCGAAACACAGTCTTTAAGATATCTTCATCCACTATCCTTATTTGATGATAGCCACTCTTAAGGTCAATCCTACTGAAGTAGGTAGAGCCTTGTAGCTTATCAAACAGATCTTCTATCCGAGGTACGGGAAATCTGTTTTTGATAGTGATATGGTTTAGTGCTCGATAGTCCACACACATATGGTATGTACCATCTTTCTTTTGCACTAAAAGGATTGGATAAGGAGTCTTGTTAGGTGGTGAGCTTCCAGGAAGGAGCTCAATGCGATGGTCATCATCCCCTCGTTTTGGAGGTAAGTCCATAGGGATATCATCGATGAACACATCTTGGAATCCTTTTAGAAAATTAGACAAGTCTAGCTCTTCTTGATTCCTACCATTTACATTTGATGAAGCATTAGTATCTTTTAGAGACTCTTTGACAAAAATCATGTATGCAGAAATTGAGCTCTTCATTGAATTATCAAAAGCAAGAGGATTTACAAGTGGAATAGTGCGACCACACTCACTAGCATCTATATACATGTTCTTTCCCCTGTAGATGAAGTATATTCTCCTATGGGGACTCTACACCACACTACACACCACTCGCTTCCTTCAGTTAGATGAACTAACTCCCTAACTAAACCCCTTCGAAAAGTACACTTCCTTCCCCCCCCCCCGACTCTCTTCTAACCAAATCCAAAAAGAAGATTCAAACCATTTTTTTTTGAAATACTCTGTATACCCTACCCTAACCGCTACCGCTTGTTTTGCAGGTTGATTGTTAAAGCCCCTCCTCCCCCCCAAAAAAACTCATCGACGACAAAGACCCCTCCTATCCTAAAAATCCCCCTTCTTCTTTGGAGCTTACATTCCAAATTTTTGTCCCTTTAAATGGTACTCTTGTGACACCTTCTTGTGAATTAAAATACTCCCCCTTGCTCCTCAAGCTCTCAAATCAACCCCCCACCCCCCTGCGTCCCCCTCGATGTACACCTTACACCCAGTCCTATACATTACACTCCTAGTCTTGGATTAAAAACTCTTTTGAAACCTAACAAATCTTTTTTTATTAACACCACGCTTCGTGCTATGCTTGAAAAACCTCCTTACCCTCTATTCCCTCCTTGTTTTCTATTTTAGTCCCCCTTATAATTTAACCCCTCCAATACTCTTTTATACCGAAACAAGCAACCTGCAATATCACCCCTCTACTACACCATTGAGGGATACACCCCCTTGTATTGCATTCGCCCCCCCCCCCCTCCTCCCCCCCCCCCCCCCCCCCCCCCCACCCAACCCCCACCCCACCCACCATTTTTTCCATATTATTAGGCCCCGCCTTCACTTAAACCACCCCTCGGCTAACAGTCAATGAAGACTTCCCTTGGTAAAAAAGTCTAAGCCCTTATTTTGTATCCATGGGGACTCTACACCACACTATACACCACTCACTTCCTTCAGTTAGATGAACTAACTCCCTAACTAAACCCCTTCAAAAAGTACACTTCCTTCCCCCCCCTCCCCCCCCCTCCCTCTTATATAAAGAACACCCTCTCCCCCATGTTTTCCCTTTTATCTTCTTTCTTCTACCACTGATGAGCTCCTCAATGGAGTGAAACGCATTTGGTACCCCATAGCCCACCCCCACCGCACCTCCCCTCCTTATTGCTCAAGAACATAGTGCTTTGCACGCTTAAACATCGTTATGAATGAATTAAGTTTTTTTTGAAAAATACAAGCGTTGCACACTTATGCCTCTTCCCGAAACATGCTCCTTCGTTTCCTCTGAGCCTCTTAATTGATTATCCTGCCCTTCACCCTTAAGAAACTTTCACTCCGATCATCGTAACAATTACCTTCCTTTTGTGTCGCCTTCGAATAGCTCCCTGTCTACAACTTCCTGGTCAGCCTAAATACCACCTTCCCTGTGTTTTATCTTGATTTTATCTCAACTTTAATATCCCTCAATTGTTGTAACTCTACCCCGAGTACTCAAGGCAGACCCTTACTTTGAAAACCTTACATTAGGAGAAATATGAACCTTGCATGGGCCTTGTAAGGAATCCTAATTTTTAGGGATTAAGGCTAATGTTGTGTGGGGTTTAGGGGGCAAGGGCATTGAAGAAGGTAGTTTTGAGTAGGTTTTTCTAGCCTTTTTTTTAGACAAATGTAGGATGTGGACCTAAAGGGTTGCTTTCTCTCTCTAGCTTTTTTTAAAGTGAAGGAAGCATAGGGGTGTGTCCACATCAGCAATTCCGTGGGTCAAAAAGAGTCAAAATTTGACTTTTTTAAAAAAAATTCATTTTTATTTGTTTTTTACTTAAAACTCCCTCCCAACATATATACATATCCAAAAATCATTTTTTGACCCATTTTTTAACCCACAAGCTTAGAAAGTGTATTTTTCCAAAAATCTTTTCCCCCAAAAAGTAATAAACATTTTGTTCTCTCCTCCTCCTCCCTCCTCCCTCCTCTCTCCCTCTCCCTCTCCTCTCCCTCTCTGCCCCTACCTTCCTCCTCCTCCCCAATCTCTCCCTCCCCTCCCTCCCTCCTTCTCTCCTCCCATCCTGCTCGGCCTCTCTACCCTTCCCCCTCTATCTTTTCATCATTTGCTTCCTCACGCAACAACTTCCATGGTGCTCACGGACATTACAAATGGTTTGCTTCCACCACCACGTACTCCGCACACCAAAAGCATACATATTCGCTTACCCACGGCATTTGCACTGAAGACCACTAGTGAAGGTGATCAAAGGTCATCACAGGAACGTCGCACCGCTTGTGAGACCAATGTTGACATTTGGGTGGATGGCCATTTGTACCCTTACGATCCTATAAGCCGCTTCCATCCACCGTTTAATAGCCTTTCCACATTTCTTCAATTTCTTGGGAGGGGAGAAGCAGGCTTGTTAGGCTATTGCAAGCGGCTGTGTATGGGTGCAGGTGCTTCTTTGCATATGTGGATGCACGAATGTCAAGCTCTTCACCTCAAGACGACGGCATTACAAGAGAGTGTTGCCTCTTCGGAGAGGGTAGTTAAAAGTCTTGAACAACAAATGCAAGAAAAGGAGTCCCACATCCAGAAGCTTACCAACACCATCACATACTTGAAAGAAACACCCCTTGGTGCAAGGGAACGCAAACGCCCGTATTCATCCATTGAAACTCTTGCTCATTCCGGAGGAGCACGTGAACGACGAGTTACAGCCACAA
The DNA here is from genome assembly GCF_014529385.1 of Adiantum capillus-veneris. Lineage (NCBI taxonomy): Eukaryota > Viridiplantae > Streptophyta > Polypodiopsida > Polypodiales > Pteridaceae > Adiantum > Adiantum capillus-veneris. Next base: position 144,762,821 of record NC_140947.1, read on the forward strand.
GGTGATTTGGTCTTTACTTGCATGCTGCATTCTTACTTCACACTATTTTCTAACATTTATGTTTATTTGTTGCTAGAAACTTCATCCAGGAGGCATGCGGTGGAACAAGCCAAGATAATCGAGTCAACCTTCTCAGTAGTTGTCTCAATACCGAGGACGTTATTTCTATCTTACAATCACTTGGAGGTAAGCACATTAAGGATGCAGTCACCAAGGACCTTATGCGTAAATTAAGAAATGTGGTTAATGATGATGACGTTCAACAAGCTTGTGATGAGGCTGGAATCAGCACCAAAGCCTATCAGGCTATTTTTCAACTCCTAAAGGATGCCCTCAAAGAACTTGGCATTGTGGAAAACCTATTTCCCGTTCCTCACAAGGTCAAGCTCGCAAAGAAGGCCACAAACGAAGATGTGTTCTCCCGCATTGGGACATACCTACACATTGAGGACACAATGCCAACTTCCCTTTATGCTTCGTGCGCAACAAAGACAAAGGGAAAAGGTAAGAAACAATCCATAAGACCTTCGAATAAGGGCTTTTCTTACACAATGTGGAACAATATTTTCGTGGATCTTAGAAGGCTTCAAGAAGCCATGCTTAGATTTTACGAGTTACCTGAAGAAGGTGACACACTTTACTTTTTTCTTTGGTATTATTCTTTTCATAGAAGCTGAAGTTTAAGGTCTTAGCACTTTTTATTTTGTAGTGCTTGGCACAAAAGTCGCTTTTGTGCTGAAACTCGATGAGTGTCAAATAGTGAAAGGCCGAAGGTTAGAGAGGCTAAGTGTCACTCTAATGAACGAGGCCCTTCTGCAAACCAAGCGAAGGGATTCAGTCGAGCCATATCCCACCCTATCTTTTAGCGTGCAATCAGAGAAAGACATTTGGTGGTTGGGTGCTATTGAGGTGCCCAAAGAGACCAATGGAGTACTTTCGTGGATTTTTGAGAGAACTCCATGGATCACAGAAGTAATACACTCCCAAATTGCAGGTCAGAAGTTGGAGATTGAGGGCTTTGGTAGTTATGATGTGGAGTGGCACTTAGGTGGGGATTTGAAGACCATAAAGTGTTTGCTTGGCTGCAAACAAGGGGCTTCTTCTCTCATGCCTTGTCCATTTTGCACTCAAGGGTACAAACCTAATGGACAAAAATCACATAAGAGCACTGCAAAGGCCAGTTACATGCTTCCATGGCAAGGGCATGGAGAACAAGGGTTAGATTGTCATGATGTTGGAGATGAAGGTAGAGAATGGGAAGCGTCTATTCTGAGATGTCCCATGCTCAATGCCCCAGACCGTGATCAAAAGGACCACACTTGGAATCCAATCTTTCGATTTCCTCTATCGAATGTACATTTTTGTACATTACACGCATTCATGCGTATTTTTGATAGGCTATTGAAGCTCCACATTGACTATGCTTTCACAATGAAACTGTTGGAAAAGTCCCAGGAAGCGATCGAAAGAGTGGAGGTACTCTTGAATTCCATTGGCTGTCATGGTGGAAATGTGTCTATAGTTGCTGCAAAGAACATAGGGGAGGCCCATGAAATTGCTCAACAAGTGTCAATGAGTGGACAAAAAGCTAGACACTTTTTGAAGAAAGTTTCCCAAGGAAAGCCAAGTCGATATGATGCTCAAAGCAGCTCCAACCAGCAGGCAGGCAACCTTTGGGAGCTTTGGAAGGAGTTATGAAAAGCTACTACTGACAATGATTCAAATGGCGAGCTTGCAAACAAGCGCAAGCAAGTTTGGGCCCATTTTGATAAAATGGTCAAGTTTATGAGCCTTAACAGCACAACAAAAGAACAACGGCAATCATTTCAAGAAGCTTTGGTGGATTTTACCAAGGTCTTCACCCTTTCTTGGGGTGAAAATAACATCACACATTACATGGTAAGTCATTCATGGTGTATTCATTACAAGGGATTGTTTTTATTTACTAATGTGGATCGTTTGCTCATGTGAACAGCATATCTTGTTTGCACATGGTGCATTTTTTATGCACAAGTATGGATCGCTTGAAATTTTTAGCACTCAAGGCATGGAGAAGTCCCATTATCGAGCAAGGGGAGTGTACTTCAAAAATACTCAACATGGTGGTGGAATGGTGCAATCCAATTATTTGGAGGAGATGTTCAACTGGTTTTTTCGCACAGCATTTGCTCGTAAGCTCACAATGGAGCATGCACGACAATCCAAGATTGCTATTGAAGTGTGCAAATGGAGTCGTCAAGAGCATAGCAACAAGTGGCAAATGTCGCAAGGTCCCACCAAGCATGCTGCATGGCGGCGATGCAGAGTGCGACAAGGATCAAAGTGGATACTGCGCGAGTCACTAAACGTGAACGCAGGGTCCAACTCTTAGCGACATGTTTATTTAAAAAATAATACTTCTTTTAAAAAAATTAGTGTGAACAGGGCCCTTTTTAAATGGGCCCTTATAAATATTGCATGCTCTCATAAATCACTCATTTCTTAAGAACGGGTGAGCTCTTACCAACGAAATGGCGCGCACCAAACAAACCGCGAAAGAGCATCCGCCTGCCAACAAAAACACCCTCCACGGATGTGAGAAGCCGTCATGGCTTAAAGGCACAAGAAAATGGCCACGAACACCTGGCCGTTCCAGGAACTCTTCTGGTAGTGGGCATGGTGGTAGGGCACAAGAGTCATCAAGGACTGTTGAATCTCCACCTCCTCAAGATATAACACCTAGAAAGAGAATGAAGCAACGTGCCCAGCGCTGGAGAGAAGCAGAGGGCCAGCAAACATCAGAGTCCGATAGAGAGTAGCCGTCGCGTCCCCAATCACAAGCAGAACCATCCAGGACTCGGGTGGTCAATACAGACACCGAATCAGAGAGTGAGCCACCATGGCTGCGAGAAAAAATACCGCGCACACACCGGGTGGCCGTTGGGGGGAAGACATTGCCTCAAGGCAAGGGAGCTCTCCCCACACGACAAGATCGGCAACCAAGGGAAGATGAAGAATCAGAAGAGGCTGCAGAACCAGCCCCTAAGCATGTAAACAGACGCAAGTCTAAGTTTTTCAAGAAGCCTACACGCCACCCGCCAGCAAATGTGCAAGTTCCCCCAAGACAACCGCAGCGGCGCCGAAAAATAGCAAGGGCATTTGCAGAAATCCGCCACTATCAGAAGACGATGTAGCTCTTGATTCGACGCGCCCCCTTTGCTCGCACTGTGAAGGAAGTGCTTCAAAGCTATGGAAATCAGTATAGAATGCAAGCAATAGCGCTAGAGGCTATTCAAGAAGCTACAGAGGCCCACATCATTTCAGTGTTGGAAGATACCAACCTATGTGCCATTCATGCAAAGCGAGTGACAATACAGCCAAAAGATATGCAGCTTGCACGACGATTGCGACAAGACTTCGAGCATTAGCCGAAGTTACCCCTCTTTTTGTATTGCACACCCTTATCTTTGTAATGATTTGACTTTCCAATGACAACATGATCAACAGTTGTGTCTACTCTGTCTATTATCTTTTTAGTTTCAAGTTCTGTATGTAATTGCAGTCAATTTCAGTAAATTTGTGCATTTTAAGTACCCTTAGGGGTAGATAAGCCTACAAGGGGCAGAAAAAGGCCTGGCCACAAGGGCGCGCAAATGGCCCATCCAAAACTGATGGATGGGCCATTTGCGCGCCCTTGTGGCCAGGCCTTTTTCTACCCCTTGTAGGCTTATCTACCCCCAAGGATACTTAAAATAACCAAATTTACTAAAACCTATTGGTTTTGCATCAATATTTTATATGGATCCTTATGGACACCTTTTTTTGGTCATTTCAAGCTTTGAATTCCTTATAGGATATCAAAACAAATAACATATTGTGAAACCAAGTGTCCAATGTAATTTGACTTTTTTGTGCAAGGGTGTAGTAGGTAGAGCTAAAGCAAGTGATAGTTTACTGGAAACTTCATTTCATAATTGATTTGAGCTTTTCTAGTGTCCTTGAGTGTGAACATATACTAGAATTGCCATAAAAAGGTTGCATTTAAATGAATGATGCAAAACCAATCCATTGCAATAAATTTGTGCTTTTTAAGTACCCTAGGGGGTAGATTGGCCTATAAAGGGCAAAAAAATGCCTGGCCACAAGGGCGCGCAAATGGCCCATCCAAAACTGATGGATGGGCCATTTGCGCGCCCTTGTGGCAAGGCATTTTTTGCCCCTTATAGGCTAATCTAACCCCCTAGGGTACTTAAAAATCACAATTATACTCAAATTGACTGCAATTACATACCTTGAAATAACAAAGTCAAAAAACAATTCATATCACCAATTGAAACAATTTTCAAGATTGACAAATCAGATTGAAAAGAATTTGCAATATCAATTTCAAATATTTTTTATTCCTTCTAGCACGGTGATTTTACATCATGTATCTGAAGAGTTCAGAATTTTTTTGACCATTTCCTGGCACCTATTTTGTGCGTAAGGCAACTCCCCAGTCAAGAGGGACTGCGCTATGGCATTTGGGTCAGTTGAGCCAATGGAAGCATGTATCCCTATCTGGGCAAGCACTTTACCACGAAAGCCAATGCCAAACGCTGTGCATACAAGGGATCTACGCACTAGGAACACTTGATGCGCAGTTTGAGCAATGGTACTCAAACACAAAAACTTGCTCAAAGCTTTTAACGACCAAGTCATAAAATGGGCTTGGGGAGTAAATTCATTATGGATAATGGCCACATCGCCAGGGGGGAGTTGTCTGAGGTAATGCGCAAGGGAAGCTTGAGGTCCAAAGCCCGTCCGCTTGCGACCCGTCCTTGCAGCAAAATCATCAACCTCCACAACATCCTGTCATAAACCGATGAAGGTTGAGAAAAAAGACAACGAAGGATAAAATAGTAACATGAAAATTAGGATATAGTTTACCTCCTGCTCCTTGTCGTCCTCCTCCCTGTTGCCCTTTGCATCCAAGTCAATGCTCCCATGCACCACAGATACAAGCTTTGGATCATCAGATGGGAGGTTGCATAATGGCATAGGCATCCTAGCAGCCTCAACCTTGGCTTGCGTGGCTTGGAAATCTTCATCAGCCACGTGCAACTGCTCTGCTGCCAGGACCTCCGCACATACAACTGCTCTGCTGCCATGACCTCCGCACATACAACTGCAACAGTGTCAGCAATAGAGTCCCCATCTGGCAAGAGCTTGCTTTCTAGGGCATCTGGCGTATTGTCTAAGGGACATTTGCTGCTGTTACATAGCACGCTCAAGCATTCATCCATGCGCAGGACAAATGCTTTTTCCAAATCATGCAGGAACACTGAGGAGAAGCGGCTAATTTCTACCTTTGGGATAGCCACATCCGTCAGTGGTAGTGGCACTGGAGTGTCACTAGGGCCAGCCGCAACTATGGATTTCTCAACCACTTCCTCAAGACCCCTAGGGTACTCGAGCTGGTGTGCTTTTCCTTCCGCTGCAGGGTTCATGGGGATAACGTGCTGCTCCTTGGTGTCCTTGATAAAGGACCCAACTTGAAGGTGTGGTAAGCGGAGCTCCTCCAAATCAGGTTCCTCGCTCACCAAGAAGATAAATGTTGCGAGCCGAGAAAGGTACTCCACCCCCAACTTGCGCTTCTTGAGCGCTGACACCCCAGGGGCTTGCTCCTCCAAGTAATGGCCTGCATTGGTTGCAATTTCTTGGAATCGTTGCAACCGCTTGGAGAATGGGCGATCACCTTTGTGTATATAGCGCAAAAGATCGCAAGGCACCCAGATCCCTGCATGTGGGGGGATAGATACAGAATATTTTATGATGTGCTCCTCCATGAATGCAAAAATATCCTCAAACGCATCCATGTGAAGGGCAACTGTGGCGTCAAGGTCAGGGAGACGAGTAAAAAAGGTGTGGAGGTCCAACTTCCCTTTGTATTTGGTGTCCTCGAGGAAGAGGATGAAGCGTGACAAAGGGGTGGATGTGGGTACAGATGCAGAGGCTGTGGCAGCATCCATGTTTAGCCTGGGGTGTGGATAGAGAGTGGAGGAGCTCAAGAGTTGCAAAAGTGAAAATAGTGAATGAGTTAGGTGGCCCCCCTTTTATAATGTACCCTTTTTTTAAGACATTAAAAAAAAAAGGCACTTTCACCAAAAAATGATTTCTCATCCGAATGCAAAAAATTATATTCAAAGGCATGATTTGCCGAAGCAAATCATGTTGATTACAGCGGGGATCAATATGAAAATTGCAAGAGTTACAAAGTTATAAGATCGATAGCATAGTTCCATCTATCCCCTAGTCCTCCTCGACCTTCAATTTGTCTTCCATTCTCTTCCCAATCTGCGGACATTCATTACAATAAGCATCTAATGATCGACAAACCATGATGTATTGAAAATGTGGTGGAAGGATTCTCACCTTGTGACCTTGTAAACGAAATTGTGCTTGTTGAAGGGCCTCAAAACCCATAATAACCAAATGTTCTCGAACATTACTGAGAGTCCAATGCTTGTTCACTTGGACTGCCTCCAAAGCATCGTTGGGCATCTTCACTGCAATGTCAAAGCTTGCAATAGCGCCGTCTACACTCTGTAAGGGAGTCCACACTCCAAGCTTGCACATCCAACGATCATAGTGAAATCGTATGTACAAGGAGGTGCGGGATTTCAAATAGCGCATTCCAATACCTAAAGCTCCAACCTTACAACGGTACCGGTCCCCGTTGTGCATGCCCTCCACAAAACCCCAGTCCTCTTCTAAAAGCCTTCCTAATTCCTCGTAATGCACATCTTTACATACAAGCATTGTGGTAGTCTCCACAAATCCAAACTCTTTAAAAATGTGCACAAAACAATGAATAGGCAAACACCAGCTCAAGCCCACAGACCTAGAAGCTTTAGAGTATTTCAAAGAGTTTTGGACATTCATTATCATCTTTTGCTTGAAAGATGCTACCGACCACAAATCTGGGACCGGCCACTCCATACTTAATAAGGAAGTTACTTTGATGGGTTCAAGCGTTCCAAATGCTTGTGTAGAAGTAGGGACAATATAGGAGTGAGAATAGAAGAAAATCCTTCTTTGAACCAGTTTGGTTGGGCAAAGATGCGGGAACATTATTGCTCCAATATCCGCATGTATAGCATTGAATGTGCTGGAGAGACTATGTAGTGGCTGCTCCTCCACCAACGTGGATGGAAATATGACTATAAATGCATGACAAATGTTAAGTATGAATCCATAATAACATTACACTGTGATTTCACACCTAGCTTTGTATTCTCAAAACATGTACTTACAATGTGTTGGAAATCGAGGTGGTCATTGCAAGTGCATGGTTGACATTGAGAAAACATGTTGCACAATGGCTACGGCCCCCTTGTCTTTGCGGTTCTTGAAGCCAAGGAGATTTCCTTTCCAATGAAGATCCAAGTTTGCACGATTCCGCACACGATGAGGGCCAACAGCAGATGGTTGCATGTATACCCAAGCACCTTTGGTGAACTCTTGCGGCACCCACTCATCATCTACACCTCTAGTGTTGTGGCATGCAAGTGCTGTGACCTCATCCTTTGGCCGCCTTTACGAAGTAGAGTTGGCCATGGTTGAGCAAAGCAAACTAGGAGGAGGAGAAGAACCTTGCTTGTTGCTACAGTGTAGGTGGGATAAAGTGATATGAGAAAATGGTCAACCCTTGTGGCAATGGGAGGAGAAGGTGGACAACCCTTGCTTGGTGTGGCACTGGGAGGAGAAGGTGGATAAGCCTTGCTTGGTGTGGCAATGGAAGGTGGTAGGGGAGGAGAGAGGAGCTTCTTTGCTGCAACAATGGAGATGGTGTAGAGGGAGAGAGTGTTGGAGTAGAGGATGAGTGTGATGGTTGCAACCAAGGAGGGGTTGGAAAAGGGGTTCTAGAGAGAGAAAATCCCTTTTTGCCTAATAACTACTTTTGGGGGAGCTCTGGATAGCAAAAAAAGATTTTTTTTAAAGTTTTTAAAAAATTTTGAATTTTAGGGTTTTTGGATGACGTTTTGACTTTTTGAGATCAAAAAATGCTTTTTTGACCATAAAATAGTTTTAGGGGGGTTTTTAGAAGATGAAATTTGAGTTTTGAAATTTTTGAAAATTTTCAAATTTTTGGGATTTTTTCAAAACCGGATCAAAAAGGAGGGAAGTTGGAGGTTCCATATGCCCCCCCCCCCCCCCCCCCCCCCCCTCCCCACCCCACCTTCTCACTAGGTAAAAGCCCATTTAAAAAGTGTAAGACTACTTTGTCCCCCTACATTTTTGAGGGCATAGAGTGTGTCCACCACCCTCTTCTCATTGGCTGGCCTCTAATTAACCTTAATCCCAAAGGGCCCCTAGAGAGTTCATATTTTTCCTAATGAAAGAGATCTTTACTTCATTTAGCACAGGTAGGTACGTCTCTTTTGATAATGGGAATCACCACCCCAGCAGTCTCGCTTTCTCTGCCGTACCATGCTCTGTCCATGCTGTGACACCCAGCAAATGCCCCAACTTATCACTCACGAATAGACCGTTCCGTAGATCTCTTACCTTACGAGCCCTATCACTAAGCTTCCCCTCCACCTTCTCCTCGTCATCTTGCAAAACAGCTCCTTTCAATGCTCCACTCTCTATCACATCGCTACACAGCTCTAAGCATCCTTCTACCCTACTCCCTACTCACTTCACACCTTCTCCGTTACACAGGCTCACCAACCTACTCACGTCTCTCTCCCCAACTCCACACTCCTGGCGACTCTCATTTTCTCTTCACAACCAACTCCATCATATTGACTGCATGACGACAACTCGAGTCTCGCCAACCTTCCCCGCCAGTTGCATTCGTTGTATAAGCCCCTCGACCCCACACTCAAATCCATCTGCCCGTAATACTGATTGCATGGCGACATCTCGGGTATACACAACCTGCTCCGCCAGTTGCAGCTGCTGCATGGGTTAAGCCCCTCGACCCCTTGCTTTGCAACACACTCTTCACGGCTATAGTTAACCCAGTGTAACCATAACCTGCAACACACTATTCAAGATACGAGGTTCATCAACCCGAAGGTTTGATCGATACTGAGCAGCTTCGCACTCAGTCAAGCAGCCTCGCACCCGGTCAAGATCGCTATTAACCTCCTACTCGCGGCTTTCGAGTTGCCAAGCCAGATTCCCTAGCTGCATACGGCGGTACACCCTCCTTACCTCAGTTGGGTGCAGTTTTTATCACCCGCGCCATATCGCCATTCAGCGTATGTCTCACCATCTTCAACGCACGACGTCGGCCTCTAGATTGTATTACCTCACGAAGCTCAGTGAAAAACCCTACTGCATCACCCTCCTCTAGGCCACATCACCTGCGGCAATACAATCGCCTATTCCTCTTCATCTTGGACAGTGGCTGTTTTTAGGCTAACCCTTTTTTTAAAGGGCTCCTTTACCCCCCTACCCTCCGATTAAGGAAATCCCCCACGGGCAACTTAAGCCTCATACCTCATTCCCTACAAATTAACACTCCAATACACGCCACAACTTCGAACCGTCGACACCCCCGGAAATCCCATCATGGATGCACACCACAACAATAGCACGGATACAGACCTCAACAAGAATGAATTACACCAAACCTCGACAACCCCTCTACCCCAGTAAATGACCCACCGGTCAACGACCCACCCAATAACAACAAACACTTCATGGAGAATACGCTATCACTAGACCACCTCACGCTCGACCCCTACAAAATTATGGATGACAAATTCGAGTAACTTTCGGAGGAATCCTTTGACCTCTCCCCCAACCCTCATCAAGCCGATCTTAGGGTAGAAGATTCACCCGTTCGTCTAGACCCAAACCCCGACATGGAGCCCTACCCACCATACTCAAACCCTCCAAAGAAGACCGGTTCCAAACTTCAAATCACCCTCTCCACCATCAAAACCACACCCTCTTCACAGAATACTTCAAATCCCTCCCTATACCAACCTTCATCACCGGAGGAGCTCCAAACCCTCCCCTTACCCAAACCCTCTCCTCTCTCTCTTTCAAAACCCAAGGAGTTCGATGATATCATTAATCTCTCCTTTCTTGAGTTTACCAAGCTACACAAAAAGCTAGCCAAAGCCTCTTCCTACACCACACACCTCATGGAACTACACAAGAACAATGCCAATCCCAATAGCCTTAACATGAAATCCCCTCATCTACAACTAGAAGACACCCAAGCTCAAGCCCTTCTTAACGCCAAATTCACCGCCCTCACAATCCAATATCAACTAGATTGCACCCTTGCCCTCATCCAAGCACAAAAATGCCTTGTTCAAAACCTCCAAAATATAGTGGATAACTACCACCTTGAAGTAGAAAGCCGCCTCACCGACCTCGTCAACAAGCTCTCCTCTATTACTTTACCCCTTTTAGTCGCAAGTGATTGGCTCCAATACCTGACCAAATGGAAAGATACCTCCATTCAACTCTTCCTCTCTCAAATGCAATCCCTTATAGTAAACTCTCATTTGGCCTCCACCAAAGAAGAAGAAGCTTTAAAATTTAGAAAGCGTACCACAATGAAAGAATCTATCATCCGCCTCCCTAAGGAGCAAACCATCAAGGAGCTCATAGAACTAGAAGTTCGCAAGCATTTCCAATCTCTCCCTCTCATCAAACCCTCTATCTCCTCACCCTTCACCACTAACACCCCTCTCATCAAGTCACCAAAAACCGTGCCCCAGCCAAAGCTCTCCCTTTTACCCCCCTAGAACCTCTCTCTCCTCTTCCTCCCACCTTACACACCCTTCCTCATCCCCCACCAAAACCTATATCAAAACCCCAAAGACCCACACAATCTCAACTCTCTTCAAAAAACACGAACCACCCCACTCTCCTCCCCATTCCCCGCCCTCCAAAAAACCCTTCCTTTACTCCCCTCCCAACAAGCCTCCTAATAAGCCTATCACAAACCCAAAATACCCCCTCAATCACATTCATAACCTCTTTACACCAAATATCCCTTCTACCTACAACCGTAAAACAAAATCCAAGCCATTCCTCTACAACAAGCTAACCAAACCTCCCAACCACAATAATCATCCTCAAGAAGACAACACCCACCACCACCACTACACCAATCATGACGACAACAACATTAACACCAATCGTGACAACGACAATAATCACAAGCGTGCCTACGACGATGACGACGACCAGAAGCATGCCTACAATGATGCGGGAAAAGGAAAAGGGAGGAGGGATTAGGGCCTTCTTGTCCAACCTCTTCGTTACACTTGCTTTTTAGCAAGCCCCCCCTCCTCCCTTACCTTTGGATAAACACTCAACACTCCATCCCTTCCATCTCTACCTCACCACCTTCTACCCTATCCATTTCCAATGGAGCCCCCCCCTCCCTTTCAAAAAACTTCCCACAGATAGAGGAAGGAAGAGACACAAATTTTGGCTTCCTCTCATAAATCCCCATGCCTTCGAGCTCACAATTTTTAGTAAGCTCCCTTCATCTACCTTGGGCAACAACCTTTGTACTAACTTTGTGCATAATCTCACCTCTCGTCCCCTCTCTAATGATGAAAAGAAATGCTTAGACCTAGGACTTAAATACATTCCCCCTCCCCTGAACCCCCCTGCGGAACTCATTATCAAAGCCCACGACTCCTTGGAAAGGAGTTTACAACTCAAAATGTTTTTTCAATCTTCTACATCCAACAACCCCCCCCCCCCCCCCCCCCTTACAAAATCCCTAACCCCTCTTGGATACCCCCCTCTTTAGATCCTACACTAGAGGGGATCACATCCCTAAACCTCCAAATCTTAAAGATACACTTGTACACTACAAATCTTCCCACTCAAAATTTCCCAAATTCGTGAAGCGTGCCCTTAAAAATCTTTCAATAGATGACACAATAGTCATCAAACCGGCGGATAAAAATCTTGGACTTACCATCCTATCATGGGAATGGTATGAACAAGAAGCCTATAGACAACTCAATGATCTCTCCACATACACACTCCTCATCCCACCTCCACTAAACTACCTCGCCTCCTTACTCCACTCCATCACCCTCAAATACACTCTTCTAACCCTAGATGAAGCCACATTTATCCTCACACCACTCGTGAAACCCTTCAAACCCTGTCCTATCCAATTTCTCCCTAAGCTACACAAACCCTTACTTGTAGCCCGCCCTATTTGCTCTTACCGTGGATACTTGTTTGAAAATGCTTCCAAATGGCTACACTTTCAACTTTAGTCCTCCTTTCACAAAAGAAACAATGTGACCTCCCTTTACCCTAGCATCCCTATGACTCAGGGACTCATAGCCCTTAGAAATACCACCACTAACTTCTTCTCGACACCCCAAAAACAGAGTTCATCATCTCACTTGCCACCCTTATTCTTTCACACGATTATCTCTGCTTCAAAGACAAAGTGTGGAAGCAAATTAAAGGCACCGCAATGGGATCTAATTTCGCAGTGGTTTATGCTTGCCTCTTTCTCTGTCACCTAGAAAACCACTCCCTTCTTATCCTTAGCCCGAACCTAGCATATTACAAAAGATTCATAGATGATGCCTTCAGGGTCTGGACAGGAAGTCGCAAATCACTTACCAAAGCCCTCGCTTCTTATGCATTCCATTTACAAGAACGTATAGTGATCTCACCCATCATTTCCTCCTTTGAAACTACCATCCTAGATATCCACTTCTACAAGGGACATGCTTTCAACTTTTATGGTATCCTTGATTCCAATTGTTACCAAAAGCCTCTCAACTCATACCAATATATACCTTGGATCTCTTGGCACCCTCTCCACCAAAAAGTAGCCTTTATCAAAACAGAACTTAGGCACTATATCATCAGGGAAAGTAATCCCGACGGATTCTCTAGTTTGAGAAACCTCTTCTTCCTAAGACTCATTCGTAGAGGCTACCTAGGAAACTTCCTTCTTAAGGTATTTGGATTGATCACTTATAAGGAACGAATGTCTCTCTTAACCAAAACCCCTTCTTCAAAAAATCCTCTCCCTAACATCCTCAAACTCCCTTTTGCACCAAAAACTCGAAGACTACATCCTACCCTTACAATAGGAAAACCTATCCATACGGCCTGCAACCTCTCTCCCACCCTTTCTCATCTTGACAAACCTATCCTATGTTGGACCAATGGCCATAACTTAGGCACTCTTCTAACCAAATGCAAAAACAAGATTCAAACCAAATTTTTTTGAAATACTCTTTGTACCCTACCCTAACCGCTACCGCTTGTTTTGCAGGTTCATTTTCAAAGCCCCTCCTCCCCCCCAAAAAAACTCACTGACGAGAAAGACCCCTCCTATCTAAAAATCCCTCTTCTTCTTTGGAGCTTACATTCCAAATTTTTGTCCCTTTGAATGGTACTCTTGTAACACCTTTTTGTGAATTAAAATACTCCCCCTTGCTCCTCAAGCTCTCAAACCAATCCCCCCCCCCCCCCCCCCCCCCCCCCCCCCCCCGCATCCCCCCCAATGTACACCTTACACCCAGTCCTGTACATTACACTCCCAGTCTTGGATTAAAAACTCTTTTGAAACCTAACAACTCTTTTTTTCTTAACACCACCCTTCGTGTTATGCTTGAAAAACCTCCTTACCCTCTATTCCCTCCTTGTTTTCTATTTTAGTTCCCCTTATAATTTAACCCCTCCAATACTCTTTTATACCGAAACAAGCAACCCGCAGTATCACCCCTTTGCTACACTATTCAGAGATACACCCCCTTGTATTGTGTTGGACACCCCCCCCCCCCCCCAACCCACCGACCCACCATTTTTTCCATATTATTAGGCCCCGCCTTCACTTAAAGCACCCCTCGGCTAACAGTCAATGAAGATTCCCCTCGGTAAAAAAGTCCAAGCCCTTATTTTTTATCTATGGGGACTCTACACCACACTATACACCACTCGCTTCCTTCAGTTAGATGAACTAACTCCCTAACTAAACCCCTTCAAAAAGTACACTCCCCCCCCCCCCCCCCCTCCCTCCCTCTTATATAAAGAACATCCTCTCCCCCATGTTTTCCCTTTTATCTCCTTTCTTCTACCACTGATGAGCTCCTCAATGGAGTGAAACGCGTTTGGTACCCCATAGCCCACCCCCACCGCACCTCCCCTCCTTCTCAAGCACATAGTGCTTCGCACGCTTAAACATCGTTTTGAGTGAAAAATAATGGAAACAAAAAAAAATGTAGGGCCAAATGAGAGGACCTATGATAGTATGGCCAATCATAGAGGAAGCACAGCCAGGGGCAATCACCTCAATGTTGGGAACAAGGGAAGACATGCTAAAATCACCTATAATAGGGAGAGAGTGAGTGACACTAGGACAAGAAGAGGTCCACATGAGTCATATCAACCAAACAGCTCATTTAAAGGTCTAATGGGAGAAACATCGCCTAGAAGGGAGAGAACGGGTAATTAACACAATCATAGAGTTGGACCAGTAGATTTCCCAAAATGGGTCAGAAAACACCGCGTATCAAGGGATCCATATGAACACTTAGCTAGCTTCAGACAAGTTTTGAGAGCTAAATGTATAACGGACTTCCATACACAGTTTGAGGGGTTTGGAATGACCTTGGAGGGCAAAGCTTTAACTTGGTTCTAGACTATAGCTCCTGGATCAATCACTGATCTACCAACTTTGGCAATGAGATTTGTTGCCACTTGTTCAAAATGGGGAATAAAGCATAGTACGGTGGCACAAATCTATAATGTCAAACAAAAACAAGGAGATTCTATCAGAGATAGCGTGAGTCAAATGAGACAATATATCAACAGATGTCCAGAGTTGGAAATTCCAACCGAGAAGAGACTAGTATCACTGTTCTTAGAGGAATCATTGAACAAATAATTGCATGCTATTTTGTATAGGAAAAAACACATGACATGGGAAGCATGAAGCTTGGACACAATCAACTTAAGTGATAATTGTGAGATTTTGAAAGAGGAAAGCATTACTAAAGACTCATAGAGCAAGCAAAATATATCCACAGTGCCAACACAAGTAGGACCAGTTGTAGGAGCTCCTGCCAATGCTATAGAAGACATGCTTAAATACATGAACTATATGATGGCCAATATGCAAAGGATGCCAATGAGAGGCCCGGGACAGGGATCGAATTAGGGACAACCTATGGGAGAACAAAGACAATTGAAATGGTGTGCCATCAAAAGAAAATGGATAAATCATGAGACAAACGTGTGCTACTTTAAGCCCAAATACGATGGAAATGTCCAGTATGTGCCAATGAGACCACAAGGACAACCCATGTATAGATATCCACCAAATGTGGCACCAATACAAAGATTGCCTATGAATATGGAAAGACCATAACCATTGTTAGGCCAACAACCATCACTCCCAAGGAATAATGTTATACCATTCAAGTATATGTTGCCAGAGAGACAGGTGGATGCATAGGCTTTGGTACCTGTTACTCCATACCCTAAAATGAGTTCAAATGGGGATAGAAGAAGAGTGGTATAATCAACCAACACTGGCCCCTATAGAGCCAATGTATCAAGCACCTTTGGATACGGCACCTGTTTACTTCATTGCAAACCAGGGAGATAGACCACCTACGATCAAACCAATGCCCAAACCAAAAATTGGAAATTGCCATAATTGTGGAGTGGATGACCATTGGAAAAATGATTGAGTTGAACTAGATAAGAATGTGAGACCTATAGAGGCATATTGTGTAGCGTGTGGTCACAAGGGGTGACACAAGGGTTGAGAGGGAAGCTACTCCTTTTGAGCTTGAAAGAGGGCTCAAAGGTGACTTTGGAGAGAAATGAAAACCCTCGCCTAGAAAATTCAAAGTTCGATCCAAAAATCCCATGTATAACCTGTATCGGACCAAGTACAGAGTGAAGAAATTCTACACTTTACTCATAATTCCAACAATTGGTATCAGAGTAGGTTGCTTCCTTCCGGGCATAGTTGCGAGTACCTACCTGCTCAATTTCTCCGATCTCGGTGAGCTTTGGTGAGCATCATCAAGTCAAAAAATACATGCATTTTGGGCTCATTTTGACCTCTATTTCCACTGTAGGTAGTATTGTGC
Organism: Adiantum capillus-veneris; assembly: GCF_014529385.1. Taxonomy (NCBI): domain Eukaryota; kingdom Viridiplantae; phylum Streptophyta; class Polypodiopsida; order Polypodiales; family Pteridaceae; genus Adiantum; species Adiantum capillus-veneris. The sequence goes on from NC_140947.1 coordinate 144,778,912, forward strand.
AAACAATTTTGTCCTTTTGTGTATAACTTTGTCATTGCAATTTTCTACAAAACAGGTCCCTTACAGTTGTCTTTGGGTTGTGCTAAATAGTATGTGCTGGTCCTACTTTGTTTTTTCTCTTTTTGACAGTTTTCACATCAGGTGTAGTCACTCGCCATGGCTAACAACAACACATATGTTTTCAAGATGTTTGTTGCGAAGGATAAATTGGATGGGGACAACTACCCAATGTGGGCTTACATGATCTTGTGTCAAAGGGTGTATGAAATGTTGTGCATGCCATTGATGTACGTTCGTCTTCTGTAGATACATGATCTGTTGAGGATGTTGTCGATTTTGGTGATAGGTCTATTGTTGCTAGAGTTGTTTTTCCTATAGCTAAGCAATCTCATTGGGATGTTAGAGATGTGTAGAATCATTCATTGATTGCATTATCTGTGAAGCACACTATTACTCCTCACATTTGCTCAGCTAATTAGCAAAATAGAATTGGGATATTCTGGTTGGTCTTTATGCAAGTCGCAACAATGAGGCTAAAATTACATTGTTGCGTAAAGACCTGGAATCAAAGATTATGCAAGAGGAAGATGACATGGAAACTTTTCTTGCTGGTAACGAGCAAATCATTTTTGGAGGCAAAGTCATTTTGGACAATTTACTTGTGGAGATTTTTCTTGATGCATTCCATATTCTTACCAGGCTTTCCTAGTACTTGGAGACTTATGGACCAAGGTTACTGTCAAGCTGTCATGTTTGATGCATTATGCACATAGTTGTTGCAAGAGTAATTTTCAAGAAACAACAAGGCTAAACAACATGCACTTGAGCAGGCTTTTGTTGTTGCTCAAATAAAAGGTGGTAACAACAATGTAGCTACTTCTCATGGTTCTTTGGTGAGTAGCAAATCACATGTTCCTAATGCTTATGGTGGCAGCACCTCATTTGGGAATTTTGGTGAAAAATGAAAAAAGAAGATGTGTTGCCATTATTGCAAGGCTGATGATCACTTGATAAAGCAGTGTCCTAAATTGAAGGCAAAAGAGGCCAAGAAGAAAGAGGACAGTTCCACTACAAATGCAACTATTATATAATCTTCTTTGAAAGGAGATTGCAATGCTGATGTAGATGCAGAGTGGGTATTTAGTGCAGAGTGTACTTATTATCCTTTTTGCCATGATATATGTATGTCAGTTGCTACAAATTCACATGTGTGGTGCTACAAAGCACACTACTTCATATTTTGACTTTTTTACCTCTCTCAAGTCTGTCCCTCATGGGAATATGGTCACTTGTGCCAACAATGCCTCTTATCTAGTCAAGGGACTTGGAAAGATTGTGTTGACTGATACAAAAGGTAGTTCTTTCACACTTGTTGATGCACCTTATGTACTTAAGATAAAAAAGAACCTTTTGTCTACATCTGCACTTGCTAGACTTGGTCTTGTTGTCAAATTTGTGGATGACACATGTACAATTCATGACCTCAGTTTTGGTGATGAAATTGTTGCATCTTGAATTTTGCAATGTGGGCTGTGTATAAGCTCACTTTGTATAAAAAGTTCTGGAAATTTTTTACAAATGTAGTTGTAGATTCAAAGGCTATTTCAGATGCAAAACTTTGGCATGCACGTTTTGGGCATCTGAATTTTGCCAGCTTGCTAGCTTTGCAAAAATCTAATATGGTTGCTTCTTTGCCACCTCTTGAAGCACCTTCAACGCATGTTTGGGAAGGATGTATTTTGGGTAAGATGTGGAGTACAAAGTGTCCAAAGGATGGTTTAGTAAGGGCTACATGCATATTGCAACTTGTGCATAGTGATGTTTGTGGGCCTATGCAAACTCCGTCCTTAGGCAATTATCTATACTTCGTGAATTTCATTGATGATTACTCCAGGCATGCATGGGTGTATCTGCTTAAAGCTAAGTCCAAAGTGTTCATGTGCTTCAAGAAATTGTTGGCTATGGTTGAAAATTTCTCTAAATGTACTATGGGCACCTTCCATTCAAATTCCTGGAGGGGAAGGGGGGGGGGTATATGTTTCATGAGTATTTCTAGCTAATTGTGGGATAAAACACAAATGTACAATGCCGTGCAAACCTTAGAAAAATGGTGTTGCTGAAAGAAAAAAGTGATTATATAATAAGATATATGTCTCAAAATGCCTACTTCATGGTTGAAAATCCTAAACTCCTACCCCTACTCAACATGTCTCCCAAACTTATCTCAACAACCCTACTTCTTCAGTGAAATTCCTCTTTTGACAAACAATGAGAATACCCAAACTTTCAAATAATTAATCAAGCCACAACACTTGAAACAATCCATAGCAAGAGACATGACTCACAAGTAGCTTGAACCCCTACACATCCACAAAAAACTATGACTAATTGTATTGTGCCCAGTTCACAATCAACTTACAAAGCCTTTGGCCTTATAAAAATAGTCTTCATACACTGGAAATCCATACATAAGCCACATCACAACTCCCATAGCCAATAGTAAATATCCGTAAGAAAACTCCCCATCATATACATTAGCCCATAATTTAAGCTGCAAATTCCACCTACTACTCCAGAATCAAACCACAAGGGGATACCCTTGCCCTCACTTACCATCTGTTATGGTCAATTCCTAAGCAATGACTACAACTTGTAACATTTAATGGTCTAGTAACTTGTGTGTAGCGGAAAATAGCATGAACATAGTGAGCATTTCATTAGAATAGATTCCTAATGAGAATAACTAGAGTGCTTGGGTGGAGAGACCGACAAAAAGTATAATTCCTAGTTACATAGCATGAACAATACTTCAAAAGAGAGAGAAATTAAGCGATTGACAACAGTTGAGGACTGGATTTGCATGGAGCCGGTCCCCCCTCCAAAAGGCTTTGTATTATGGTTTCTCCCATCAAGAGAGACATTTTACAATACAGTTCTTTGTGTTCCTTCAATACTAGCTAGCGCAATGAAGATGGAAACTTCAAGCACTAAGCAAAACACTTATCAAACACAACATCAATTTCCTCACGGTCTCAGACCCAAGACCTCACACACGTTTGAAGATGGTGAGAGTTAGCGGGGAAGATGTACATCTCCTCAAATAATCACTCATATTAGCATAGCTTAGCTTAGTAATTAGCATGGAGAGGAGATGAGCATGCATTGAAGCTTGGCTCTTTGTTGGATTTGCATCACAAAGCCAAGAGTTGTTGGTGTAGGCCTCCCTTCTCACAAGCTTGGAGTAGGTGGTAAGCTTTCCATTAAAGCTTGAGAAGAGGAGAGAGAGAGAGTCTTCTTGCTCCGCACATAGATTGTGTGAGTGTGTAAGTGAATAATGCCTTTGAAAAATCAGCTCCCTCTCTCTCTTGGTCGACCCCTCTTGCTATTTGCTCATGCTCACTCCCTATTGGACCTCCCCAGGCTCAGCCAATGGAAATTAAGCAGCATAAGTGATAGCCTTCCGACATGTGTCCCATTTCCCCTTTTGTGAGAGCTTTTACTAATTAATTAATGCAACTAAACTCTCATTGGACCTCTTTGTCTCCTGGCCAATAGGAATCAGGCAATCCATTGGGCTGTTGAATGCTCATTGGACCCCTAGGGAGATTGTCCAATAGTCTTCTGGAGAGCTTAATTCTTATTGGTTCTTTTATTAAGTGTTTTTAAATTAATTAAACTAAACTTACTCTAGCCTAATTCTCATTGGTCCACCTCCAAGGCCATCCAGTAGGATTTGAGTACACCTTGTGGGCATCTGGGCTAGGGAGCGGACATGTGTCCCTCTTTCCCCTTGTGTACAAAGGAAGCTTGTGTGTGTGTGTGTGTGTGTGTATGTATGAGTTTCTCTCTCATCCCCTACTTCTTGGGCTCTCCCCTCCTTTGTAGGGCTTGAGAAAGACTTTTGGGACAAACACAAAGCATCCAATTTCCCTAGGCTTTTGGACACAACGTTTGAATTTTGGAACCTTAGCATTTTGGAAGTCTTAATGGGTTGAACCTTAGGGTCTTTTAAGCCCATTGTTGCACATTTCTCTTTTGCAGATGGCCCGCCCCTTTAAATCCCTATTCTCCCTCCTTTGGATCCCTACTGTGGTTGGTCTGCTAGGTTAACCAATATTCTAGTTTTTTCTCCCCTAGCACTTCCCCATATTAAATGATCAGTTTAACATGAGAAAATCATTTAGGAGAATTAGATATTGATTATTATGACATTGTCATCTGCAGCAAAGATCTTCCCGTGTGCCTTAAGTAGCAAGGGACTTTTTGATCTTCCCTCAATTACATCAAAAGGTGCTTTTCCCGTGGAAGTATGTACAGTGTTATTGTAGGCATACTCCACTAAGGGTAAGTACTTCTCCCATTGGGATCTTTGATCTACTTCCATTACATAGGCTTTTAGTACATCGAGAATTGTTAGGTTAGCTATTTCACTTTGGCCATCCGTTTGCGGGTGATAGGCCGAAGAGAAGTTTAGCCTTGTTCCTAAATTCTCAAAGAGACCCTTCCAGAAATTACTGGTCATTCTAGGATCTCTATCCGACAATATGGACATTGGCAAGCCATGGTACTTGAAGATTTGTGAAATGAAGAGGGTTGCCATTTGATGGGCTTTGATAGTCTTTTTCGGACAGGTATAAAATGAGCTTGTTTATTGAACCTGTCTACTATCGTTCATATTCCCGTATTCCTATGGATAGACTTAGGCAATCCAAAGATAAAATCCATGGATATGCTCTCCCATGGTGAATTAGGGATTGGCAAAGATTGAAGCAATCTAGGTTTCTTCCCTCTATCAAACTTCATCTTTTGGCATAACACACATTTAGAAACATACTCTTGTATGTTTGCTTTCACAGTAGGCCAATAGAAATATGTTTCAATCCCTTTTAGGGTAGACTGAATCCCTCTATGCCCCGCATAAGGAGGAGCATGAGAGTCATACATTACTAACGCATAGTCTATTGCCATTACTAACGTAGTGAGTTAGTAATGCATAGTCTATTGCCATAGAGAAGATAACCATCTTGTAAAGCAAATGGTTCCTCCTTCTTCCGTAATGCAAGGGCTGAAATCACATCTCTAAAATCAGGATCAATAGCATACTCATTTATCATAGAAGATAGATCATTGTGAGTTGCTATGGAAACCGCATTCACTCTCGGCCTTCTTGAGAGTGCATTGGCTACTTGATTATGCTTGCCAACAATGTGAGCAATATGAAAATGAATTTGCGAAAGAAAATTTTCCCACCTCATTTGTTTGTCTGAGAGCTTGGTCTGCATCATGAAGTACTTAAGACTTTGGCTATTTGTTCGCAGAATCAAAAGAGTCCCCAATAAATAGTGCTTCCATGAGTCTAAGGCATGTAGAACTGCAAGGAGTTCCTTTTCATATATGCCTAGAGCTTGCTCAATAGGGTCAAGCCTTCGACTTTCATAGCCGATGGCATGCCCTTCTTGGAGAAAAACAGCTCCAAGGCAATCACCACAAGCATCACATTGGACCTCAAATGACTTTGAGAGATCCAGTAGTGTAAGCACAAGTTGAGAGATAAGCTTTTCTTTAAGCTTTTTGAAAGCATTGTTCTCCTTGGCAGATCATGTGTACCTAACATTTTTCTTTGTTAGGTCATGTAATGGTCTTGCTATTAGTGAGAACTCATCTATGAAGCATCTATAGTATGCACACATACCTATAAAGCTTCTTAGTTCATGAAGATTCCTTGGTTTAGGCCATCCTTTTATTACCTCTAACTTTGATGGATCCATTTGGATGCCAGCTTGAGATATGATGTGACCTAAATACTGAATCTCTTGTAAGAAAAATTCACTTTTCTTTTGATTAACATAAAGTTTATTGTCTCTTAAGACTTGAAATATTACCTGGAGGTGTTGCTTTTGTTCGTGTAATGAATTAGAGTAGATGATGATATCATCAAAGAACACTCCAGTAAAGTTTTGGTGAGACCTAAATAGCTTCTCCATCAAGCAGTTGAATGTGGCCGGTGCATTGGTCAAGCCAAAAGGCATGACAATGTATTTGTAAAGACCAAACGTAGTGTGAAATGCGGTCTTTACAATGTCTTGATCAACTATCCTTATTTGATGATAGCCACTTTTTAGGTCGATCCCAATGAAGTAGGCGGACCCTTGTAGCTTACCAAATAGGTCTTCTACCCATGGAATGAGAAACCTATTCTTGATAGTGATCCTATTTAGTGCTCTATAGTCGACACACACACGATATGTGTTGTCTTTCTTTTGCACTAGTAGCATAGGAGAACAAAATGGAGATGAGCTAGGCCTAACCATGCCCTTCTCAACTAGCTCATGCACTTGCCGCATAATCTCCTCTTGTTGAGCTTGAGAAACTCTATAAGGAGGTTTTTTAGGCAGTGAACTTCCTTAAAGAAGTTCAATTGCATGGTTATCATTGCCTCGTTTAGGAGGTAGCTCACAAGGGATGTCGTCAATAAAGTCATCTTGAAACCCCTTGAGAAAATTGGATAACTCTAATTCCTTTTGATTGTGTATATTTTCTTTTGCTAAAACATTAGATTCATTTTGAGAGTCTTTAACAAAAATCATGTACACGGAAATAGAGCTCTTTATTGACTTATTGAAAGCTTGCGTATGTACAATGGGTATGGTGTTACTCATTTCCTTAGAATCTATGTACATATCTTTTTCCCTGAACCTAAATGAGATTCTCCATTTAGGGAATTTAACATTTGCAGCCATGCGATCAAACCATGGTGCCCCTAGGATCACATCCTCATGCTTGAGAGGAGAGATAAAGAAGTCCTCTTTGTCCACATAGCTTTGGACATGGAGCCTCAATTTTTTGATTAAGGAAGTGATTGAAGCTTCTTGCCCCATGAAAGCACCGTCAGCGGGTAGGACATCTCCCATCTCGTAAGCTTGTATGCCTAGCTTGGTGGCCAACTCTGTGGATATGAAATTGTGAGTAGAACCAGGGTCAAAGAGAATAAAAGCATCATGTTCTCTTACCTTTCCCCAAGCATGGCATAGAGGAGATCCTTTGTGGTGAGTTTCCTCCTCTTGGATTTCGACCAAGGTAGCTCTAGGAGGTTCATGGAGGGTGTTCTTTTGGGGACAAGCGTGGTACACATGCCCTTGCTTTCCGCACTTGAAACAACGGTTATCTTTGTAATAACGCTCAAGCTCTTCAGGAGAGAGTTTATTTTTGCCTTTGTAAACTCCCTTCTCTTTAGCTTTGTTGGAGTTGCCCTTAGGAGACTTTTGGACATTGTCCTTTCTCTTAGGCTCGTTGGAACCCTTGTTTTCCATGGGCTTAGAATTTGTTTTAGTCCCCCGTTTGGAAATTGATTCGAGAAGCCACCATAGTATGGTGTATAACCGCCATATGATGCGTGACCTTTGAGAGTTGACATACTCCGCCATTTCTTCAGTTAAGCCCGCACAAAATTTTTTCTTTTGCTCTCCAAAATCGAACTTCTTGACGAGAGTGGCTTTGAGTTGTAAGTCCCAAAACTTGTCTACATATTTGTGAATGGATTTGTAGGGAGAGAGCTTCAAGCTTCGCCATTCGGTGAGTACTTTGTCTTTGGCCTCGGTGGCCAAAAACTGCTTCATAATGGAAGCTCTTAAAGCTTTCCATGTTCGTGGATCTTCACCGTTGGCCCGTAGGTTAGACCACCATTGTCTGGTAGACTTTTGAAAGTGCATAGCTGCATGGAGTAGCTTAGAGGACTCTGTGAAGCCCTCATCTCTAAACACCGCATCCAACTGTTGGATAAATGCCAAGACTTTGTCTGTAGCACCAAAGGTGCCATCGTAGGTAAGTAAAGAGATGATCTTCCCTCCCTCTTTGAACTTCTTGAGCTTGGATGGCCTCTTCCATGCGGCATAGGATTTCCTATGGCCTCTTCTTTTTGATGGTTCAAAAGTTGCACTATCACTTTCTTCAGGAGATGAAGAATTTGAGGAAGATGGAGAAGACGGTGACCTATTTCTCGCCTTTTTCTTGCCTTGGTCTTCTTTGTCTTCACCATCACTTTCATAAGAGGAAGAGGATGAAGAAGATGGAGAAGAGGGTGTCCTCTTTCTTGCTTTTTTCTTCTCTTGCTTTTTGTCATCCCTCTCTGAAGTAGGGTGTGGAGAAGTATGTGATGGTCTTCTCCGTTTTGGAGGTGATGGAGAGCATTTAGCATGCCGTCTTCATCGAACCATCTCCACCGAGGTGGCAGGAGACTCACTTCTTTCTCGTTCCTTCGGTGGGGGCTTTTGAATTCTCCTTTGAGAAGGAGATGCATCATCAAGGAGCAAATTTCTAAGCCCTTCATATGGATCCTCTTCTTCTTCCCAAATCGGAGAGAGGCCTCTTTTGGAAGTCTCGCAAGGAGGATTCCTAAGTGCTCTCTTGTCATAAAGGGGAGCTTGGAGAATCCCATGAGCACGAAGCTGCCATTGCACTTCACTTTGGAGGGATGGATTGCCCATGGCTTGTTGAAGCCTAGAAACAAGATAGTTAACAAGCAGCAGGGCATCATTAGTAGCCTTCTCATTAGCAAAATCAAAGCTATCAACATTAATTTCACTCTCTTCACTATTGTCAGCTATTCTAACAAGTTTTAGGTGTAAAATTTTTAGGTGTACTTTGGCACTTCAAGGCCTAGTTGCTACTCCTCTTTACCCCTTTAGAAAAAGCACTCAAGCTATTGTACCCATGGCTCAAATACCATAAATTGCAAGGAATAGAAGAGAGGGTCGTTCAACACCAAATAATCACCAGCTCCTATCAAGCTTCTAATAGCTCAATAGTGGTTAAGCCATAGGCAAGCCCCATAGGACTCCACTATTAAGACCATAGCTCTTGAGGCCCCATTAAGTGCACAAAGCCAGGCACACTACAAGGCTAAGAAATCCCTATACTACTTACTCACATGCAATTAATAATACCAACCATTTATAGCTAGCGTGAGGACCTCCCTTCTTGATCAAGAAAAGAGAAACCTTGTGCTCTGATACCAATGTAACATTTAATGGTCTAGTAACTTGTGTGTAGCGGAAAATAGCATGAACATAGTGAGCATTTCATTAGAATAGATTCCTAATGAGAATAACAATAGTGCTTGGGTGGAGAGACCAACAAAAAGTATAACTCCTAGTTACATAGCATGAACGATACTTCAAAAGAGAGAGAAATTAAGCAATTGACAACAGTTGAGGACCGTATTTGCATGGAGCCGGTCCCCCCTCCAAAAGGCTTTGGATTATGGTTTCTCCCATCAAGAGAGACATTTTACAATACAATTCTTTGTGTTCCTTCAATACTAGCTAGTGCAATGAAGATGGAAACTTCAAACACTAAGCAAAACACTAAGCAAAACACTTATCAAACACAACATCAATTCCCTCACTGTCTCAGACCCAAGACCTCACACACCTTCGAAGATGGTGAGAGCTAGCGGCGTATGAGAGTAGATTGAGAGGAAGCAGTATTCTTAGGACAAAGATGTACATCTCCTCACATAATCACTCATATTAGCATAGCATAGCTTAGTGATTAGCATGGTAGAAGAGATGAGCATGCATTGAAGCTTGGCTCTTGGTTGGATTTGCATCACAAAGCCAAGAGTTGTTGGTGTAGGCCTCCCTTCTCACAAGCTTGGAGTAGGTGGTAAGTTTTCCATTAAAGCTTGAGAAGGGGAGAGAGAGAGAGAGAGAGAGAGAGAGAGAGAGAGAGAGTCTTCTTGCTCCACACATAGATTGTGTGAGTGTGTAAGTGAATAATGCCTTTGAGAAATCAGCCCCCTCTCTCTCTCTTGGTCGACCCCTCTTGCTATTTGCTCATGCTCACTCCCTATTGGACCTCCGCAGGCTCAGCCAATGGAGGTTAAGCAGCATAAGTGATATCCTTCTGACATGTGTCCCCTTTCCCCTTTTGTGAGAGATTTTGCTAATTAATTAATGCAACTAAACTCTCATTGGACCCCTTTGTGTCCTAGCCAATAGGAATCAGGCAAAGCCATTGGGTTGTTGAATGCTCATTGGACCCCTAGGGAGACTGTCCAATAGTCTTCTGGAGAGCTTAATTCTTATTGGTTGTTTTATTAAGTGTTTTTAAATTAATTAAACTATACTTACTCTAGACTAATTCTCATTGGTCCACCTCCAAGGCCATCCAATAGGATTTGAGTACACCTTGTGGGCATCTGGGCTAGGGAGCGGACATGTGTCCCTCTTTCCCCTTGTGTACAAAGGAAGCTTGTGTGTGTGTGTGTGTGTGTGTGTGTGTGTGTGTGTGTGTGTGTGTGTGTGTGTGTGTGTGTGTGAGTTTGTCTCTCATCCCCTAATTCTTGGGCTCGCCCCCTCCTTTGTAGGGCTTGAGAAAGACTTGTGGGACACACACAAAGCATCCAATTTCCTTAGGCTTTTGACCTTTGGACACAACGTTTGAGTTTTGGAACCTTAGCATTTTGGAAGTCTTAATGGGCTGAACCTTAGGGTCTTTTAAGCCCATTGTTGCACATTGCTATTTTCCCTTTGAATCCCTATTGTGGCCCGCCCCTTTGAATCCCTATTTTCCCTCCTTTGGATCCCTACTGTGGCCGGTCTGCTAGCTTAATCAATATTCTAGCTTTTTCTCCCCTGGCACTTCCCCATATTAAATGATCAGTCTAACATGAGAAAATCATTTAGGAGAATTAGGTATTGATTATTATGACAAAACTCCACCTATGCGAATATTTTAAATCCAACTTCACCATGCTTCTTTTCTCAACACTATACACACTCATCCATACTCATCCTTGCAATCTTGCAACCATGCATCTATGTATAAGAGCAATCATATAAACACAGCATAGAGAATCCATGTTACAAAAAATCCATGTACAATCAAGCCTTGTATTTAACTTAAGAGATGCACAAAAATAATTGTTGGTAGGTTGCGAGGACTACTTGCATACAAAAGAAACACACACACACACACATCTGAGCACAACAACCATGTACATGGTTCAACAAATCCAAGGTTGTTTTCATCAACAAAACACCCTCCAAAGAGGAAAGAAGAAAAATTCTCGGCTAAAATTTCAAGGATTCTCCTTGCCCTAAAGAAAATGCAATTGTTTGGATATAATATCAAAGGATCTACACAAAAACGGTTCATTGCACTTTGCCCAAACACATTCACAAGGTGAAATCTAATGTTCAAACACCAAATTTCCTCTAAAAGAAAGAGAAAGTTATGAAGCCATGGTATTTGTTTATATGATAAAAAACCAATAGCTTCATTGACCATCATGTCTTTCAATATATTCTATGTCCTCTACCTACATTACATGCATTTTAAGCCACCATTAAGATATATTATAACCACTCACAGATTGTGATTTTTTCCCCAAAAAAAATATATGCACACAACTCAAAGAGACATGGCCAATGAGCATCCTAGATCTATTAAAAAAACACACATCTATTCAAAAGACATCTATAAAGCATGTATAGATGTGTGTTTTTTGAATAGAGTATGAGGGCATTACTTGATATACTAGATATTGGCATGTCAACCAAGTGCCCAAATAATTCTCACCATCACATAATGGATACTGATGGTTTCCAACATTGGCCTATCAAAGTGTATGCACTTTTGTTTGCCTTGCTCAATTAAAGCACTTTTTGTATACAAACTAGTAGAGCAAGACTAGCATGTGGCGATAATAGAGAAGAAACGTACAATGTAGCATCAAATTTTACGTCCCTTGAGGATTCGTATAGCCTCTAGCTGGAACAGATCTTGCTCTTAGGCCAAAATAACATGCAGTAATGCTTTTGTCTACAAGCATTAGGTCCTTTTTCAACCATTGATGCAAGCACCACCAAGTAAAAAAGTGCAAATAGCTTACATACGTATGTAATACATTTTCTACTTCATACATATGTACATCTTGATATTCATACCAGATTTAAAAATTCAATTCATATAAGATTTCCTTGGTACTTGAGTTAAGAAATTGCAAGCTTACCCACTTTTCAGCCCTTGATCTATGGAAATAACAGCCAAAACATACATGGAAAACTCAATTCAAAACTTTTGTATTTGTTTACCTTGCTTTTACTCAGCCTTTGGTTGCACACAAATGACTTGGCAAGCAAGTGAAGGCCACATCAATGTTAGGCAATGCAATGTTAGTAATGATGGCTTTGCCAATATCTCCCCAATTTGTCCATGTGTAAAGGTCACTCAGCCAAAATCAACATATGATGCATAATTGTAGGGTTTGCATAGTCCGTTCTTTGCAGAGTTAGAAAGTGCCTATGTTATATAGCCCATTAACCTATTGCCTCCCTAAGAGACTATATTTTCCATTTTCCCACTAGCCAAGTGCACAGTCGAACAAGGGGATGATTGTTTGCTTTGGCCTATGTCACACACGTCCGCTTGGACATGTGTGTAGTTTACATGGCAAAGCAGGTTTGGCTCGTAGCAGTGTTTGCCTCTATATAAAACCGGCTTTCTTACCCTCATCACCCATCCGAAGCTCTACACAAATACACGAACTTTGAACGTGCAAATACTTTCAATGGAATGTGCTTGTTGAGTCCTTTCCAAGTGGCGTGTTGTTGTTCACTGCCCCAATTCTCAAATATTTTTTCCATTTGTCGCCTGGCCTTGTGTTGCATAGAAAACACCCAAACAAACACATTTTTATGCATGTCCAATGCTCGTGTGTAAGATTCAAAAACGTCCATGAAAATTGTCAAACAACTGTATCGTTCTCAAACGGTTTCACATAGTAATCGGATGGCCATTAACTACTAGCAGCAGCTGACTCAACTGACAAATTGTAACAATACTTGATTGACACCCCCCATTTCCCATCCCATGGAGCCTACAGACATTGCCCATCCCTCATTGTCCTCATTAAAACAAGCAAAACTCTATAAGTTGTGTCCATGTTGGAAAATTCTTCAAATTTTGACCTAAAAAATGAAGAGTTTCAATTGTGCCCTTATTCTGTTTGGTTCATGAAATCACTTTTTGGCAAGCATTGGGTGGGATTACACTGAACCTAGGTTTTTTTACTATCAGCTACTCACTTAAATACACAACTTAGATCTTTACATGTGAAATCCAAGGATACAATATCACAAAGCTCCAAGAAGCACAAAGAAAATAAGTTTTCTCATGAATCTTGATGGAGGTAGCTACAGATTACAAGAAACATACAAAGAGTGTCATAGCAATGGCCTTCCATGTGAGCTAGTCTAGTGCAATGATGGATTCCAAAGGACATGATTTCCTACTCTAGTTCAAGAACTTTAGTCTCTAGTCCTACTTAAACAAGGCAAAATTAAAGAGGAAAGGAACCTTATTATTAGAAAGCTTTAGAAAAGTACTTATCACTTACAAATGAAGCCTCAAATCAGCAATTATCAACCAAAATTTGCAAGAGAATCACCTCCTTTTGTAGAGACAATGATCAAGTTCGCTACACCTATACCCTTGAGACTTCATAAGAGCATGTAACAACTATTGGAGCTCTTCAAAACAAGGAGGATTATTATGTCTGCAATTTGAAGCAAAATAGTCAAGAGAATTTTAAACATGTGCCGTCAAGAGGGAAAACACTAGGTTGTAGGCAGAAAAGTAGAAAAGAAGGAGAAAAAGGCTATTGAATGTCATGTCAAATTTGCACAAAGCATGGCCATTGGAATATCAATTAGACACTAAGGGGGAGGATGCTAGAGAGGATGATGTACATTCTCCATTGGCCTTGTTGTTGCTACCATTGATCGAGGAGGATATGATTATGTGCACAATTTTGGGTAGCTGGATGATTACAAATGCATAAAATGATTACAACTGGATCCCCAATGAGTGTGCTAGAGTGTGGTTGGGTGATAACTTGGAGCCTAAGTGAAAGCTACTATGTTTGATTGAGAGCCTAAGCTTCTTGGTCCTACCCATGTTGGTTATATTTTGTAATGAAAGCGTTCCAAGAAGAAAAATTCCATATTAGAAGCTCACCTATCACTTTTTCTTTTGGGGCTAAATTACCACACATGGAAACCTTCCTAGAACTTTCACATATCTTACCTGTCTAACAAAGCACTATTGTCCTACAATTGATCTCTAGGAAGTGCAAATGATTCCAATTGCCACATTTTGACTCATTTAGTGCCAAAAAAAATTTCCATTTGTGAGCAAGAGAAGTTTTCCATTAAAATCCATGGCCAAGAAAATGGGCTTTTCTGAGCACTGACCCAAGCCCAACTCTCCAAATGCAAGGAGCCTCTGGGTTGTTTTAACCAGATGCAAAGGGATGGACTTTGTCCATCTCCACCTGTCACCAGTTATGTTTGTCAATCAATCTTTGTTTAATTACTCTTTCTTGCACACTTATAGACACTACATGAAAAAGAGATAGATGGAGAGTATGGTTTGACATACAATTGCATACAGCTCAAGTGATTCCAGACATTGAAACTTTCAATGTGTAGATTTTAGGCCTACTTTGTGCAAAGTGGTTTTACATTGATGAGAGACTTTATGGCCCTACTCTTGCATCACTAAATGGCCTACTCTAGATTGTTGGGTATATTCACAACCTTTTTCAAAAGAGAGATTGTTCATAAGAACACAGCATTTGAATTGCATATATCAAGTAGGATTGGTTGCATTCATGCAATGCATGTCAGCTTTTACTTAACCTTGCTGCTATCCAAATTTTGAGCTACATGTCATTAGTTTTAATTCAAAGTATGTCATTTTTTTGTAAGCATTACTCATTTTTATGAATTGAGTCACTCAATAAGTCAATTTACCCCCAATTGTACTCAAATATTCTACGCAATTGCACTGAATGAGACAAAATGTGGTATTGGACTCATTTTCACTTCTTCGAGGTCATTTGTAGGAAAATACTACCTTGGTCGACAAAATTGCAAGTGCTCGGTCCAACATAGCTCGATTGCATTAATTTGGCAACAATTTAGTCAATTTGGATGCGATATGGACCCAAATAGAATCAATTGGGCCCCATTGCACTTGAGTACACTAAAAAAAAGATAAAATTGTTTTTATTAGACCTTAGTCATCATAAACTGAATTCAATTGCACTCAGTTGCCTAAATGCACTTAGTAAGACTCACCAAGCTAAATCCACTTATCCTCAACTAATCTATTTGTGCTTAATTGAGAATCTAGAATGGTGCTTGGAATCACCATCAAAGGGCTTTTCCCCATGTAAATGTATTTTGTAAGGACTCCAACCTTAATTTTCCCAATAAGTGCAACATATTGAAAGATAGCAAGGCTTAGCGATGCTAAAATGTTGCTCGCTACTGCTGTCCCCCCCCCCCCCCCCCCCCCCCCCCCCCCCCCCCCCCCTTCCCCTTCTCTCTTTCTTCCTCTTGCCCATGCAACCTCTTTGCCATTGGTGGTTTTCTATGTTGTTTTGGTCACCATCCACACTAGTAGGAAAATGCCTAATCCCAACTTCCTTGTAGTAGCAAACACAGATGGCAGCTTGTGCTCCGTCCCACATGGACTCATAGGAAGCCCCCACGCGCGACCTTGCTAAGCCCACCATTTGACTTGCTATGTTTTCCAACAAACCAAGAAAGCCGAAGCAGAGGTGGAGCACCTCCTGGACACTTCTGTTATTTGCAAGATCATTGGCAGTTGGCCTAGCTGAGGCAAGGTACACGACCTCCTCCAGGCCCGCCTCCTACCAGAGGTGGGAAAGATCATCGACATACATCTTTCGGGTAAGGATACTACCAGATCAAGTTTGAGGCTCCCAAGATGGATGCCATAAGTCATCTCAATAAGCCCACTAGCCATCCAAGCAATCAAGGCTCACTTTCTAACAGTGGTGCCATGGTTTTGACCCAAGTTTTGATGTTCTTATCAAGGAAGCAAAGCTACCCATCTTGGTCTGCTTACCTGGCTTGAGGAGAGAGTATCTCCCACTTCTTTCTAGGATTGGTTTTAAGATGGGAACAGTCTTGGAGACCCCACACATGGTAGATTCAGTTGCTGCCAAAGCGGTAGGTATCCCTACGGTATGCGTTCTAGTAAGAGACACTCATACTCTTCCTAAGGTGGTCCTTTTACCTAGGGTGAGTGGTGGGTGGCTATGCCAAAAGGTGGATTATTTGGGACTCCCAAACTAGTGCTTCATTTGCAGACAGATGGGCCACTTAGCCAAGGTCTTTCCTTGTAGGATGTCGATCCATAGTAGGCTCAAACCCCCAGGGTTGAAACTGTAGAGTTGATAGGTATCTAGGTCACACATGCTGGAACTTTGATAGAGTCCAGTGATTTGTCAGCTAATGACTGGTAGTACACGACAGGGGAGGACTCTCCATGCCGCCCCCCTTGGTGGCCAACCTCCTACAGCCTAGAAGCCTTGGATTCCCATAGGGAATTGCTTCAACCCTTTGCACCAGAATCCCCTTGAGGAGTCTCCCTCCACTTCAGCTTCACCGCTACCACCCCCCCTTGTCCCCTCTACCTACCAAGTCCTCCTATTGGCCTCCTCCACCCCTCCACCTCCTCCCACTCCCCCCCTTCCCCCCATTGTGCCCATAGCCTCATCACCTAACCCATCATGTACTTCCACTCCGATATAGAGGACTGAAGATTCATCAACATCTCACTGCTCACTAGATAGTGCTTTTGCTATAGCCAATTGGCTTGGGAGGGACAATCCTACTTGAGGATGCCACTATGGTACGGGTCTGCCCTTTTGTGGTAGTCCCTTGTGGACTAACCAGCTTTGACATTGGCCAATGGTGGGATTTCTTTGAATATAGCTTCACCCAATTCCTCAACGACCCATCCCCCAACCAGGAGGCATCTTGCACCCAAGTTCACGTCCTCTTTCTAGTAGCCAAAGGCTCTAAGGCTTTGGATATAGCAGTCGGCTTTTCCTTCCCACTATGTGGCAGAGATCACACAGAGTGAGCCTTACACTCAGTTTTTGACTGACCCCAAGTCCAGACTCTAGAGTTCTCACACCACACAAGGGACATGGTGTTAGCTGCTTGGCTAATAGAAGCATCAAAAGGACATCATTCTTATCTTTATCCCCATTGATGTATCATGACCTCATGTATTAATGAGAAGCCTCGTAAAATTCCAAAGTTGTTGTATTATTATTGATTGTCAAAGAGTGTTAAAGGGGCCGAGGGCTTACAAAGTTGTAATTAAATGTAGCTCCTAAGCCTTATTATTGAGCCCAATCAGTCAAGAATCCATTTCTTAAACCTTGGCTAAGGTATAAGAGCCAATTTTTGTAACTTTTGGACCCAGGTTTTGGATAATGGAAGTGAGTGTACACTGCAGTACGATATTGTGAGTTCTCTTTTTTTTTAGTGTTTGTGTCTCTCTTATGCGGTGTTGCATTGTTATTCTGAGCTTACCAATGTGCTCGCATGTGAATTCTCTCTCTTTCTACGTAAATTTCATGCAATGAAATTAGGTTTTTATTCATGCTTGTCTACAAGCTATTTTCATTCCCTACGCACAATAAACGCATCTAAACTGATTTTTGACCATAGGGATAGATAGAGCACGTTCTAAGGAAGCTATAGAGTGCTTCAAAGGCTGAAATTGACCTACCAAAGGTTGTTTTTCTTAAGCGCGATTGTGTCTAAGTGTCAGAAATGACTTTTGAGCATATGGGGATGTTAAGGATACTCTGCACACTCTAGATAGTAAGTCTCATCACATTCAGAGCATTGTAGCTATATAAAATCATCGAGTAAATCTTGTGATAAAGAAAGTGTATTTTGATGTTTGACACACATTTGGGACCAATCTAGGTAGGAGCACTTGGACTTGGGTTTTCTGAGAGATTACCTATCTCTTTTAGCCTTCAAGCACTAGTTGGGTCAGCTACATCCTTGGATTGACATTTTATGTATGTGGTTCTTGCTTTGCTACCATCGATATAATGAGGCTTGGTAGTTGGCCGACATTTTGGCATCATTGTCGGGGACGAGGCAACCTAGACTAGGGAAAAAACCAAAGCATTCCCTTGAATTTTCATTACTTCCTCTAGTTTTTCCTAGAGTAACACATTTTCAATTTTATCTCGGTTGAGAGGAGCTTGAGAGTAGAGATACTCGGTAAGGACCTCGGGAGCATTAGTTTAGTAGGTGAAGGGTCCTTAAGACTGGCTAGTGGTCCGTAAGGGTATCACCTAAGTAGAAAGTAGAGATTTTAAACTGAAAGTCAAATTCTCCACTTTCTGTACTCTTTTTTCATGTTCAGTAGGAGTAGGGTGAATAGAAAACCATCAAGATTGCATGTGATCTAAGGCGCATTGAAAAAAAGACTAAAAAAAATGCTAAATCTATCTTAGGTGTGGCTAAGGTAGACAGGGGGTTTTTGGGATTGAAGCTAAGAAATTGAACTTGCAAGGTGGTAGACCAACTTGTTTAGACCATCCCCATTGATTGGAAACATTTGGATCACTGAAAGGCGTGGTCAAGCCCAAATCTGGAAAAAAGCCGTTAACTTCATAGAAAATTAACAAAAGGAAAGATAACTTTGACTAAATATTGAAACCAGGGTGTGGATAAATCCTAAAAGTTGTGGGAAAATCAATTTGTGAAGTAAAAATTGCAAAAAGGTCAAATTTTGGTAGAGTTTTATCTTAGGCACACTAAAGATAGAATTCCATCTAGAGGGGGTATTTAGCCAAATTTTCATCTCACAAGGCTTCATAAGACCATTATAGAGGGGGTATTTTGCCAAAGTTTGGAGCTGTGCAATGGCAGGAAAACACAAGAAATGTGGAAACCTTGGCCACAAGACCAAAAAAGGTGATAAAACACAGTTAAATTGTCCAAACTTTGTGAAACTCATTGGACAAGCTTGAAATCACATATAGGAACCTACAGAAGTCACACTAGGCAAAAATATATTGAAATAAGGATGAATTATCTTAGGTGCACCGAAGAAATTTTTCACCAGAAAAGCATTTTGTGAATTTGAGACCAAGGATATCTTTGTCAAGCTATGTGGAGCCCATCCAAGTGATAAAAGTTAAATTTACTCCCACATAAAGGTGCAACCATCTTCAGTGCGCCTAAGATAGCCAGTGCAACATTTGAGAGCCGGGGCATATTGCATGAGTCTAGTGGTTTGAGAAAGAAATTGTTAGATATTTTGTGACTTCACATTGAACAATTATGGAATCACATACAGTTTGAAGTGCTGGTGTGCAGGGAATCATGACTTTGCGAAAAAGGGCTAGACAAGGAGCAAAAGCATTGTATCTGGAACTAAAGGCAACTTTTGAGGTTTGAAGTATCTGTTCAATTAAGTTGTGTGAGCCCATATATGAACTTTAGATCCGGTAGAGTTTTGGGAAACTTGGGTACCTTAGGAGAGAATAGGAGTAGAGCATTCATATAAGAGAGTGTAAACAAAGGGAGACCATTAGAAACTATTACGGAAGATGTTCCAGACACTTATTCCCATTCAAGCTCCAAGATGTGAAGGAGTACGAGCGGAAGAGCGACGCAAGAGAGAGTGCGAGAAGAAGAGTACGACGATATGGTGAACTCGCTCTACTGTAATGTGTAGAGCATAGTGAGTTCTTATTAGGTTTTTACAAAAGAATATGTGTACATACCTGGCGGCCCGCCCACTTACCTGGGCGACCACATTGGGCTTTATACCCCAACAACCTCCCACTTAAAGTCCAATGTGGTACTTTAAGTGTGAGAGAAGCTACTATACAAGCTAATATACAAGAGATGTAGAGAAGTGATGTACTACCGTACACCTAACTGCTTGCGAAAATGCGCAAAGCTCTCTGAGGGAAGTCCTTTTGTAAGTAGATCAGCAGGATTTTCTGTGGTGTGAACTTTGACAAGCTGAAGTTGCTTATCCTCGAGCATTTCCCTGATGAAATGATACTTCACATCCACATGCTTTGTCTTTGAGTGATAAACTAGATTGCGAGCCAATTGTATAGCACTTTGACTATCACAATATAACACAGGCATCTCTTCTTTGATTCCCAAATCTGTTACTAGTCGATTAAGCCAAATTGATTCTTTGCATGCCTCTGATGCTGCAACATATTCAGCCTCTGTAGTAGACTGAGTAACACAATCTTGTAATCTAGAACGCCATGATACTGCTCCACCAGCCAATGTAAAGACATACCCTGACGTAGACCTTCGGTTGTCTAAGTCACCTACATAATCTGAGTCTGTAAGACCCTTTACACTTAGCTCCTGACTCCCATAGCATATACGCATACTCTTTGTAGCTTTCAGGTATCTCAATATTCCTTTCACTGCCTCCCAATGTTTCTTGCCTGGGTTTGACATGTATCGACTTACTACTCCCACTGCAAATGCAATGTCTGGGCGAGTAGCAATCATTGCATACATCAAACTACCCATCGCAGACGCATATGGAATCTTATCCATTTCAGCCATGTGGTACTTTAAGTGTGAGAGAAGCTACTATACAAGCTAATATACAAGAGATGTAGAGAAGTGATGTACTACCCTACACCTAACTGCTTGCGAAAATGCGCAAAGCTCTCTGAGGGAAGTCCTTTTGTAAGTAGATCAGCAGGATTTTCTGTGGTGTGAACTTTGACAAGCTGAAGTTGCTTATCCTCGAGCATTTCCCTGATGAAATGATACTTCACATCCACATGCTTTGTCTTTGAGTGATAAACTGGATTGCGAGCCAATTGTATAGCACTTTGACTATCACAATATAACACAGGCATCTCTTCTTTGATTCCCAAATCTGCTACTAGTCGATTAAGCCAAATTGATTCTTTGCATGCCTCTGATGCTGCAACATATTCAGCCTCTGTAGTAGACTGAGTAACACAATCTTGTAATCTAGGACGCCATGATACTGCTCCACCAGCCAATGTAAAGACATACCCTGACGTAGACCTTCGGTTGTCTAAGTCACCTGCATAATCTGAGTCTGTAAAACCCTTTACACTTAGCTCCTGACTCCCATATCATATACGCATACTCTTTGTAGCTTTCAGGTATCTCAATATTCCTTTCACTGCCTCCCAATTTTTCTTGCCTGGGTTTGACATGTATCGACTTACTACTCCCACTGCAAATGCAATGTCTGGGCGAGTAGCAATCATTGCATACATCAAACTACCCATCGCAGACGCATATGGAATCTTATCCATTTCAGCCATGTGGTACTTTAAGTGTGAGAGAAGCTACTATACAAGCTAATATACAACAGATGTAGAGAAGTGATGTACTACCCTACACCTAACTGCTTGCGAAAATGCGCAAAGCTCTCTGAGGGAAGTCCTTTTGTAAGTAGATCAGTAGGATTTTCTGTGGTGTGAACTTTGACAAGCTGAAGTTGCTTATCCTCGAGCATTTCCCTGATGAAATGATACTTCACATCCACATGCTTTGTCTTTGAGTGATAAACTGGATTGCGAGCCAATTGTATAGCACTTTGACTATCACAATATAACACAGGCATCTCTTCTTTGATTCCCAAATCTGCTACTAGTCGATTAAGCCAAATTGATTCTTTGCATGCCTCTGATGCTGCAACATATTCAGCCTCTGTAGTAGACTGAGTAACACAATCTTGTAATCTAGAACGCCATGATACTGCTCCACCAGCCAATGTAAAGACATACCCTGACGTAGACCTTCGGTTGTCTAAGTCACCTGCATAATCTGAGTCTGTAAAACCCTTTACACTTAGCTCCTGAATCCCATAGCATATACGCATACTCTTTGTAGCTTTCAGGTATCTCAATATTCCTTTCACTGCCTCCCAATGTTTCTTGCTTGGGTTTGACATGTATCGACTTACTACTCCCACTGCAAATGCAATGTCTGGGCGAGTAGCAATCATTGCATACATCAAACTACCCACTGCAGACGCATATGGAATCTTATCCATTTCAGCCTGTTCTTCCTCAGACACGGGACAATCTTGTTTTCTAAGTTTCACATATGGTGGCAATGGAACACTCAGTGCCTTTCCCTTCTCCATATTGAAACATTGCAAAACCTTGTCAATATACTCTGTTTGAGATAACCAAATCAACTTCTTTGATCTGTCTCTCTCAATGCGCATACCAAGTATATGACTTGCCTCACCCATGTCTTTCATGTCAAACGATTTTTCCATCTTTGACTTCAAAGCTGAAATTTCTTCCAAGTGCTTGCCAGCAATCAACATGTCATCCACATACAAAATAAGGATCATCCAACTACCATCCTTAGCCTTCTTTGTATATAGACAGTGATCAAACTCACTACGTTTGTAGCCTTGAGAAAGCATAAACTTGTGGAATTTATGGTACCATGCCCTCGGTGATTGTTTTAAGCACTTGACACCTTGAGCTGACAACTGACTATAGATTGTGTTGAATTCATTCAGATGATTGGACATAGGTGTCCCTTCTTTCATCTTCAAGTCAACAAGCTTCTTAAGCCAGTATACCTGTGAAGCTGCACTCTGCTTCTCATAAAGATCACTCAACTTTAACCATGCTTGATAAGCCGACATCTCGTCTGCTACATTGAAGTAAACGCTTTCTGCCAAAGTCAGCATAATGGTAGAAAGTGCCAATTCATCCATTTCGCTCCATTCATCTTCGTCCATATCTTCTGGTTTTATCCCCTTGAGCTTTATAGGTTTTATCTGCTTCTTTTGTACCAACACGTGCCAAATCTGCTGCTTCCACAATGGGAAATTGGTTCCATCCAGCTTCTTGATATTGTAAAGAGCAATGTCCTGTGATCCATCCAGCCATAGCTACGATTCACAGTAGTTTACTTTCCTGGGAAAAATTCGGCAGAGTTTCCCCTGTAAACTGGCCTCTGAACCAATATCAACCTGTCAAATGAACCAAGAAAGCTTCAGATTCTGCAGAAATTTTGGCAGAGTCTCCTTTGTAAAATGGCTCTGGTGTACTAAAAACAGACCAAAAAACAGCTCAAAAAACCACTATCTCTCTGACACTGTAAACTGTGGGTAAACCTGTCCTACACCTGTACTGTCTCTGACTGTCCTGTCACTGTCATGTAAGCATAGACTGCGACAATGCCTCAACGACAGTAAAGCAAAGATGCAATCCCAACTGTCTAACTCACAGTGAATACATCCTAGCTGCCTATCTAAGGGTGCTCGAGGGATCGCTCCAAGACCTGTATCACCGAAAGGATCTCAACATTCGAGAATCCCCCAGCTCAATAAAACCTCACTCGACCCTCAACAAAGGCTGCAGTAAATCTGACAGTACATAGACTTCCCACAAAGTAATACATCCACAAATTTCCCACTATATGCTGTAACCGCTGCGGCGGTTGTTTGCTGCGTGACTCACAGCCAGCAAACCCTCAACAGACATACATCATCTCTGACAATACATCCCATGTGGAAGTACCTGCAATGTCAGGATGAAATCTGGAATATCAAGCAGCAAACACAAGCTACCTGATGAACTAGTGGATGTCGCCTACAGTCTGTGTGTAGATGCGCCCGTGTCGTATGTGACAAGCCTCCAAGAGCTGTGAGCCGTCCTTCGATCTGTAGACAGCCACACATCAACACTCTGGGAGTGTTGATATCCTCAGCACCTGCAGTCGTAGGCCGAAAACCCCAAATTTGCAGAGTCGGATCTGCACCCGCTGAGACCACGTAGTCGAAAATGGCCTGCGCAGAACTTTGTCGAAGCCAAACGGTAACCGAGATGACCTCAGAATGAAATTCTGAGCACACCCAGCCCTACGAGCTATCCCACAAGATTTGGGGCCGTGTCTTTGCCTGTCGAATTTCACTCCAATCTGAGCTGGTGACTATAGCCTCCTGCAGTGCTGCCCCGAGCCTCGATCTGAGCTCTGATACCAGTTGAAGGAGTACGAGCGGAAGTACGACGCGAGAGAGAGTGGGAGAAGAAGAGCACGACGATATGGTGAACTCGCTCTACTGTAATGTGTAGAGCATAGTGAGTTCTTATTAGGTTTTTACAAAAGAATATGTGTACATACCTGGCGGCCCGCCCACTTACCTGGGCGATCACATTGGGCTTTATACCCCAACAAGTTGTATTCTTTTTCAACTCAATCAGGAACTGAGACCTCTCTCAAGTACACGTATATGTTGACCTTCTTTAAAACCAACAAGTACAAAGATCGGATTTACTTAGATCCAAATGAGGAGTTTGTCATAAAGGTAGATGACCATACCGTCGAGTTTGAAGATGAGGTTAGGGTGAACAAGCTTCTATATGGAACACAATGGGGTGGAATACCTCAAGATATAAGATCCTAATTTAGTAGAAAAATGGGGATTGGAGGTTGACCCTTTAATTCCAAATAAGGCTGTGAAGGAAGGACCTCCTGTACTAGAATTAGATGGATATGATTTGATAGATACTAAACCTTTGAAGCGTATACCCACTGACAACCCTAAGCATGGAGTCTATTGCTAGGAAGCCAACAATATCACGGATTTGATATGGACTACCCATGCCAAACCAGGACGAGTGACCCCCTTGAAAATCATGTATATCTTCAATATTAAGGAGAAGGGTTTAGGGGAGCTTTTTGTCCACCTCTTTAGGGATTTTTATAGCAATAAATTTTTTTTGATGACTCCAAAGGAGATTGAACAGACCAAATACCAGGGTGATTCGATTTGAGAAGTGATTATGGGAAGAGTACCTAAAATTGAACATAATGTAGGCCTAAATGATAGAGCATGTGATGGCATCATCAATCAAAGGGTGTTGGACGGGAGCGACTCACACACCCATGAAATTCATGCAAACACTACCTAGATCAACATAATGTCAATCGAGGACACAGATGACATGATAGGCACACAGAGGAAATCTCTTTAGCTTGTCAGGCTGAGACCATCCTACACATACAACACTCTGGAAGGCCAACTAAACCACAATCAAGAACCTCACTGCTCTCAACTACACCACCTAGCCACATACACACATACAGAAGGTAACTCACCTAATCATGCCAGATTCATACGAAACTTAAGGAACACCATCCCCTCACTAGGATACACATGTCCCTAAGCTTCTACACTCAAAACCCTCACTCTAAACCCATCTGCAGAAAACGCGTAGGATGACAGAGCAGAATTTTGAAAGTGTCCGAAACTGAAATTTATGAGTACCTATGCATAGCTTATGTCGCCAGGATTCTATAGACTACTAGCACGCAGAAAACAGACATCGTTTGATACACTTACGACCACAAATAGCTCGTAGATGCGTCGGCGTGTGCGCTTCGTCTCGCGTGGAATGCTTGGCGTTGTCACGTAGCTCTCCTCGAGCCTACAGCAATGGTGCAGTCGGATCTCCCATGTGTTGAGCGAGCCGGGCATAGCAAGAGGAAGAAGCTCACACTCACTCTCTTTCTCTCTCACACACAGTAGATGGCAGCGCTAAAGTTTTGATTATGATAAAAGTCCCCCTTTACAAAATGACCTAGGTACCTTATATACTAAGGCTACCTTAGGTTTAACCAAAAATGGGGTTGAAAGGGTCAAATGGCTTCGTATTTTTAATCTGGAAGTGCCATTGCACCCCGGCTTCTGAAACTAGAATAACTACTCATTACAAATGACGTTTATAGCCATAATCTGCAGCATTTCATAACTCGCAAAAGATAAGACTTTGGTAGGAAACTTGAGTTATGTTGTGTTGTTGACCCAGCGGTCAACATTCCCCCCTTCCGCGTTCATGTCGTCCCTGACATGACCTAATTGTCGATGGCGATGTGGTCTTTGCTGTCGTTTTCCCTTCATCTGTTGCACTGCTTGTAACTTTGTCGAACCACAACAAGAACTATGATTCATTGGAGCGGACATCTATCATCATAACCATTCATCTTTTGAGATCGTCTGATTACTTTTATGTCAGCTCTTCTTCATTGGGGACTTCTTTGTTCCTTTGCAATCATGTTGTTAGTGTTGTCTGCAACTTTGTCATTGTAGGCCATTCTTCGACTCGCCATTGAGGAGAAGTATGCTATGATCTGAAATCGGTGCTCCAATTCATTTGTCAATTGATTTGAGTAGCATTTCCTTATTGTTGATGTAGAAGGAATATGTACAAGAGGATGGTGATAGGTGTCTTTAGATTAGGGTCTAAAACCTGGATGACCAAAGGGAAAAAACCCGGTGGGGAAAAAATGCCTTTGGTATACGCTCTTATTGGAGTTGAGCAGTTGAACGTGAAGTACATGTTCATGAAAGGTGAGTGCTTGGGTGAAACACGGAAAGAGTGCCTGATGCAAGTACCAATTATGGGACACTCTATATGCATATGAGAAATTTGTCAGCAAAAGCATGCAATGTGAAAGAAGGAGATGATGGGTGTTTCGAGGAATAAATGTAGCACATGTGACATCAAAAGATGTGTCAATAGCTTCCACCTTTCCAAGAAGGGTTGTCGATGTTGAATTTTCTCCACTCGTATCTCACCGTGCTCAGTACGTGAGTGTCTTTTGGACTTTCTCCTTCACTTCACCAAACTTAAGTACTTAGACTTCGACTCTTTTTCTCACCTATACCAACATGAGCGACACAACGTAAATATGCTCAACTCTTCCAGCTTGAGCAGTACCTAGAATAGCTAAGACGCTTAGACCACAGAGAATATTACTTGAAGCTTTGGGACTAACACCTCACTCATTTTGTGGCTTAGCTACTCGACTCTGACTTGTATGACTTGTCGGTTGCATGTTGACACTGCTTTGTGACAAGTTCTTCGGCTGTTGTAGTGGCTGTTGAGACATACTTCGTGAAGTTTCATCGTTTTCCTGTACCTTCTTCTCTTCGTAGTGCTCAGGCCTCTGGTCAGACTTTTCTTCATGTGGATTATGGATTTTTTTATTTTTTCTTAATAATAAACAAAGAAAATTTTAAAACAACTCAACAAAAGAAAAATCATTCAAATAGAAATATAAATGCTATGTACACTATACACATGTCCCTAGGGGCTCATATATGGATTTTGTCCCCATACTCCTCTGTAACACTACTATGAGGGCATATACTCTAAATTTCGTAAAATAATTATCACAATAAAACGCAGAATTTCAATGCATCTCACAAAACATTGCCCTCTAATAGTCATAATGTTAGGTCCGCATTCAGATTGCCTCCCCCCTTCCTATTTGGAGTCATCCTTTACGACAGGGTATCGCAAAGGGTATGTGTTGTGCTTGGGAAAGTAAACGTTGTGCCTATGCAGGCCTTGTAATGTAGCCCTATTATGCATACACATTCAATGCATGGAAAAGATTTATGTTGTGCAAGATGTGGGTATAAGCAATTTTCTTATTGGCATTTGTTGGCGAGGCTTCCTATTCTAAGCAATGTAATGGTCTTTGAAGCTCCTGTATCGTTGCTTGATTGAAGCGACTTGCTCTCTTCTAACTGTACTGTAATCGTAGGAAGAATTGTAAGAATTCAAGCGGCAATGCACTGATAGTAGTTTTGTTGTTCTTCTTTGGGACCCATTTCTTTGCGATTATTGGTTGTTTTGTTGCTGACGCTCGTTTGGGAACCCATACTTGTCCGTGCTTCATTTGTGTTTGAAGAGACTTCTTTGGGATCCACCTTTTTGTTGTGTGAGTCGACAATGGTCTTTGCTTCAGCCCTTGTACGCGAGTCGACAATGGTCTTTGCTTCAGCCCTTGTACGCTTGGTTGGGGACAGGATTCAGGCTTTGAAAGTTGATATTGTGGTTGTTTTGGAATCCAAATGAATTCCTAACTTTTTTGTGCTTGAATCAACTTCTTTGGAGCCCAAACCTGAGTTGTGAAAGCTTGCAACTTTGTGATATTCTTACCCGTTCGTGCACGCTTTCCTTGTTTTTGTTTTGGTGTTGGATCTTGTGATTTGTCATTATAGATCTTTGTCTTCTTGATCCATATCTCCGGAGTATTTTCTGTTTACCCATTTCTGGACTTGGGATGGTCTAACTCGTGGATTGTCTACAAGTCTAACCAGAGACTCTCCCAATCCTTCTCTCGTTATCGCTCTTGAAGGGAATCCTGGTGGCTCTCTTCTTGGAATTCCTATAGGAATTCTTGTGTTTGGTGGAGGCATTTGTGGTCCTTCATTGACCAAATATCCACCTCTTTCTAGTACAGTCTGTGGATTTGTGCTTTCTACAACTCTGTATTCTTGTCCATACTTGTCGACAACTATAGATCTCCATTGACAGTCGACTCCGTATGTGTAGACATATAAGAGCTTGTAATCCGTTATCTCTTCTAGGTATGGATCTGAGCACCTATAAAGATTGACCTCATTGTCGTCAATGTATCTATATAGTCCTTCACTCTCATGACCAATCATCCAAACTCTCTCAACAAGATGGATCTTTATCAATTGCAAGTTTGGAAGATCCATTGTGGGAGGATATTCCTCTATCGTTGGGATCTCCAAGCTTGTGTAAGCTGTGTTTGAATCTAGGGTAGACATGATTTCTGGGCTTAAGAGCTTTTGCTTGGTTCAAGAAGACTTAGTCCACTGTGTTCAAGTGCTTTGGTTAGGGAAAAGTCGAAACTATGTCCAAAACCGCAACCGTTTCGTCACAATTCTCGCAAATTGTCGCTTTCAGACACCCCTAACTTGCGGATGAATTTTGAGGCCTCAAACGACGTTTTTTTCAAAGTTGAACTAAATGGTCGAGCCACTCTCAGGCTACGTTTTGATATAAAAACTTTTCCGATCCGATACCGTTTGTGAAAGTTATGGCCAAAACAATGAAATGCAGTTTAGACTGGTCAAAATGAGTCCAAAATTCAATTTTAAAAGAAGATTTGGGATCTCTGTGAACACTTCTGTATGGTCAAAATTTCAGCTGGACCCTAAAACTGGCCTAGAGACATCCTACGTGTAGGATGTCTATATGCTCAAAATTTAACAAAATTTTGTCCAGAGACTCCCCTTAAGTCCAGCAACACAATGGTATGCTCAGAATTTCATTTCGATGTAAAAATGGCCTTGAGATATCCTACACGTAGGATGTCTTTTTGCTCTGTTTCAGTTCAAACTTGCACTGTAGCTTCCCCTTGATGTGCTAAGCTCACAGCTATTTTTACTTTTTGATTCTGACACCTATAGGTTGGTCAAATGATCAAGAATCTATTCCAAAAGCCTGATGTCCGTTCTTGATGAATTCACCAGTCAAATCAACTCCAAATTGGACCAAAATTGACTAGGGGGATTGCCTAAGGCTATAAAACACCCTGATATGGTCACAGGAGAATTTTGGTCTCAAAATCATGCAGTAGACATCCTACACGTAGGATGTATTTTTGCTCAGAATGAACCCAAATTTGAACCACAGACTCTCCTTAAGGTGTTGATCACTGTGGTATGCTCAGAATTTTGTTTAGAGTACAAAATCACACAGAAGACATCCTCCACGTAGGATGTCTTTTTGGCCTGTTTGACCCCAGACTTGTCCCACAGCTTCCCCTTGATGTCAGTAACCCAGTGGTATGCTTAGATTTTGGTTTGGATTTCAAAAGTCCCAAATTTTAGCTGTTCTTGCCTTTTTTTCAATCAAAAGTGCTAAGTCCGCTTTGAACCCAATTTTCTCACCCAAATGAGTTGAAAACTCTCACATGCACTCAAAACATCATGTATAACATGCACATGAAGTCACCCTATGGTTTGGTCTCAAAATTAGGCCTTGGGCACAATTTGGGTAGGATGTCTGGCAATTCTCGTCTTTTGGCTTTGATCTGTCAAAATTTGGTCAAATTTCCACTTTCCAGGTGAAAATAGGGTAAAACCTACCTTCTAAACACACGAGTAACCTCAAATTTTCAAAAAAATGCCCAGATCACCCTGTAGACATCCTACGCATAGGATGTCTACTTTTGATTTTTTGAGACTGAAGTGTCCCTGATGCTTCCTTATGCTCTCAACAAGTGCAAGTATGCTTCACAATTGCAAAAGCATGCAAAAATCACTCAATTTAAGCCTTTTCTGAAATTTTACGTTCTCTGACTTTGCCTTTTGGCTTTTGGTCAACAAAAATAGGGAAAAACACTCAAGTCAATATGTTACTAGGGTAAAACCTACCCTCTGAACCCACTGGTAACCTCAGTTTTCCCAAGTTCCTTACCAAAAGTTCCCTGGAGACATCCTACGCGTAGGATGTCTACTGATGAAAATTTTGGCAGAATTCATCCACAGGCCTCCCCAAGTCGTGAGCACTACTTTTCAAGCATTTCTAGCAGTTTTTATGCAAAATTGTGCTCAGAATCTTATGTTTCTTGTTTTTGCGTTTTTGACACTCCGTCTTTGGTCTTTTGGGTGTCAAGAGTTGGTCAAAACTCTAGTTTCAATGTATACTGTGGGTAAACCCCCCCTTCTGAACACACTGGTGCAGTCAGAATTTTCAAATTTGGTCTCCAGAACCCCCTTGAGACATCCTAAGCGTAGGATGTCTATGTTTACAGAATTGCAGGTTTTCTTCACAGAACCCTTGCAAATGCTCTTTTATATGCACAGCATCAGTCAGTCATACAAAAATATCCACAAAAGCTTGTTTAATGCATTTTTACCCTCAAAAGCACACTTTTTTGTGATTTCAAATGCAATCAATCACTTTAGGAAATAATTCAGTGTTGAATAGCTCTAGATCAGAATCAGATCACTTACCTAAAGCTACTCCTACAAATCATATGGGGTTTTGCATCTATGAGTAGAAAAACGCTTCACTGCCACACATGGACTAGTAAACGCTTTTATCACCTCACAAATCACTCGACCACCAACAACTACTCTAATCCACAGATCCTAACTAAACCTATCCAGTCGCAGACCCTCGGCAAGACACACGCTTCCTGGCTATCCACTTGATCGCGGAATATCCTCTTCTGGATCCACTTAAGAAAAACGCTTTCTTTAGCCGAAACTAAATCAAGCAACCATCACACGAGTGTTAGTAGGAAACCTACTTAGGTCCTTGTGTCCCCGACAGCGGCGCCAATGTTGGATGGGAGCGACTCACACACCCATGAAATGCATGCAAACACTACCTAGATCAACATAATGTCAATCGAGGACACAGATGACACGATAGGCACACGGAGGAAATCTCCTTAGCTTGTCAGGCTGAGACCATCCTACACATAAAACACTCTGGAAGGCCAACTAAACCACAATCAAGAACCTCACTGCTCTCAACTACACCACCTAGCCACATACACACATACGGAAGGTAACTCACCTAATCATGCCAGATTCATACGAAACTTAAGGAACACCATCTCCTCACTAGGATACACCTGTCCCTAAGCTTCTACACTCAAAACCCTCACTCTAAACCCATCTACGGAAAACGCGTAGGATGACAGAGCAGAATTTTGAAAGTGCCCGAAACTGAAATTTATGAGTACCTATGCGTTGCTTATGTCGCCAGGATTCTATAGACTACTAGCACACAGAAAACAGACATCGTTTGATACACGTATGGCCACAAATAGCTCGTAGATGTGTCGACGTGTGCGCTTCGTCTCACGTGGAATGCTTGGCGTTGTCGCGTAGCTCTCCTCGAGCCTACATCAATGGTGCAGTCGGATCTCCAATGTGTTGAGCAAGCCGGGTGTAGCAATAGGAAGAAGCTCACACTCACTCTCTTTCTCTCTCACACACAGTAGATGGCAGCGCTAAAGTATTGATTATGATAAAAGTCCCCCTTTACAAAATGACCTAGGTACCTTATATACTAAGGCTACCTTAGGTTTAACCAAAAATGGGGTTGAAAGGGTCAAATGGCTTCGTATTTACAATCTGGAAGTGCCATTGCACCCCGGCTTCTGAAACTAGAATAACTACTCATTACAAATGATGTTTATAGCCATAATCTGCAGCATTTCATAACTCGCAAAAGATAAGACTTTGGTAGGAAACTTGAGTTATGTTGTGTTGTTGACCCAGCGGTCAACAAAGAGGAAGCACAGCCAGAGCAGTCACTTCAATGATGGAAATAGGGAAAGAAATGCAAAAACCACCTTTAACAGCAAAAGAATGAGTGACACTAGGATGAGGAGAGGTCCACATGAGTCACATCTATCAAATAGCTGGTTTGAAGGTTTAATGGGAGAAACGCTTGCTAGAAGAGAGAGAGCGAGTGTTGAACACATCTGTAGAGTCAGACCAGCAAATTTCCAAAAATGGGTCAAAAAATAAAGCGAGTCAAGTGATCCATATGACCACTTAGCGAGCTTTAGACAGTTTTTGGGAGCTTAGCACATAATCGACTTCCATACAAAGTTTGAGGGGTTTGGAATGACCTTGGAGGACAAAGCTTTAACTTGGTTCCAGACATACCTCCTGGATCAATAACTAATTTACCAACTTTAGCAATGAGATATTTTGATGCTTGCTTGAAAATGGAAGTCAAGCATAGTATAGCAGCTCAAATCTACAGTTTCAAACAAAAACAAGGAGAAACAGTCAGAGATAGTGTGAGTCGGATGAGGCAATATATAGATAGATGTCCGGAGTTGAAAATCCCAACCAAGGAAAAGCTTGTCTCACTGTTCTTAGAGGGATTACTAAGCAAAGACTTGGATGCTATTTTGTATTAAAAAAAACATAACTTGGGAAGCATGTAGCCTGGAGACAATTGACTTGAGTGAAAATTGCAAGATTTTCAATGAGGAGAGCACCACTAAAGATCACAGAGTGAGCGAACCACATCCATTGTGCCAGCACAAGTAGGACCAACTATAGCAGCTCCCACCAACTGTATAAAATACATGCTTAAATGCATGAATGGCATCATGAGCATCATGCAAAGGATGCCAATGAGAGGGAAGGGGGAGGGACCAACCCAAGGACAACATATGGGACAACACAAGAAATTGAAATGGTGTGCCATTGAAGGAAAATGGACAAACCATGAGACAAACGAGTGATAATAAATGCCAAAATATGATGGAAATGTTCAGTATGTATCAATGAGACCACAAGGACAATCCATGTATAGATTCAGTGTACCAATCACCTTCACAAATAGCACATGTTTACTTCATTGCAAACCAGGATGATCAAACCAATGCCTAAACCAAAAGCCGGAAATCACCATAACTGCAGAGCAGATGACCATTGGAAAAATGGTTGTCATAAACCAAACACGAATGCAAAACCTATAGAGGCATATTGTGGAGTGTGTGGTTGCAAGGGTGGACACTTTCCTGAAGACTACCCTAGGAACCGAACAAACAAAGGGAAGATAGGCATAAACATAGTTCCAGTTGTGCCCACTAGTTCATCAGAAGGGGACCCCACATTTCTAGCTCAAGTGGTAACAAGGGTACATGCCAAGGGGAATAAACAAAAAAATACAATGTAATCCTAGTAATTCCTCCAAAGACTCCAATGGTGCACATTCACCTAAACTAATAGTTCCTATTATTGAGGAGGGATGTGACGTAGTCAAAGAAGATTGGTCAAACCACCTATGGGAATGGGTAAGGGAAGCAAAAGATGGGAGTCTCACGTTGTAATTGGCTCCAATCAAAGAGGTATGGCTAGATAGACAACCCATGGAATTAGATGAACACTCCTTGTATGGAGATTGAGGATCAAAGAAGTCAAGCTTAACAAAAGTTGGAACATTGCACACGCTACCTTTGTACCTAGGTAAGAATGAAGGCAAATCAGTAGTCTGTAAAACGACAAAACTAAGTAGACTAAAACAATCCTTGGATGTGTCAAAGCTGCAATCCATCATGTCAATCCCAATTTAATGCACAATCACATTGGGTGAGTCACTGAAGTTACAAGCGCATCTATGGGGAGATCTCCAAACCACTATGATGAAGATAGGATTAAAAAGAGTATCCCAAACAAAAGTGGAAAAATTACAAAACGAGGAGATACAGACTAAACTTGTCAACTCTATGCCCATGAACAAAGTACGAGACTACTATGAGGGGAAAAAGGGGAACACGACCCTTCCAGTATTGTATAATGAGGTAACAACCATGGTTGTCTTGGATACTAGGGTAGACATAGCAATAGCAACAAAAGTAGTTTGGGAAGCCTGGGAAAAACTAGCAATTAGGAAAACAAGGATGAAACTGCAACTAGCAGATGGACACATTGAGAAACTGATGGGATCGCTAGAAAATGTGATAGTCAACTACTGTGGAACTGACCACCAACATACTTTTGCCATTGTAAATTTCGAAAAGAAACTCAGCTATGAAATCATCTTGGGAAGACCATTCATGAGACAAATACAATTGTCCAAGATTGGAGAAATGATTATCTCTACCTAAAACAAGTGGGCGGTTACCTTAGTAAATTTAAAAGACCATCCTTACACGGATGTCCTGAGGACACCTATACAGGAATTGGACTCTATAACTTCAGCAGAAACTAACCTGCCTTTATGGATACACAAAGACACTCCAATTTGGATATGTGGGGCTTCTGAATCTTGCTTGGCGGCTACACTATGTAATCATGTTAATGTATCATGTGAGTTCGAAAGGAGGGGTTTTAAACTACAAAAAAATTTAGGCAATTTAACAAATATATATTAAAATAAGGGATTTTTATATTCAATTTTGAAAAAAAAATCCAAAAATAAGGGGTCATTTTATTCATTCAGACATGTTAAAAGAGGGGTTATATCAATACCCTGCAAACGCACGTTATATAGAGGGGTATTGAACAGTGAACCCCCCCCCCCCCCCCCCCCCCCCCCCCCCCCCCCCCCCCCCCGAGGAATCTAGCAATTTACAACTTGAGAAGACTACATTTTAGACAAAAAAGTGAATGATGCAGATTACATACCTGAACCATTCCCTAAACATTTTTTCAAACCTTTTGAGTGGACTCAGATTCTAGCCATTGTGGATGTGTGTGCTAATGAATCTACACCTACACACTTTTGTTATGATATACTCTAAATTGAGATGGTATTCATAGAAAGGATCGAGGAGAAACATATCTTCTCTAATTACTACTATGATGCCATAGAAGAGTTGGAAGAAGAAACAATTACAAGAAAAGAATCAGACTCTAAAAAAGAGCACGTAGGGCAAAACTTCTACTCAGGGGAGGAGATTAAGGTTTTCTGAGTTTCCAAACCAACATCAATGATGCCAACAAAGGTATCACAGGAAAGGGGACAATAACCTGAAAAAGAAAACATCAAAAAATGCAATAGGAAACAAAACTCAATTCTTGATGAAAGTAGATGCAACGGACTTCATAAAAGACAAGATAACGTGAAGATATTTGTTACCATATACATATGGTAGTGATTGAATTGGATCGTGCTAGCTAGGGTGGATGAAAGATAAACATTGTGCACTCAAGTGAGTGTGTGTTGGCTAGATTATCATTCAAGCGAATTAGGTTCCAAGGTCAGTTAACTTGGACTCATAAACACGGTCTTAGGTATTTGCTAATCCATCACAAGCTCACCATAAATAAGGGAGATGTAATGCAAAATAGAGTTGTGTTCATTCATGAAATGAAATGAGCTTTAAGTAGCTCTATAGCTTGAATCCATTACATGTGGAATAATTCTCCCTCTTCCCTCCTTCACTCGGACTTTAGGGACAACCCCACAATTTACAATCTTCCCCTTGGGATTTGGACTAGGACAAAATACTGAAGACGCAATATCCACTAAGGATGATAAGTTGGTATCCACGCAGGATGAAAAAATACACTTAGATCCACACAGGAAAATAAAAGTAGAGAGGCTGCATCTTCAAAGTATGTCGTCATAGAAGACAAGGTTATTCTCGCCTTTGTCTTCTTCTTTGTCCTCTACCATGTGAGAGGATCCTCTGATAGGTATCTTCCCTTTGTAGCTTTTGCTATTGTTGATGTTGTTGTTGTTGTTGTTGTTGCTTTCTCTAGTACCATTGCCTCCATTTGAGTAGCATCAGGAAGGAGGATGCCCTTTCTTACCACATGTACTGCAAGGTTTGTTTGTGTAGAAATATTTTGCTATGTGTCCCATCCTTCCACATTCATAACACATTCTTTCAATTGATGATGTCAATGGTGAATATCTTTCCCTTGAGGATAACATGACAAAAGCCCCTCCTGATGATGTTAATGAGTCGCTTTCTTTCTTTTTCTTGAATTGAGTTGATGACATCTTGGAAAGGTGGAGCCGGTTCTTTTTCTTCAAGAATGGTGACTAAGTGGTCATAAGAGGGTGTAAGTACATTTAAAGCACATCCCCTTTATCATATTCTAGTACTTCGCATTGGATGTAAGTGTGGGTGACAATGCTCTTAAGCCTATTTACTAGGCTAGCAATGTCCTCCCCTTCAACCATAGTGAGCTTGTAAGTTTTTCTTTTGAGACTAACCTTACTTCTTTTAGCCCTAGCTCTAAAATTGCTTTCTAGGACATGCCAAGCTTCATGTGCATGCTTACATTCATCTATGAAATGCACATAGTTGTTATGCAAGGAGGTGATGATAATTCCTAATGCTTATTCGTCTTTGGCCAATTTGGCCAAATTATGTGCACTTGCTATGAGTGTAGATGCTTTAGTGTGCACTCCATTGGTTTTGGCTTGTTGTTCTAAGGCAACACTGATAACAAACCATCAGAATTTTTTCATGAGTTATCCCCTTAACTTTGTTTGCCAGGTGTGAAACCCCTCCCCGTTGTACTTTTCAATTTCCTTTTCCCCCATTGTGCTAATAGAGGGGTCTTAGCTTAGGAGACTCTCCTAGCCAGTGTCTACCTCTTTACACGGGCATAAGTATCCCAGAATTGAAGTTTATTTATTGTGCTTGGATGGATTTATTTTATTGCAAGTTAAGAGAGAGAGAGAGAGAGAGAGAGAGAGAGAGAGAGAGAGAGAGAATTCCTTTAGTAAAGCTCTACTCCTTTTGTGAGCTCCTCTTCACCATCGGTGAAGCCCCTCTTCAGAGTTTGGAGCTTGATCTCTAATTACATAAAGGCTTTTGGTTCTTAGGTATGCTCCCTCTTTGAAGCCTTGCTGGCTCTAATGTGCTTGTAGTTCAAAAATTGAAGCCTTAAAATGTTGAAGTTTTTCTTGCTTAAAGATTCTTTGAATGCTCGTAATAAAGCCCCAAGTGAGCATTAAGAACTCACCTTCCAAGGTATTTATAGGTGATGATGCTACTCCTTAGCAGAAGGGGCCCGAATTCAACAGGTATTGTAGCCATTGAGGTCGGCATTCAAGTCCCCTTATCTAGGGATTATACATAGCACAGGATCCAGATGCGAGAGGTCAGCACAGGGATCACTTCGCACAGTATTTGCTCACTACTACTCTCATTTTATGTAGAAGAATCCGTGTGACAGTAACCTACAGAGAATTCTTTGCAGCATTTTTTACAGACGCTACATAGTTTTAAGCATCAAAGGACAATTTACCCTAAAGTAAATGAGGATAAAAACCCAAAAAAAATTAAAGGCATACACACCATTATTATGAGCCATATATGCCTTATTAAAAGAGTTGGAAGATAGCAAGGTATTCTTGCCTGCTTTCGAACGGTCAAAAACTCGGTAGACATATTTACAAAACACACTACTGTTCACAGCATTGGGTGGAAAAGACCATCAGTACCTCAAACTACCGACCATAGTCAGAAATCCATTCAAATTAGACAAACTACAAGAGTAGACAATTTGCCAATCACTACCAAGTGAGATAAACTACGGGAGTAAATTATTTTGGGAATTTTGAAGCAATAAACATTGAGTACAGGTAGCAATGTAGGTCTATAAAAGACGGGTATTTTTTGTGAAAGGGTGAGTGCACAGAAATTTCCTTGAGTAGCTTTCTAAGAGTTTTTACATCCACCATCTCCTATTGTTATATGCTATGACTTCTAATAATGAGCAGGTTTTAGCTATATCCATTGCACATCTTCAACAATCAAATGAGTCTACTAAGAAAACAACACTACTCCGTTATGAACGTCATTTATTTCCGCAGTGAGGAACATCAGTTACTCAGACTAAGTGGTGGACATATAAGGATAGAGTGACGCAGGTGACTCTTTGGGGTCGAGAGCATTTTAGGAATAATATCCATCTAGCAATGGTGGCAGAAGCCATGGGCTTAGGGGCACAATATTATTATGTAGAACATTCAATGAAGCGAGGTTTTTTCGAACGGTTATATCTGCTAGTGCAGTTTCTTCAACCACAAAAGATTTTTTTGTATCATGGTTATGGACAGCCACTCCGAGGGTATTTTAATTGCACTCGCGCACTATGGAGTATGGTGTGGTCTTGGCAACCCATATCTTACCTCTGGCTGAGCGTCCAAACACCTGTTATTACTGTGATAGTTGTTTGTGAGATCATGTAATGGATGGTTTACTTGATATGTAGGGGAGAAGAAAGGAAGGGGTTTTATTTATAAAAATCATGCTTTTTCATTCTAATTAAAGTGGCGAAGAAAGAGAATAGACACAAGTAGTTTTGTGTGTGTGTGTGTGTGTGTGTGTGTGTGTGTGTGTGTGTGTGTGTGTGTGTGCCCACCCATTCCCAGGCACCATATTCTAATAGGTAGTAGACCCATAGAATATGGGCCTACTACCTCAAGAAAAGTTTTTATAGTTTTGAACTTTTTAATATTCTTATTGTGGTTGAAGAAGACTAATCAAATTCTGCAGGTCAAACTTAAGTCCGGACCAGTTGTGTTTTTTTAAGGAATTACAGATACAAGCAACAAGGTCTCTTTTAGAAAACCCATTATTAATGAATTTGGAAACAAGAGTCATGATTTCTTCATAAGCTATAAAGCTGTCAGACGAGGCATACATAATAAGAAAAATCATACCTAGACAGGTGTGTAATGAGTTTTTGAAGGGTCTATTGCTTTTCCTTTTTGTAAATTCAGAGGATATGAGATTGAGATTTTCTCTTTTCCAAAAGGAACGAGTATAAAAATTAACCATGAATGGGGGGGTCAAATTAATCTCAATATTTAGGAAGTGCGTCTTGGAAATGACCCATTTGTCAAGCCATATTACTCTATCTGAGAACGTCGGTTCAATATTAAGACACGGTGAATATATATCTTTAAGTGTATCCATGAACATTGGATTTTTAAGGCTACGCAACTCATCCATAAACCTAAATGAATGACGAAAGTTTATGAGTGACAAAGTATTGGCTGAGTTACTTGACATTTTTAAGAGCCATTGATATTCGAAGTGACAAAGATAGAGATTACACATAATCGGAGAGCACGAAAATCCGTTTGGGATCCCTAAGGTTTGCTTGTAGTAGCAGGTAGCACCCACTTGGATACAACAATTGTTAAGGAGGCAAGAGACATATTTATATAAATTATCTTCTTTGAAGATGAAAGGTGTGGATTTTTTAGACTTTTTTAACCAACCTTTATTCCTTTTTGTTGAGATACATGTATATCCTAATCTCGCTCTGTGAGCAAAGGCCAACTTTATAAGAGTAGATAGAGTATTAAACAGACCAACAGGTCCTTTTAGAGGAATATTCTCATAACATTGTGTTATGTTTGCAGTAAAAATAGAAAAAATGTTTTCAGGGAGGTTAATAGTAAACTCCGTCGTGTTTTTTATGATCCAAAATGGGCAACAATCTATATTTCTGAATAGTTTAAGATCATTACGCTTGATGGCGCAAATAGCTTCAATTTCAAGCAGAATATAATTTAAGCAGCAGGTGGTGTCATTCGTAATCAAGGAAAAAAGACTATTGGATGCGTCAAAAATCCATCTAAATTTATGTTTATGATTTTTATACGTTGGGAAGAGTACAAGAATTTTCAGAGTGTTAGGACAGTACCCTAATTCTGATAGCTCATTATTTAAAAGTGTAGCAGTACAAATCGGAGAGGTATCAATTTTTTAAAAATTCAAACCATTGAGCCTAGCAAACGCCGACTCAAATGCCAACTTTTTACATATAAAGGAAGCAATATTTGATTCTTTATCAAGGCCTATAATAAACCATTTGTCCTTAACATCAAAAATGGAATTCTTTATATTAGAAGTAAGCCAGGTAGTAACAGTACTTAGCCATACTTGCGGCATAAGGCTGATCCTTTTCCAAAAAAGTTCTTTGAGAGTTGAGATCACTAGAGTGTAAGCATCCGCCTCTAGTTGGAGTTTTAAGGCCAAGTCAGCCAGGCATTCAAGTAGAGCCAATAAGGCAAGCTGAGGATTAAATGGAGAAGGAGGAATATGATTCAAGCCTTTACTCAAGAGGTTCCCAACCGAAGTATCCGATACGATTTCAATGTTAGATGTACATACATGTGAGCCAAAATCAATGAAAGTCTTACAAAACTTCAAAAATAGGTGATAAGAACAAATAGGAACCTCATCAATATGGAGGAACCTATTTGAATAAAATAGATTCTTGATAGGTGGCAAATATTTCCATCCAAACATCACATCCTTTAGTAAAAAAAAAGATCCAAAAACATGTCTAAAACACTATGTAACGATAGCTTGGGGAGTAAAGAAATCCAAAATCTTGCTGGTAAACAAGCAATCTGCAAATATTCTATTACACAGCTCTTCCTTCGGAGGTAGGTAAAGTCTGCCAGGCGTTCCTCTGTAACTGCACATTACATATCCAAAAGATTTCTGATTGGTAGGTTTCTTGCCCGGCTTCTAACATAACTTCTACCTCTCCCTCTCCCAAAAACAGAATCACTCAAGGAGGGAGTCAAGAAAGAGGTGTAAGACGTAGATGGAGAGACAAGAGTGTTGGGGCGTTTTGAGACTTGAGATTCCGCATCATCAATATTAGGCTTGATTTGCCCAACCATGCTTTTGATTCCTTTGTATCCTCCATATGTGGTTAGTAGTGTGCCGCACTCATCAGAACCAAGTTCCTGGGGGGTGTCACACAAAATTGATATGTACTGAATAAAGGCGATTTGAGCTAAGACCAGCTCTTTAGCTTGTCCACCAAGCCATGAGCAAAAGAGGGAGAGATGAAACTCTTTTGCTTTGTCAGGAAAGATACTAGGCAGATTGTTGAGGGTATACCAGATGGCATGGTCAAACCAAATGATGCTCGACTCGTAAGCAGCTTTAGGATCTAAACATTTGCATGCACACTTAAGGTAAGGTCTGAACACATTCCATACTGTTTCAGTGTAATAGTCAGCATTATTTTTACTGAAGGTCATCACACCTTTGGTTCTTGCATATAGACCTGTATGAGAACTGCATTTTTTGTTATCAAGGAAGTTCATATTGAACGGAGCTTTAATTAGATCACCTTTATCCAAGAGCTAAATTCCTTTAAGAACTTTAATTTTGCATTCTTCAATAGTGGCAGGTGCCATGTTGGCCAGGAAGACCCAAGTTTCCATAGAAATGGGTGCAAGAAACCCTTTATTTGAGAACAACCAAATTTTGTGCTCTACACCCAAGGATTCTACTTCAATCTGTCGTGATGGTAAAATAGGAAAGGCCCTAGATACCTTCGGCACCATATCTAACAGGGACGCTTCACTAAGTGAACATAGGTCCTTCTGAAATTCTTTTACATCTTCCAAAGCAACGACATCCCTACAAAAGAGGTTGTTTGGAGGAGGAACTATAGGTGTAGAGGGAGCAGTAATAAAGATGGGACTAAGCCCACAAAATTTTTTGAGGAGATTGGAAAGTTCAGAACCCTTAGATGAGACGGAAGCTAAGTTCTACAAATGGGCTTTGGAAATACCCGCCAAATTAGAGGTAAATTCCCAAAGTAGGTTGATACCATCAGATTTATTCTTAACAAGGAGAGCCAGACCCTTCATCTATTGGTCAAAAGAAATAAGATGGACAAGAGACAGACTAGAATCCTTTGAGGCATCAAAAATTAAGTTTGAAGCCTCGCTATCTTGAATACACTTTAACACAAGAAATGAAGCAACGAAAATTGGTTCCATAGGAAGCGTGAGCCCTTGGGAAAGGGATACAATCTGTATAGATTTCAAGAACAGTAGTTAGATTACATCATTTTGGAAGGGCTGAGTACACCTAAACATCTTATACAAAGTGTCACTGTTTTTTGAATTTTACAGCCCTATGCAGACAAGGCCGAATCCTAAGAGAGATATAAGGAAAGGTGCTTTCTATTTCTTTAGCAAGTCGTAATTTCTCTGAAATCAGGGCTCTTTTTATAGGCTCAGAACAGACCTTTATTCTTGCAGTGAGCTTTCTAGTAACCTGGTAGACAAA
Source organism: Adiantum capillus-veneris (assembly GCF_014529385.1). Taxonomy (NCBI): domain Eukaryota; kingdom Viridiplantae; phylum Streptophyta; class Polypodiopsida; order Polypodiales; family Pteridaceae; genus Adiantum; species Adiantum capillus-veneris. The sequence goes on from NC_140947.1 coordinate 144,821,154, forward strand.
ACGAATAAACTAGTGAAATGTCATGAACAAAAGGGGAATTTCTAGAAAGTGAGAGTATAGAGTGGAATGGTCGTGCTAGCAACCTTTAACCAGTCAGGTCAAGGGGGACCATTGAGACTGTGTGATAGAACCCCTACCTATTAGCATAAAATAAATTATATAGTAATAGGCACTTGTAACTAGAACTAAGTTCTGAGAGAGAAAAACACTTAAGTCAATCTCTCTTATGCGTTTATTTTGTGTGTAGCAGTTCTAAATATATACAAATATATACGCAAACGAACTATACCAGTTCACATACCAATAATTCTAGGCAAATACAATGGCTTTGTACAATAATTTATTTGCAGTTGTGTGTGTGTGTTTATCTCTCATCCCCTACTTGCAAGGCTCGCCCCCTCCTTTGTAGGAGCTTTGATGACTTTTTGGTATACACACAAAGCATCCAATTTCCCTAGTGCTTGACCTTTGGACACAACCTTTGAATTTTGGAACCTTAGCATATTGGAAGTCTTAATGGGTTGAACCTTATGGTATTTAAAGCCCATTGTTACACATTCCTCTTTTGCTGATGGCCCCCCCTTTGGATCCCTATTTTCCCTCCTTTGGATCCCTACTGTGGCCGGTCTGCCAGATTAACTAATATTCTAGCTTTTGCTCCCCTGGCACTTCCCCATATTAATGATCAGTTTAACATGAGAAAATCATTTAGAAGAATTAGATACTAGTTATTATGACACTATATGGTCAATATAGTAAATATGAATGATGAGAAATTAGTCTTGGAAAAACCTTGAGATGATCAATTGGTGAGTGCCAAAGAAGAGGAGACGTTTTATGACTCCCAAGAGCATTTTAAAAGAGTAGATGATGCATATAAATAGTGCTCTGACAACCCAAGTGAACAAGAAGAAACAATAGCAAATGTCTAGTTTTCTGATTCTTCAAATCAAAAAATCTTGACGTCAAGAACGCTATAAGAGAAAGAGAGTTGAAAACAAACCCAGAGAGAAACCTGTGCCTAGGATAAGGGGAAAAGCACAGTTTTTTATGCTTGTAAAGGTGGATGATTGTGTCAAAGACAAGATATCTGGAAGGTTCTCTAAATCTCAAGATCCACAAACAAACTAGAAAGTCAAAATCTGAAACAAAACACAAACTAACAAAAGAAACAGGATTAAACGAGTTTGGAGAAACTAAATGGACCAAGGTGGAAAGAAGGAAGAAGTACCAAGAGCTTTAGAAAACTCTTAGGGAAGTGTGTACAACATAAGTACACAGTGGGGAAGGAGAAGCTGATACAAATGAGGAAAAAATGAGTGTGCCATCCCACTACAGAAAGTTCACTATCCAAGATTGAAAGGTAGTGATGACACAATCTCTACGAGAGCAAAAGGACAAGTATTTCTACGATGAGCAAAGAAGATAGACTTGGCAAGACCCGGAGAAGAGCCATGGCTAGCGTACATAGCTACATATCTAAATCCGAAAGAGGAGGAGAAGCTCATAGTTCTTCTCAAGGAGTACAAGGACGTGTTCGCTTGGTCGTATAAATACCTGAAATGAGTAGATCCTACGATATACCAACACACATTCTCTTTGAAACCCGATGCAAAGAGTAGTTGACAGAGACCTTACACATACAATGATACGTTTGCTAAGCGCATTAAGGAGAAGATTGATAAATTGAAGGAGACTGAGTTTATTTACGACATAGAACACACCAATTGGGTATCTCCCATTGTGTGAATCTAAAGAAGGTTAATGCCACCACGATAAGGGATAATTATCACTTACCTATTATTGACCATGTCTTGGAACGAGTGGCAGGTAAGCAGGCATACTCCTTCTTAGATGGATTCTCAGGATATAACCAACTCGCCATTGCTCCTGAAGATCGATACAAGATAGTGTTTGCCACAAAATGGGGTATATATGCATATAGGGTGATGCCTTTTGGCCTAACCAATGCCCCAACTACCTTTTAGAGGTTGATGGCACATGCCTTTAAGGAGTAATTTAGGATATTCTTAAAAATTATACATGGATGACTTATGTGTGCACTCTCTCTTGAGAGATGAATATGAAGAGCACCTCATAAAAGTATTCAAGAAGTGCAAGACTAATAAATTATTTTTTAACACAGAAAAGTACATATGCTTAGACAAGGCAAAATCCTGGGACATATTGTCTTGGAGAACAGCATATCTACTGATTTAGACAAGATAAAAGTAATTGTAGAGATGCCTAGACCAAACAACACAAAGCAAGTACAATGATTTATGGGACATTGTGGCTACTACATAAGGTTAATACTCGTGTATGCAATCATTACTCAACCCCTATACAGACTTATAGTAGCCTTCGTGTTGACAAATGAGTGTGAGGAATCATTTGAAAAATTGAAGAAAGCACTTATATCCGCTCCACTATTTAAACTGCCAGATTGGGAGAAAATATTTCATGTTCATATAGCTTAATAGTGTTGAAAACAACTACAGAACCATGGAGAGAGAGGGGCTTGGAATGATATATGCTGTGAAGAAATTTCGGCATTTTCTCCTTGCAAATAAGTTCGTGTTTTTTCTCGATCATCAAGCCCTCTTATACCTTGTAAACAAACCCTGCAATACCGAGAGAATTGTACGATGTTTTATCATATTGCTGGAGTTTGATTTTATTATCATGGTTAAAAAAGGAAAAATGCATCTACGAGCAGATCACCTTTCCAGATTTCCAAATGGAGAAGCTCTAGAAGGGGTAGACGATGACATCCCTGACACGTATCTTTTCAACATTGAAATGATACTAAAATGGTCTCAAGAGATAGTCACTTTTCTATCCTAAGGATGTGAGTTCGATAGAACGGGGGAAGAACTCAAAAGACGAACGATTCAACAATCAAGGTATTTCCAATTAATTTGCGGAAGTTTGTATCATTTAGGCTCAAAAACATTTTATGATTATGCATAAGTCCGGATGAGTACGATTGTTATATTTTGAAAGCACATGTTCATGACTTAGTATTTCAATGCTTGCAAAAAAAATCATACTAGCACTTGCAACAATTAGAAGCTTATTAGCCAAATATGTACATTTATGTTCAAGAGTACAGTACTAACTGTGCAACCTGCAGGTCTAAACCACTAGTAGAACATGCTACAATGTTTCATGTAACATTTGCACCAAATGGAGCCAATATATACTTAATTACCTCACAAGGAGGAAGTATCTTGAAAACACCTCTAGAGGACGGCAAAGGGCCATAGAAATAGTGGTTTGAGATTTTGAACTAAATGAAAATCAACTGTATATAGAGAAAGCAAAAATCAGAGCTCAGGATATTTGCTATTGAAAGCATGTATCTGCCAATCCTAGAGCAGCAGGCACATGAAGGGCTCAGTGGAGGTCATTTTTAGGAGATAAGACAACAAAAATTGTCTTAATTTTTGGAATATGGTGGCCTACATTACACATGGACGATGAAAAATATGTTAAGAGATGTGATGTGTGCCAACATACCAAAGTGTCGATAATGAGAGATGAGATGCCTCTAAGGCCAATGATGGGAGGGAGAGCTTTTGCAAAATGGGTATAGATTTTCTTGGACCAATTTCACCCCCCACTAATAGAACTCATGCCCAATATATCATTGTGGCTATGGACTATTTCACAAAATGGGTTGAAGCTAAGGCCGCACAAAAAGTAAATGCAAGGACCACTGCACAATTTCTATATGAAAATATCTTCGTTAGATATGGTCTACCCATAGAAATTGTCAATGAACGTGGAACACATTTTATAAATGAAGTTATTGAAATTTTTTTGGACAAATTCATGGTAGTTCATAGGAAGTATGCTCCATATCATCTATAGGCTAATGGATAGGATGAAGCTACAAATAAGACTCTATGCATTGTCTTGACGAAAACGGTATCAAATTCGAGAGTAGATTGGGATCAACAATTACACGCTACACTATGGGCTTATAGGGTAGCCTACAAAACATCTATTGGAACAACACCGTACACTATGGTGTTTTGTCTTAATGCGATCTTGCCTGTGGAATTCCTAATCCCAACACTAAGAGTAGCTAAACAACTTGAATGGACAAGCTATGAATTGTTTTCAAGAGTCGATGACCAAGAGAAACTAGATGAGCTTCGCTTAAAGGTAGTAGCTTCTACCTACGCTCAGAAAAAAAGGCAAAAGGAATTTTTTGATAAGCATATACGCTTGAAAGAGTTTAAAATAGGAGACTATGTCCTGGTTTATACATGAAACAACATGTTAAGAAACTTAAAAAGCAAGGGATGGGACCCTTAGTGATCACCAACATATCACCCAGTGGGGCTGTCAAACTTGCTACACTGGATGGTGAAGAAATTTTGGAGCTCAAGGAAATATTATTTCCTACAGCCTATCCAAGCAGCTTATACTTGAGGAAGAGCTTCCCACGTGGTTCCATTTGCGGCAGAACCAAACCCATTGGTAACGGACTTAAAAGCTAAGGACATAAAACCCTTCCCTACAATTAATCAGCAATGGATTCCAAAGAGCCAAACAGGAGCCAAACAAAGGAGATTCCTATTGCAGAGCGAAGCACAAAGGATAGTCCAAGGGATGAATCTGAAAAACCAACCAGGCAGCAGCCATCACAATCAGCACCTACGCAAGTATGGGTTAAGAAGGGGTTGCTCAATTACAATAGGCCAAGCTTCCAGCTACCTCAACAAAGACAAATGGTAAACCTGGGAAACCAACCCAATAGTACAATCATGTATGGGTACCGAAGAGGTTGATTGTTGCACGAGGTAATCAAGCACAAATCTAGATTCCAAAGTGCCACAAAAAAAAAAATCCATTCAGTAAAAACCCCTCAGAGCCAACAAAAACCACTTCCATATCACCCACAAAAACATATAAAGCATATTTGGGTACCCAAGCAACTATAGAAATCTCAAAAAGACCGAACTCAAATTTAGATACTTAAACAAAGACCAACACAAACACCATATGTGGATCTTGGATTCAAACAAGACTGTCAACAAAAGCGGCAACACAAACCAGAAGTACCAAAGAATCCCTTGTCAATCAAGCAACGAGCGGCACAATTAGAAGGACTATTATATCACAGCTCTCCTCTTGGTATTGACTTAATAGGAAACCTCAACATCGCATGGCAATAAGCAAATTGCTTATACCCTCCTCTTACACAGCATTACTTTTTTCCATGCATTTATCAAGTATGCATATAGGGCCGAATTACATGGCTTGCATTAGCACAACTTGGTACACTATACACAACACATACCCCAAGGCAATACACCGATAGACTCAGAAAGTACTAAAAGGGTACTCTTTTTGGGTTTTATTGCATTTGATCGCAGAAATTTTTGGTGAACCTGAGTATATATGCCCTTATCTAATGTGATTCTAAAGAGACATGAGGACAAACGCCAAAAATGACCCTCTAGGTGTGTGTGTGTGTGTGTGTGTGTGTGTGTGTGTGTGTGTGTGTGTGTGTGTGTGTGTGTGTGTGTAACAATATCAATTTTTATGCATAAAAATGAGAAAAACAAAGCAATCCAACCAAAAATATTATGAATGACTATACACAGTGATTTATTGTATTTATTTATTTATTTTGATTTATTGGTATTTTTTGGAATACTTTAGTTATTTTCTTCTATTTTTGTTAATAATCTGGAGAAAAACAAAGAAAAATAGAAAAATCAAGTGAAATGGAGACAATATGACATAACAAAATATAGGAGTGATCAGTAAGTCTATGGTGAAGTCACGGTGCGATTATGGAAAAAAGTTACAGAAAGCCAATCCGACCAGTTTTTAGACAAAAAGAAAGATTTTCCGGACATGGAGCAAATGGAGTCCAAATGGAGCCTAAAGTGCATTTCACAACAAGATAGGAGCACATGTCAAATCTTGTGCCGAATGGCACGGGGACCCATGATATAAGATATTTGGGCCCCACTTACTACCTCATTATCACTATTCATAGTTAGAGAGAGCTTGAGAGACCTAGAGCGCGCGGACTTTCTACGTCCTTGTACATCACACACGGGACACCAACCGGAGCTAGACATGAGAGGTAGGCTTATTACCATGTACTCTACTTGTTTTATTCTAACTTCATCACGGAAAATCTACCAAAGTGACAATGTGGCATCGCGGGGAAGAGATCGAAATGGCATTGTAACTCGACAACTACCAACTCAATAGCTACAAGACTTGATAGGGGGTTAACCCTAGCCTAGATCTATGACCTCCTATGCGGGTTTTGGTCAGCTAGAAAAAACCTAACTTCTTGGAGCCTACAGAAGTCAAAAGGGAACAAGTTGTCAGAATGGCACCAAACTTCATGAGTAGGCGCTCCTTGAGGTTGCCTACAAGCCCATGTAATTGCCTCCATGATCAAACTACTAGAAGTGGACCAAAACATCAAGTTTGGGTTCGGACAAGCAAAGCATCATTTGTCTCTCATGGCCAATAGTGCGTCTGTTTTCCACCAAACTTCACAGGCATCATCGACATACCATCGACAACCTAAATATATGGTCAAATCTCAAGGGAAATCATCATCGACCATATCTTCACAAAAAGACACAATTTGAGCGACAAACCGCCAAAAAGGGTATTGGTAAGCTCAAGAAGATTCATCGTGAAAGTCATCCCCAAAGGCGAAAATCCATTGCAAAGGCTGAAATTCCAAACAAAGAGTTTCTATGCTAAAAATGTGACTTCTTAAGTTGAAAACTGGCAATTAGGGCTTAGGGCACTGGCATACATCCTCCCCATGCATCAAAACTCAAATTTTGCATTCTGGACATCATACTCGTATGATGTCTGGCTAGCACTTCCACGCATGAAAAGGCCATTTTTTCCACACCAGCCCCTTAACCATGCATTATACAACTCACCTACCAAGTCTCATGCAATTTGGACCACATCAAGCCACCATTTAGTCAAAAATCACTAAGTTGGATTGCTTGGGCAAAATATGGACTTATCCATGGGAAAACTCAAAGAAATTTGACACAAGGCATGCACATAGCATATACGTCATATACAATGCTTAAATGTCAATTTTACAAGAAAAGACATCATACACATATGATGTCTCAACCTATCATGGAAAGGTTCTATTAACATTTGAGCATCCAGATTTGAATTTCATGGCACATATAACCTCTACACCGAGTATGGACTCCTTTCAACTCGTTTTGATCACCATTTTCATCATTTTTTAAATTGATGTGTCCTAAATACCTTCTGTAGTCTTGGGCTCATGAGCACTAGTCCAAATTCATATTTTCACACATCAGAGCAATGCACACATCAATTGGCTAGATGTACATCAAGTTTGAGCCAAAAATGCCAACCTAGAAATCATATGTGTATGATGTATAGACCCTTGAATTGACATGGTGCTGTGTTTTTGACAACCCCAACACTTTAACCACATCATTAATAGCTTTCCATCAAATTTTCATCACTTTTGGATATCATTTGACCTCTATGTACCCAAAGGCATAAATCTGAATGCACAAACCCCTTTCATAGCTTTTGACATCGATTTTCAAGCTCAATTTCAAATATGAGGCTATACACACCGTGCACATGCTGAGGCGGTCCGGGGCGGGCAACAAGAAGAGCAACCTCTAGACACCCTTCAAGGCTCCCGTGCTGCTCAATGGGGCTGGGGCACAACACAACACAACCCAAAACAACAAACCCACAGCCTAATCCCAACTACACAAGGGGCACCACCTAGTTTAAGAGCGAACTAGGACGCAAAAGAGGAGAATCGTTAGAGCAACCCACAAACAAGAAAGGAATTTACACTAACCCTAACACCAATGGAACACTCTCACACTCTAAAACACGAGAGAGAGAGAGAGAGAGAGAGAGAGAGAGAGAGAGAGAGAGAGATGGTGTACAACTTAGCTTCAACTTTATATTTTGCACAAAAAGGAACTTAGAGCTTGCGGAATCAAGTGACAAGATTTGGTTATAGCATCACTAGCACATTGTCTTAGGGTTATGGGAGCCCTCTCACCATCCACCCTCTTACAATGGTAGCCAAACAATAGCCAATGAATCACAAGCAACAAAACAACAACCTTCAATGAAACAAGTCACCTTATGAAGCTGAATGAGTTTGCCAAGCCAAATTGGAGGAGAAGCGTGAGCCTTTGGACATGAATTGCACCCAAAACTACCAATTCATTGATGTTGGGGTAGATACAACAATGGTAGGAAGAATATCTTCTACTCGCACTCACTCAAACTAGCTCAAGCTTTTCTATGCACCAAGGTGATGGTGAATAGAAAGCTTACTCTCTCTTTACAACCAAGATAGAACTGGTGTGTGGTACGCTCAATCTAGTGTGCAATGGTATAGTGATGTCTTTTACAAGGAGGAATGGGTTCTATTTATAGGTTTTAGAAGCCTTGATTAGGATTAAGCCTAATCAATTTTATTAGGAAAGATCAAGGATTATGAATTTTTATGAATTTCAAATGAGAATGGGGTCTCTCTTTTCTCTTGAGTCACATGGATGTGGGCTCAAGTAAGAGAATTATTGATGTGGTGAAAGGAGAGAAACTTCCATGGGAGTGAGTGAATTTGGTTTACTTGTGCGGTTGCCTACTCCATATGTTGATAGTGTGGGTGCATTTTTACAAGAGAAGTTAGTTGTTAGTGGTAATAATCACTAGAATTGTTAGTGATACATTTACAATGGGTAGGATGAGTTGATTTGATGAAGGAAGAGGGGTGAATTAAAAGAGAATCATTGAGATGGTGAAGCTTTGAAGAAGCTTGAACTCACCCTTGTGTAGATTGTGGAAAAAATGACGCTGGTCTTCTTCTTCTTCTTCGCTTCTTTACGCCGCCGCCACGGTTGACCACCACGATGAAAAGAGGATTTGTTGATGAAAAATCCTCAATTTGCAGAAGTTATCATGGTTAAGATGCTGAATTTTAGATATTTTAGGAGAGGTAAATGAAATTGTAACATAGAAGCAATAGAGAGAGACATGGAGAGGGTGTATGTGTGTAGAGGTTCATAAAAGAACTATAGGGATGAGAGAGAAGGGTAATGGTGAAGAGGGTGGGAGAAGCCATGAAAATTGCAGGTTTGAGTGAGGGAAGGAGAGGGAGGGATGTGTAAGAGTGAGTAGGTGTGTGGAAGGGTGAGAGAAGACTAAGGGGCTACTTGTGAGAAAAGTGGGCAGACTGGGGTCCACTCAAAAAATCATAGCTCACCGCTGGTAGCTCCAAAAATCATGCAAAAATTTGAGGTGATTATTCAGAGCGTGGGCTACATTTTCTCTTTTGACCACCGCTCTAAATTCAGAGTGGAGATAGGTGCCAAAATTCTCACCAAAAAGCCTGTTTTTATGCCTGCAAAAGTCTTTTAGTGGCCCCCTCCTTTGTTGAATTTGTACAATGCATCCAAGAGTGAGCCCCTCCTTTGTCATATTATAATACAAATAATCCAAGTTGCCCTTGACCCATGCATGAAGGAGGATTATTGGTGAATAAAGAAATATATACATGGTGGGACTAGTGTATGGACTATTCATGGACTTTAGCTCAATGAGCACATGGTGTTAGAATAATGAGTAAAAATAATAATAATAATATGGAGGAGTTATGGATATGGAAAGATATTGGAATCATATGATATGGTCCCTCCTTGAATTATTTTGGGTGAAAGAGGAAAAGGTATGCAAGTAAATAATATAATAAACGTAACCAATGAGTAGAAATCAATTTGTTGTTTTCACGAGGGTGAGGGTGAAAATGTGGGAGTGATTTGTATAAAGGAAAAATATGAGGTTAGAGTATGTACATATTGGCAAAAAATATAATTATGGTGTAAGAGGATGAAAGAAGGTGTACATAGTTTAATAAAACACACACCTAAGTAGAAATATTTAAATAAAATACCAAAATAATTATAAAAAATCCCTATATTTAGGCCATATATACAATGAAATATTTACACACAAAGAGGCCATAATATACTTTTATTTTTATTTTTTATTTTTTATTTTTTTGGCTCAACTAGCCCAGTGACTAGCTAGCTGAGGGTTTTTAAGAAGATATGGGAAAAGCCCACTAACTCACACACGCCTATGTACAGTGAAATGGTAGGGATAGCCATAGCGTTTGGGTGAATTTGGTAGGGTGGAGTAACTTACTATGGCAATTATGGAGAGCCGAAAAACGGCTATCAATGCTATACACATCTTATCACATGAGTTTCAAGTAGTTTTGCATCAGTAGACATCATACACGTATGATGTCTATTCACTCATACAGATGCCAGACTCAACATTTTATATCATGAGCATGTTCACCACATAGTACAAAGGCCCTGCATTTAATTTGGACAAGTTTGAGCAAGATTGTGACCGCTTGGAGCCCAAAGTTGGACAATCCTGGCCTAGGCCACAATCTATGGCCCCAATCACATGAATCCATCTCCAAATCAAAATCTGAGATGATCAGAGAGTTACCCATCACCTAGGGATTCTACAGATCAAGTTTGGGCCAAAAATCTCAAAAAAGACATCATAAAAGGCCAAAATGACCGATTTGGGGAAATTCGCCACTTGCATGCCACTATCCCATCATTGTTAGCCCACAGCTCAAGTTCCATCAAGCTTCAGCTCTTTATACCTGTCCAAACCCAAGTTCCGGAACTTTGAAGCTCTATACCTGATTTTTGGCTTCAAACACATGAGAACTTTTCAAAATCAACTTTTGATAACATATGAGTCTATGCCATGCTAAAACCCAACTCTAGTACAAGTTTGAGCCCTGTTGGATAAAGTAGACATCATATGCGCTTGATGTCTCCCTGGCCTAAATATGGACTTGGAACCTAACTTGACCTATTCTAAGACTTCATCACATGATTATGAGAGCATCTACCAAGTTCCACCCCATTTCAACTTCATTTGCTCAAAACTAAGCCAAAATCTAGCTTCAAGGCCTAAAAGGAGTTCTAATGGTCACAGCTTGCCCAAATGACATCCAAATTGAATCCAAGCATATATACATGAAGTACATGCTATGAGCTATGCACATATGACATATCAAATCATTCTGAGCACCTGGACATCATACGCCTATGATGTCTCTCAACATGATTCAAGCATCAAAATGCATTGTTGTCAACATGCATATCACCCTTAGGCCCTAATTAGCTTATGTTTCAATTTTGAAGTCATTTGGATAGCTAGAAGCTGATCAATTGCCAGATTTTGTGAAAGACGCTAACTCTTGGAATTGGAGTGCATGCATGATCAATGGAAACCACCAAATCATCGGCAAAGAAGAAGAGACTTTCCTTGAGAGATATAATTGCAGCGGTAGAGCCTTATACAATCCCCAATGAGACACTAGAGTCAGCAAAGGCTTGGGTGGATGAAGAAACTCTGGAAAAGGAAGGTCTGACAGTTTACTAAGGCACCTTCAGAGACCCACAAGATATCCCCATGAATCCACGAGAAATCATGGACTATGGAAATCAAGAAGAGACCCTCACCCAGCTTGAGAGAGTTGATTTGCACAACTTCTTCACAGCACAACCAGCATGTGTGGATACACAAAGAGTCTATGAGCTAGACAACTCCATTCAAAAAGACAACAAAGCGGTCATTATTGCTTTAGATGGCCAGAAGATCAAGGTGATAATCGCCCCCCAAATTGTTGCAGATGCTTTAGGGCTACACAATGCTGGTAGCTGAGTCAAAGAAAGAGACAAAGTGAAGGTCTACTCTCACAAGAAAACCAACCCCACTTTCAAAGACCTAGAGGATCCAAGGGCTACACAGATCTGCAAGCTATACAACCAATACTTTCATGTATGCAGCAAGCAGCCGCAAAAGTATACAACACCACCACATGCAGTAGCTACAACCGTCACATGGGCTTTGAGAAGCAATGTGCCCAAGGGAGTCAATTATGCCCAGTACTTGCATGAGCAAGTAGTCGAAATGGGCATGGACAAAACAAAGTACATCAGAGGTGGAGAATTCTTAACAAAGATCACATACAAAGCCATTGGAGCAAGAGGACGGTGGCCATACCCACCAACCCAGAATGAGTAGTTAAGACTTAAAGAACATAAAAAAGATGAACCACCACCAGCACCACCTGGCCGTGACACGGCTCAGGAGAAAGCTAGAGCTAGTACATGAGGAAAAATCTAAAGAACCACGAAAGAAAAAAGGGAAAATGGTGATGGCAAAGGAGCAAAAGCCAAAAGAAACAACCAGTCAAAAGGTGGCTCAAATTGAGAGGTTAATCAAGCAATTCAAGGCTGAACGAGCTCTAAAAGGGGATTTCAGGAGTATTGAGTGCCAGATCCAATGAAGATTGGGGGCAGCTCCTCAAGGCCGCTAGAAGATCCATTTGATCACTATATTCAAGCTTATGAAGAATTTGAAAGAGTGATTGAACAACAAAATTTAGAGCCCTTCACTCTCAAAGAGATCCAAGATATTAAAAGGAAGTTGAAAGAGATGCCAGAGACACAAGTGAAGGAGGACAAGGAAAGTGAGCAAGGAAGAAGTACCCCACCATCGGAACTTTCCCGGGGCCTATCTCTAAACCTCCAAGCCCTAAACCCCTAGCATCGCAAAAAAGGATTTACCTAAGAAGAAATATGAGGTTGAATTGGCGCCAGAAGAGAAAGAAAAGGCCAAAAGATGCACCTATGAAGACCTCCTCAAAGCTGGATATTCATCTAAGATGCATCTGAGGATGTATATGGCACCAAGATACACAAAGAAGGCCACCAAAAATGCAGTCACCACAACCTAAAGTACTAGGGTTGGTATAGATTCCACCTGTACCACAATGAAAACCTTTGGCCATCGCTTGGAGGCCTCCTCCAGTAGGTGTGTTGCTAAGTCTAGGGCATCAAGTTCCACTATTAGGACCACTCCCCGTACCATTGGCAAGAAACATAATTGCTAATAATGAAGAAGATGTGAGAATTGCTCATCAGATATTGGAAAAAATCAGATCATGATCTCTCACACTAGCAGAGGAAAACAATATGCTCCGAACAAGGGAGGGGAATATGCAACAACAATTTGACAACCTCACAAGAACTCTCTAGGTAACAAGTCAAAGAGCTGAGGTGACGGAGCAAGAGATTGAGGCGCTCACTAAAACACTAAGGGATGCTGAGAGTGAAAGAGACACCCTTACACTGCATATGGTAGAGGTCTCAAACGAGATAAAGAGCTTGCATGATGAGAAAGTCAAGATAGAAGATGAGTTGGAAGCAGTCAAGGATGAGGTGATGGAGCTAAAAGCTAAATTAGAGCTCCAAGATTTGACAATACAAAGGCTCAGAGAAATCCCAAGGGCTGTACGAGCAAGTGCTAGAGTAGACATTCAAGCCATTCAAGCACTAGAAGCCCAAGTCATTGCACTACAAAAAGAGTTGCAATTGGAACAAAGAAAAAGGATACATATGGTGGAAGGTTCTCTAGCCACGAAGGAAAGATTAATGGCCCACCAGCAAGACTTTCAAAAGGAGAACAACCCGCTCAAGCTCCAACTAGATAATTTGCAAGAGCTATTGGTCAATCAAGCAAAAGAAGCCACAAAAAAGGATGACCTTGCATAACAACAACTATTGAATCTCTGGCAAGAAGTAGAGGAAGCAAGGTCACAGGAGATGGAGCCAGGGCCTAGTGACCTCGGCGTTAATGCACAAAATGAGCCCATGGAAATCCTTGAATGTGCAGAAGATTCATATCACTTGGAGGACCAAACACACATGCAAGAAGAGAAGGAACAAACCTTAACGGCGGAGGAGGAGGCATGCCTCCAAACTCTAATTGAATAGGCCACAACAAAAGACCATAAGGCAACCTTGGAGTGGGAAAAGCGGATGATCCACTCAGTTGGAGGCCAAGGGCTGGCCACAAATGTGCTTAGGGAAGAGTGGATGCAATAATCACTCCCCTACCTCTCTTAAAGTACAAAGTCCTTACAATGAAGAAAAGAATTGAAGTTGAAGGAGCAGAGCCAGTGTACAAAGGGGATGTCAAATATCCAAAAGCTACAGAGAAGATTGTGGACTCCCATCCAAAATGGACAAAAGGGTGGCTCTTCAAGTACCCCTCATTTTTGAAGTACTTGGTCGAAGCCCCCAAAAACATAAGGGATGACACTTTGTTCATGGGGCAAACCATGCCAGGCTTTTGAAGCAGCATCCTACCTGGCTAAATTACCCATCAATGCCACCACCCAAGGAGGGAGAGAGAATAAGTGCCTCTTATATGGTGAAAACCCTAAAGGGCACCATTAAGATTTTCACTGGCTCTCTTGACCTGACGTATGTGATGATCTAAAGAATATGCAAGACCCTCTTGGCTTTCCTTGAAGTGTTCACGCCGTCCAAATCCACAGACTCAAGTCTACTGTCAATGGGCGACACTGTCACCAAAATGATCTATAATATGTCAAAGCAGTCATCCCTAAAGGTGTTACATATGCTCTATCAAAGACTAATGTTCTTGTCGAGCTACCACACACATTCTTTTGAAGAAGCATTTTACATTGGATTCTTCACTTACCATAGCAGGATTTTTTGCCCACAATGGTGAGCATTGAAAACATAAGATATGAGTCATACCTAAAGCTGTTAAACCATGAGGGTTCCATTGAGCAAGGGATCAACTTGAAGACCCAACAAAGATGAAGAACTGTAATGTGAGGGACAAGATGGATGCGGAGGGGGGAGTGTTGATAGCTGAACATTAGAAAGGCCATTTTGTATCATTTAATTTTACGAACTCCATTGTAATTATTTTTCAAAACTCAATCGAGTTTTCAAGTTGCAATATATCAAATATGCAGATCAGTTGAACCATGGCAAAAATTAGGAGGTAATTTTGATAAGTTAGAACCTCCAAGGCTGAGGTATAAAAGCCAAATTTTGTAACCCGAAGGACAACTTTTAAATTAATCATCTTCTAAGCTCAACTAATCGTGCCGTGACTGTGTATTTTGTGTGTGAGAGTGAGAGAGGTCTTCTTCTACTCTCTACTCACACTACAGAAGCTACATTGCAAAGGCGACTAGACCATCACATTAGCAAAACGACAAGAGCTATGCTTCAATGCCAAACTTTCACAATTCTAGTCTCTTAGCGAAGATCTCTCCCACGAGCTTCAAAGTGATTTTTCTCTCTAATCGTGTATCCTTTTTGTGATTACTATATTTCATTGCATTCATGGAGAGTCAAACTACACTTTAGGCCTAAACATGTTAAGAATGAGTGACTTGTAATTTTCAGCATGTCTTCATACGCATTTTTTGCACCAAGTGTTTGTAGGTAGTAAGTTGGGTTAGAGACTTTAGGGTAGTGTCCTCTAGGTGTGTAGAGGTTACTCCTTGAGTTTCGTGAGACGATTCGACAACGTTAGGTCATGTTTCGGAGAGCGTAGCCATTATAGGTAAGGTAACAATTGTGCATACATAGTGTGATTTGAGTTGATTTCCCTTGGTAGTGATTGTCTCTAGAAGTTCGAGTATATGATTGACACCCATCTATTTGTTTACATGCGCCTACGGGTCAAGCTCCATCCTTGGTTGACATCTTGTTTGTTGGCCTAGTTCTCACTTTTCTTGCAATTGCGAGCAGTGTATCTACCTGACAACAACCAAAAACTTGGAGGTTTCCAATAGCAAGGGACCATGGGGGGTAGAACCTCTCAAAAACCCTTAAACATGCCAAAATACACAAAAATCTTTCTAAAGGGAACCAATGCTCATGGATCCCTGATGTATGTTATATCAATGTCTTTGTATTGAAGAAAAATCGGTGAGAGGATTAGTAGTAATCATGGTAACCAACAATGGTGATAGAATTCATGATGAGGAGGGAAACCACTATCTCATTTTTTAAGACCCAAAAAATACAATCGGTATGGAGACAACATAGAAAAAGGGAAAATGGTTATGGAAACCCGAGAAATACCTCCTAAACTCACTCTTTCCGAAGCCTTCTACATTCATCACAAGAGAGTGGAGAGAATGGCTATGATTTATGTAAACATTGAGATTTACAATAAGTTTCCAAAGCATGGTTCAGCTCGGGCCACATGCAGGTTGCAGCTTGTGCATAGTGATGTTTGTGGGCCCATGCAAACTCCGTCCTTGGGCAATTACCTGTACTTCATGACTTTCATTGATGATTACTCCAGGCATGCATGGGTATTTCCGCTTAAAGCGAAGTCCGAAGTTTTTATGTGCTTCAAACAATTTCTAGCTATGGCTGAAAATGTCTCGAAATGTACTATGGGCACCCCCCCGTTCCGATCGAGGGGGGGAGTATATGTCTCATGAATTTAATGTATTTCTGGCTAGTTGTGGGATAAAACACCAATGTACAGTGACTTATACACCTCAGCAAAATGGTGTTGCTGAGAGGAAAAACAGGTCACTGACGGAAATGGCACGATGTATGGTCAAAAGTCAAGCTTTGCCGCATTCTTTTTGGCTTGAGGCCATCATGTGTTCCACTTATGTACTTAACAGGTGTCCTACGAAAGCTTTGCATTCTATTACTCCATATGAAGCATGGCATGATAGAAAGCCTTCTATTGAGCACATGCGTGTTTTTGGTTGTTTGGCATATGCTTTGGTGCCACAAGTGCAGCGCAGAAAATTGGATGATAAGGCTGTCAAATGTATTTTTGTTGGTTATAGTGCTGAAAGCAAAGGTTACAGGTTGTATCATCCGCAAACAAAATGTATTCTGGTTTCTCGGGATGTAGTGTTTGTGGAAGATTCTGTTCAGCCCTTGCTGTCATGTACTAGAGACAGTAATGTAAGCTCACAGGACATTTATGACACTTTGTTGCCTCTTTTCAGTGGTGGAAATACGAATGTAAGTTCCAATGAGGCAAATGTATAGCCTATGGGGGTTTCTGAAAATGTTTTAGATCAGCCTATTACTGATGCAGATGTACATGATATACTTGATGAGGAAAAGGCTGAAAATGAGCAGGCTAGAGATATACCAAAATGGTTGGTGCACACTTTGCATGACAGTAAATTGGATGCACCTTTGTCTAGTCGTACTCGTTCAGGATCTCGCCATGCATCTTATGCATCAGATTGTTATGCTTTGGCTGTGTCTAGCTTACATGATGTTGAGGAGCCTCTGACTTTTAATGAAGCACAAAATTCAAAAAATTGGATGGCTGCCATGCAATCAGAATATGATGCACTTATAGAGAATGACACATGGACCTTATGTGATTTGCCTCCTGGCAAAAAGGCCATTGGTACGAAGTGGGTTTACAAGTTGAAACGCAAACCGGATGGTGAGATCGATCGCCATAAGGCTCGACTTGTTGCAAAGGGTTATGCACAGCAAAAAGGCATAGATTATGAAGAGACTTTTGCTCCCACTTGTCGTATGACTACTGTGCGTTTTCTATGTGCATTGGCAGCTCATTTTGGTTGGGATGTACATCAATCAGACATTGTTACTGCTTTCTTGAATGGTGACATATTTAAGGAAGTTTATGTAACACAACCTCGCGGTTTTGTCATAAAAGGACAAGAGGACAAAGTGTGCAGATGTAAGAAGGCTTTGTATGGGTTGAAGCAATCTCCTCGTGCTTGGTATGAGAAAGCTGACACTCACTTGGTTAAACGAGGCTTTCGTAACAGTCCAACAGAAAGGACATTGTATGTCAAGCGTGAGGGTGATGTACTTCTCATTGTGGTTCTTTATGTTGATGATTTGCTGATCACTGGACCAAATGAGAGACATATTGCTGAATTTAAGTCTGATTTGAATACTACTTTCAAGATGAAAGATTTGGGACTGTTGCATCATTACTTGGGTATATAGTTTAAGCAGTGTGATGGTGGTATTGCCTTGTGTCAGAAAAGTTACATAGAGACATTGCTATGTAAGTTTGGACTTGAGGATTGCAAACCTATTGCCACTCCCATGGAAACAGGTTTGAAGTTGAGTCTACATGATACTGGCGATCTTGCTGATGTCACTCTTTACCAAACTAGTGTTGGCTGCCTCATTTATGTATGCAACACGAGGCCAGATATTCAGTTTGCAGTCTCACAAGTCAGCAGATTATGCATAGCCTAGGGACTAAGCATTGGCAGGCTGTCAAGAGGATTTACCACTACCTTAGTGGCACTTTACATCTTGGCTTGTTTTATCCCAAGGGGGGATCATTGCCGCCAGACTTACATGCTTTTTCGGACTCAAATTGGGCTGGTTGTTTTGACACGCGAGTGTCCACAAGTGGTTTTTGTTTCATGCTTGGCAGTTCATGTATATCATGGTTGAGCAAGAAGCAACCTACTATGGCCACTTCGAGTTGTGAGGCTGAGTACAGGGCAGTATTCACAGCTACGGTTGAGTGTGTATGGCTCAGACGCCTTATGGTTGATTTGGGTGTTGGACAGAACACTGCCAACACTATCTACACTGACAGTCAGAGCGCATTGGCAGTTGCGAGGAACCCAGTTTTTCATGCTCGCACAAAGCACATTGAGGTGCATTACCACTATGTCAGGGAGAGGCTCTCAGCAGGAGAGATCAGCTTGGCTTATGTGCCAACACAGGACAACCTTGCAGATATTTTCACAAAGGCATTGTCTCGTGAGAAGCTTGAAGCTTTCCGCAAAGCTTTGGGCTTATTCCCCTTTGTGGACTGATCCTGTCCTCAAGGCATGGCACTTCCCTTTACTCATGTGCCAGCTCTCGTTCACCGCATCACTCCAGGGGGGATTTGTTACCATATACATGTGGTAGTGATGTGTGTGAACACACTAGGACCGCCAGGGCATTTTTTCCCTCTTTAGGAGGTTTTTTCCCCCGTGCATTGTATATACGCCCATCACTCTAGGGCTATCTATCTTTCCATTGCACACTAAGTAACACACTCTCTGTTGTGTGCCTTGAGCTTCCTTCATCTTCTCCAAGCTGTGTGTATTTCTCTACAACCCTAATTCCAACAATTTGAGCATTCATACTTACTATCTTTTATATGGTTTTTTGGACTCCAACTAGGTATTGAGTAGTACACACTTACTAACATCTCTTTGTGTGTAATGTTTGCTGATGGTTCTCTTACAAACTAGTAGATGACCCTATTTTAGGTAGGTATTGGCTTACCTTTGCGGTTTAAGTCATGCGACCTGGGAATGCTTTGCTGGGCAACTACTGCGGTTATGTTTTTTATGTAGTGCCTCTAGGGTTTTGGTATTAAGCTTACCTATCTTATTGAAGTACAGTATATACTTGTTGATTGTAGTGTGACAGATCATTGGCAAAGCTACTCTTGTGGCCGAATACGGTTAAGATGGTTGTGACCGAGTATGGTTATGATTATGGTTGTGAAAGGTATGAAATGTGGCGAATATGTTATGCATGACACCTTATGGTTGCCCATGTGGAGAATATGGTTGCTACTTTTGGATATGACTGCTCATATGGCTGAGTGGCTGTGAATATGGTAAGAAGGATTGTGACCAAATATGGTTGTGGATAGGGTTACCAAGTATGGTGTGCATGGTACCGTATGGATTCTCATATGGCCAAATATGGTTGTTTATTCCATCTTGTGATGGACATTGGTAACATACTCCCTTGGCGTATGGGACAACTAGGGGACTCTGAAATGTCTCACAATTTTGTAATTTTATGGTTAAAAGGAATTGAGCATTCATACTTACTATCTTTTATATGTTTTTTTGACTCCATCTAGGTAGGAGTAGTACACACTTAACTAACATCTCTTTGTGTTACAGGTGACTCCAAAGTATAGATTGACTGCACATATGAGCACTATTACTGACCTAGAAAAAATAGCGGCAATTAATGCCAAAATTTCTGAAGTTAAGAAATATGTATATGTAGCCCACTTTGGGGCTAAAAAAACCTCATAAAACTCGTCTCCGGTCATATCTTATGAGAACTTGCAAAGCAAAAAAGGCCCCATTTGGTTTCCTTGCAACCCCTTGTAAATGAAACCATCTCTTAATATATGTTATAGTTTTTTACTTATCTTTGAAAGAAATCTAGTTGGGTGACATCTATAACATGTGGATACCCATACATCACCTGCATACGGTGCCAATGCTAACTAAATGTTGTGTTGTTTC
Source organism: Adiantum capillus-veneris (assembly GCF_014529385.1). Lineage (NCBI taxonomy): Eukaryota > Viridiplantae > Streptophyta > Polypodiopsida > Polypodiales > Pteridaceae > Adiantum > Adiantum capillus-veneris. The sequence goes on from NC_140947.1 coordinate 144,841,366, forward strand.
CATGGGTGCAGGTGAGCTTTACCTTCTCAACTATGGTTTTCAGAGTTCCTTGGAGTGAAGATGGCAGATTTATATATCTTCAGGCTCTTGATTCTCTTTTACTTGTGTATAAAGTCCATTTTGTACTATGAATGGGAATTATGCCACCTTTTCATTGACATGTTTCAAGTGTCTTTTGTAATTTGAAAGGATTCTTTGGTATTTATGTTATATTGTTACTGGAACACACACACATGTAACTTTCCATTTTTCTTGGGGACAACCACAATGGGTGATACCTAGTCAGTGTTCAATCTCGAAAATGAACTCAGCCTCCTTTAGCGTGTTAATCTCCTCCTTGATGCGCTTAGCAAACGTATCATTGTACGTGTAAGGTCTTTGTTGACTAGTCTTTGCATCGAGTTTTAAAGGGATAGTGTGCTGGCCTATTGTAGGATCTAATCCTTTTAGTTCTTTATATGACCAAGCAAACATGTCCTTGTACTCCTTGAGAAGACTTATGAGCTTCTCCTCCTCTTCCGCATTTAGATTTGTTGCTATGTAGGCTGGTCATGGCTCTTCTCCTAGTCCTGCCAAGTCTATCTTGTTTGCATCCTCAAGTCCATCGTAGGACTCCTTCTCCTTTCTCTCTTGTAGAGGTTGTGTCATCACTACCTTCAGATCTTGGATAGTGAACTTTCTGTAGTGGAATTGCACACTCATTTTGTCATCAATTTTTTTGTCTTCTCCTTCCCCACTTTCTACTTCCATTGCCCATACTTCTCTGAGAGTTTTCTTAAGTTCTTAGTACTTCTTCTTTCTCTCCACCTTGGTCCATTTAGTTTCTCCAAACTTGTTCGACCTTGGTTCTTTTGTTCTCTTAGGTTTTGTTCCAGTTTTGGACTTCTGAGTTTGTTTTCTCAGGTTTCTAATGTTGTCTTGTGTCTTTGCATCTCGAGCCATAGAGAATCTTCTTGACACTTTGTCTTTAACACAATCTTCAGCTTTAACCAACCTAAAAAATTGTGCTTTGCCCCTTATTCTAGGCATCAGATTCTCCCTAGCCTTGCGCATGGTTCTCTTTTCCTTGTAGTGTTGTTGAGGTCTAAGTTTTTTATTTGAAAAATCATAAAACTTGACATTTGCTCTTGTTTCCTCCTGTTCACTCAGGTTGTTAGATCATTCATTATCTGCGTCATCTACTCTCTCCAAATTCTCTAGGGAGTCATAAAACATATCCTCTTCTTTTGCACTCACTAGTTGATCATCTCCAGGTTTTTCCAAGGCTAATTTCTCATCATTTCTCATTTACTATATTGACCATATAGTATGGAACCACGTCCTAACCATCCTTGTCATAGAATTTTGTTGTGGGACCATCCAAAATAGCACACACACCTAGGGTTGCTAGAATATGGGTCCATTCTAAAGGCTTGAGAGTTTTCTCCGGGAATGGTTCAGGAATGTATTCTTTATCTTCAAACGCCCTTTGCAAAATACACTCTTCTCGTTGCAAGCTTCTGCAATGAGAGGCTCCACACATCCATAGCTCCTTTGGCTTTCTTAACACCAAGCTGGAAGCTCCGATCCTACTAATGTAGCTGATCAAACTCCTCAACCATGGTTTGATTCACGTCTTTATAACTATGGTCTTTAAGGTTTATGCGCGTTGTGGTTTCCATGTGTCTGATGTATATATGATCATATCCCCAATCTTGAACCATCTTCAACTGTTGCATGAATGTCCATCCAAGTATTATGTCATAGTTGTTCTTCTTGCCAAAATCCATTATAGCAAAGGTATGCTCATAATCAATGCTACAAGAAGTAACAATCACTGTCTCTAGAAGCCCTAGAGGTTTCTTCGTATACCCATCTTCTAGTTGCAATTTCATCCTGATTTTTTCTCCATTTTTTCCATATCTCTTTGGTTGCAATGGCTACACCAGATTGGCTATCATGAATTGCCATGGTTTTTACACTTTGGGATTCTACTAGAAGTGTAGTATTCCCATCTTCACCCTCGCAATACTCTCCAACCTTGTTTAATGATATAGGTCTTGTGTTCAATTGAGGTTTTTGAAGTTCTCAAATTTCTTCTTGTATCTGTGATGTTGGATTTGTTAACCCAAACTTCTCTAGACATTTACCAACTATAGCCTACGTGTTTGGTCTTATTTAGAGAAGATCTACTAGTGTAATAGTGTAAGTCACAAGTGTAGACAATATGTCTATCAATCTTTTAGAGTCCATAGCCTTTCTTGACGAGAGTCTTTGTGATGGCACCGCCTTCACATCAGACTTTGCTTCATACTCTCCCATGTATGAGGGTACGGTTATCAAAGATTGAGGTTGATTCTCTAAAGATCGTACAATACTCTATCCCCCCAATATGATCAAATATTCACATCTGCTTGAGATCCTTCCTTGAACTCCTCAAGAAAAAAGACATCCCTCCCCTTACTGGTTTGGTTGACTCTCTGACTCAAATCATTCGCATCATTTGCTTCTTGTATCTGTCTCCAAAGCTCGTCAAAGACTGTCCAAGTCAATGATGCGGAAGCATAGATACCAAGGGAAGTGAGCACGAGAGAGAGAGAGAGAGAGAGAGAGAGAGAGAGAGAGAGAGAGAGAGAGAGAGAGATTCTCCTAAACCAATCAACCTTGGCAATGAATAATTGAATGTGTATACAATGGAGGCAAGGGGTTGCTTATCTATCAACCTCAGTAAATTGCCCAACCCAAGACTTTGACAAATAAGTGAAATAAATACCTAAAAGACAAACTAAATAATAGGATCACATTGGGTAGTTCACTTGAGATGCCAAAACTTTAACACCCTCTTTGTAGCTCATAGTGGACATCAATAGTGGGACCATGTCGATGAAGAAGCTACATGGACACCCCAATAGAAGGCCTTGGACTATTGGATACACCTCGGTGTTTCTCTCCTCAACTTTGTACCTAAAAGTAATGCCATCTTGATCATTGGTTGCCTTTGTAGAAATGTAGATCATACTACGTCAATAATCCCCATTTGTGAACTATGAACACATCACGTCCAAAATATAAAACTCCAAGATAATGAACTGTGGAACACATCCTGTCCATGATATGACCAACAACAATGAATTGCCACACCCATCCATAGTGTTTCCGCACCCATCCATAGTGTTTTAGACATATGATTGGTTCCCTGCCAGATGCATGTGCATTGAAATCAAACCTATGGGTCGAAACACCAATAACTTGAACTCCAACACAAGGGTCCAAATTAGTTATAGGGAGAATTGCTTGCCCCTCTTTTCCACTCACAAGCCTCTCTCTAGCTGAAGCTAGTGGTGACACTGGTCATTTGACTAGAAATCTGACGTTGAGGCTACTGTGGCGGCCGCCATGTTTGCCATGACAATCTCCTCTATCAAATCTTTATTACTGTAATATCTATCCAGATTGCCTTTGTCTTTGTCTATCTGTGAGTTCTTGATTTTGCCTTTGGCTTCAAACTCTCGAGCCAAACAAAGCGTCGAGTCACATTCATGACAACTATGATCATACCTCGTGGGTACCAAGGCGGCTAACTAAGTACTATTATTGCCATCCTTGTCTAGTTGACCTTTTTCGCTATCCTCTAGCAAACTCCTACATTTGCTTTTGACTTCACAAACTTGAGCCAAACAATTTGTCGGGTTGCTTGAGAATTGTGCCGGTGCATAGGCCGCTACATGGATGGTTGACGTTCCGTTATCCATAGCTTTTGGTTGGTTTTGGTCGATGTTGTCGAGGTGCTCAAGCAAGGCGGTGCCATGTTGAAGTTGCAAAACTTGATAATCTCATACCTTCTCGCACTCCAATAGGCCAAGAAAATCTCCTCGCCTCTCCTAGTGCCAAGCCGATCCTCTCCTCTGCTATTCCCAAGTGGCTCCAATAACCGCCTCTTTTGTCTCCCAAGCTACACCTCAATCCGCCTTTGACAAGCCATGGAGGCAGTGTCAAGACTCTAACACCCTCTCTTCCCCTTTGTTGTTACCTGGCCTTGCCGTGCAGTCGGTCACCCAAGGAGAACCACCCCTACCCACTAGAAACAACATTTCAAAATGCTAGCAAAAAAAAGGGGTGTCACTGTGGGCTGGTGCTACAAGGCAGCATCTCAAAACGTAAGGGACAGGGGGAGGGGGGGGGGGGGGGGGGGGGGGGGGGGGGGGGGGGGGGGGGGGGGATCTCGATGACTACTGGAAGGGGATGGAGGCGGGCAACACTAACTGTGTTTTAAAATGCACAACAAATAATACTACAGGGGTTAATGTAGAGGGCCGCCTAAGGCTAGTGTTTTACCATGCTCGCAAGGACCACATGAAAACGAGCGGGAGAGGTTGCCATCACGAGCGCTAGCAATAGCGTTCTGAAACGCTATCCGCATTGGGACAATCAAGCTCTCCACCACACAAGGGTTCTCCTGTGCCTGCGATGTGCTACGTTTTAAAATGCAAGGGTCAGAGAAGGGAGTGGCAGAGGGGGCTGGGGAGGAAAACGCCGATGGCAGGGGTTTGTTCTTCTCTTCTCTTGCGTGCTTCTCCTCCACACCAAGGGCTTTGATCATCAAGCTACACCAAGCTTTGATACCATGTCAAAGTTGACAATGCGAAAGCATAGAGACCAAGGGGAGTGAGCATGAGAGAGAGAGAGAGAGAGAGAGAGAGAGAGAGAGAGAGAGAGAGAGAGAGAGAGAGAGAGAGAGAGAGAGAGAGAGAGAGAGAGAGAGAGAGTCTCCTAAACCAGTCAACTTTGGCAATAAATGAATAACTGAATGTGTATACAATGGAGGCAAGGGGTTGCTTCTATAGCAACCTCAGTAAATTTCCCTACCCAAGACTTTGACAAATAAGTAAAATAAATACTTTAAAGCCAAACTAAATAATGGGATCACATGGGGTAGTTCACTTGAGATGCCAAAACTCTAACAAAGACATCATCCTCTTTGTAGGCCTCTGATGTTGTAGGATGGAAGCCATCAGCTGCTTGATCTGTGGTATTCATCACTTCCCTTGGCTTTTTTAATAATGTCTCGATTTCTATTTCAGTTGTGGGATTCTCAGCTATCCTTCCAGGCTCAGTGGGACTCCTTGTGAGGACACTAGAATCTCTATCCTACCCTTTAGGTTTTTTGTGGATGGTTCCAACAAAGCTTGATCTGTTTGGATCATCTTCTGGCACATCTCCAATCTTTGCTTTTCAAGCTCCGTGTATGGGTGATTCATCCATCTCTGTTCTTGAGTCTAGTTAGTCTTGATTTATGCCTCATAAGATCTCATAAGTACGTCTAGGGGTTCATTCACTTTCTCAACTAGTATGGACCCCCCCAAACTTGCACTCTTTGGTCTCTTTTTCCAACTTAGGATTAGTTCGATTCTCTAATCTCTCTAACCTTTCCATGGTTTGTTTTATCACGTTCATGACGGCATATGCACATGGGTCCAATTTGGTATGAAGCTGAACCTTTATCTTCGGTGTGCCTAAGATATTAGGTCAGCTTTTTTGGCAATTTTTTCCCTTTGGGCACTGCCCTTTTCTCTATCAAATCCATATGCTTGGGTCCACATTCAGTATGTCTCCCCCCCTCCTTGCTTAAGTCCTTAGGGACGATAGACTGTCGTCCGGGTTGTGCAGTGCATGGGCCAAAACATTGTGTCTATGCATGGCAGATATTGACCCTATCGTGCTAGTGATGTCAATGCATGTACACACACTATGTGGTGCAAGAGGTGGGTCTTGAGTAGTGTATCAAGGGTTGTTGATGGCGAGGTCTCTTGTGTTGGAACTCTCGTGAAGAGTAATTCTTGGAATAGTTGAGCACGTTCTTTGATTGCGTGATACACAGGGTTTGTAGCAGGAGTACTAAAATTGGTGGCAGGGTTGTGGATGATGCTCTAATCTTTGGTACCCACTTGTATTTGACTATATTTGGATTTGTCTGGAAGACCCTTCTACAACCAGCCTGCATTTTGGATCTAATTTCTGGTTTTCTTCTTAGGTTTCAAACCCACTTTGTCATTTGTAATGGTGGTCTCCGTTGTTGAGGTGGGTAGGATGGTTGCACAATAGGCTTCTTGTCTGTGTGCAATAGCTTTTTAGGCACCCAGATTTATGGATGGTGGTTGAAGAGTTGATTTTTAGGTAGCCAAATTTGCATGGCTCCCTGCATGTTATGAAGGTGAGAAGAGATCTCTCATGAAGGTGTAATTGTATCGGATGGCTCGTGCTTTGTCAACTAGAAATTGCTAAGACTTGCTTTCCGCTCTTCCTTACTGTATGCAAATGGCACCTTCAATTGCCCCCCTTTAAGTGTAAGCTCCAAAATTTTGGCATCCCAATCTAGGATTGCTTTCTAGGTTTGCATCCATGGAACTCCCAATATTAAGTCTTTATTCATATGCTCATCCGCTATGCATATGAAAGTATGCGAGCAAGAGAATCCATGAACCATGATATTCAAATTGATTTTCTGTAAAGTTAGAGTTACTTTCTTGTTGCATCCCTTGACAGTAGCCCAAAAATACTCAAATGGTCGAGTAGTTGCTTTGCGATAAGTAGGATAGCTGATCGCATTGAATCTGGCACATATATTTGCCAAGGCCTTGACCATGTAATTCTCTTTCAGATTCACTGTGATCCACATATCAAGTCCATCCAACAATTCGTCATCAATTTCAACTTCATCATCTGCTATGGGTTGAATCTAGAGGGTACTGAGGGGTAGAACTTGAGGAATCGGTTTCCTTGCTGCTTTCCTCTTCAAAACGCAAATACATGCTCCTCCTTGGCTTCCTTAATCACTTGTTTTCATTTAAGTTTTCTTTCTTTCGTTGCATGCATTCTTTGCAAAAGGTCATTGGTCAAGGGTAGATGATGTTTGAGGAGTCGACATCCACTAATCCTATTTTCCATGATTTCTCCATCTAAGGTAGCTAGTTTGACAGCACCACTCGATGAAACATCTTCAATGACAAAATGACCATGTCCTTTTATCTTGAACTTGGATATATGTTGTTTCAATGAGTATACTAGAACCAAATCCCCTGGTTTGAAAATTTTTGTTAGCAACTGTGAGTCAAAAAAATTTCTATTTTTGTTTCTGTACATATATGTGGGCAATGGCTGCTAATTGATGTTTGTCTAGTCGTTCTAATTCCTCGAGCCCTTCTGACAACTCGTGTCCCTTCCATTCAAACTCGTGTGAAACTTTGAGAGTGGGTAATAAGAACTCCATTGGCAAGATTGTGTCTAATCCATAGACCAAGTTAAAAAGAGACATGTTCAAGGCTATTCTGAATGAAACTCGAGACACCCACAAGGGTGAATGACGATGCATCTCCCAGTTTGTTCTTCCTGAACTAACAATTTTAGTTATTACAGAGCTTAGGATCTTGTTTGTATGTTCTTCTTGACCATTTTCTTGAGGATGATAGGGTGCAAATTTATTATGGATTACCATGAACTCGTTTAATAAGTGTTCTATCACCTCATTGAGGCAATGCGATCGACGATCACTTTACAAGCTCAATAGGAAGCCCGTACCTAGTGAATATGCATTCGTACAAGAATGCAGTTGTGGTTCTAGCATTCTTCTTCCAGTGGCTCATGCCTCGGCCCATTTGGTTAAGTAATATATGGCCACAATAATATATTGCATTTGAGTTTTGTATGTCGGTGGTTATATTGGACCCACAAAGTCTATACCCCACTTAGAAAATGCATGTGCTCCCATCAATTTGTGTTGGCATCTTTGCTCATTGACATGAATCGCATCGGCGAACAAATTCTTATAGTGTAAGCTATTGGTCTTTTCCTCGTCAATAGAGCTGATTCCCAATTGGAATGAGCTGGATGTATTCAAAAAGCTATTCCAAGTTGGCACTTAGATTTAGAGATGTCACATTCAGAGAATTCAAATAGCACTTCAAACTATTGGAAGGCAAAATTGGAAATTAAAAGTAAAAGACATTGTGACTAAAACTGGAACTGGAGTTGTATTCAAAATAATCAGTCTACAACTTGTGAGCATTAAGTATGCCAGTGAATGGTTTTGGAATTATAGAAAGAGAGAGTGTGCAACAGTACAAGATGTTACAAGATTATTACAAAGTGACACACAAGTCACAAGAGTTCCAAACGCCCAAGATTAAAAAGTCCCTAGAAATGAATAGTGGGTCCTATTTATAGGCTGTCGGACTAGTGTCTGACTGATTGTGCACTATCAGTTATTGTGGTAACTTGCTGGTTATTGCTTCTGGATGCTTCTGATGTTTGCTAGTCCTACTAGATGTAGTTTTTGCCTTCTACATTGCTCCTCTCTTTTCTTGAATTTTGGTGTATACCAAAATTTCTAGATGATGATTTCTAGACTGTTTTCCAACTGCCCAATAACGGTTCCCAGTTTCTTTTTGTATCTCTTGTTTTTGGGTAGACAACTCTCTTATCTTAGGATAGGACTCCAAAGGTACCTGTTGCTGAAACCATTGGATCTACTTCATCTTGCAAAAGGCCAGTAGTAGAACACCAATTAACTCACCCAACAGCAAACCCTCTTCTTACCAGGTGCCTTCTTCTTCTTGGATGGTGTCTGGGATGCCTCCAAGGTAGTGGTTCCAACATTTTCTTTCTGAATCAGTTTGAACAGTGCCTCTTGCTCCAGCTGGTCCTTCCTTGCAATCTTCATTTCCACTTCATAGGGTGTCATAGCATCCCAAGTCTTGGTCTCAGCATCATACAGAGTGTGTTTTCCTTCTTGTTTGGCATGTCCTGGCTAGTTTGTGACAATAAGAAGCAGTGTGCATCCATCCCTAAGGCAATGGCTGGTTGCATTTAATGCATGGTTTGAACAAGATCTCAGCCTTTTCTCTAAGTTGAGGTTTAGAGCTTGCCTTCCTAGTCAGTTCCTTCTTTGAAATTTTACAGGCCTTAATTGTCAGCTGCAATAGTTGCTTTGTGATCCAAATTACTCTTTTGATTTGAACCTTCCATTGGCCATTAAAAGTTGAAATCTGCAGAGGTCACCTATTAGTTCATTGACCATAGTCTTCTAAAGTGCATCTTGCAATACATTGTTCCATGCCAATCATTCCATAGTTTCCTCCTCATACCACGTTCTGAGCCCATCAACTATTTGAAGGTATCTTTGTTGATCTATTGGCTCATCTCATGGGGTGGATAGAGAGCTGGAAAGAAGCAAGACAATTCAACTTCTTTGGCTGGGATGGCGTAGAGCAGTGCTAGAGAATCACGAACAAACTCTAGAAAATTCAAAACCATCTGATGTCGCGCAGCTGCCAAGCCTCACCATATCGATGCTAGAAAAGCGAGAACCACAAACATAAAAATTGTCAATCCGTGGGATGTAGCTGACCCGACTAGTTCATTGAGGCTACAAGAGATAGCTAATCTCTTGAAAAACCCATGTCTAAGTGGTTTCTACCTAACGTGGTCTCAAATGTGTGTCAGACATCAAAAGCTACGCTCCTTTTATTGCAAGCTTATCCGGATAAATTTGTGTAGCTACGAGACTTTGAATGCAACGAAATATGCCTAACATGAGCAGAGTATCCTTAACACTCTCATGTGCTCAAATCAGGAAAGCACTCACAACTTGGAGAAGATGAAGAAGCTCAAGGCACACAATAGAGAGTATATTGCTTAGTGGACAATGGAAAGATAAGTTAGCCCTAGAGTGATGTGCGTATATACAATGCAAGGGGGGGAAACCTCCTAGTGAGGGAAAAAATGCCCGATGGTCCTAAGTATGTTGTGTTCACACTCATCACTACCACACATATGGTAACATAATATACTAAGCAACAAGTGTAATCATTGTAATGTGCCAGAGATAGAAGTTGGAAGCTACTCAACCTTCACAAATGGAAAAAGGAAGTAGGGGAAGAATTATATAGTGAATCCAAAAAGGTCATTCCCTTTTGTAATTATTTTGTACATGTATATCTTTTAGTAGAATCTGATTGTTAAAGATAAAAAATTATTTACTTCTTTAATTATGAAAGTTTTATAGAGTTTCTTCAAGGGAATATGTGAACCTAGCACGATACACTCCCTCACTCTTTTCCTTTTGCTCCCGTCGTTGTGCTCTCCTCTCTCCTCAAAGCGCCCCTCATCATCCTCATATCTCTATAAGCGTCTTTGCTCTTTCGCATGCGATACTTGAGTCATTACTATACATATGTCGATTGAGATGTACTTGACATATAGATTACTACTTATAATTTTTTTATTGGCAAGCTAAAAAGCTAGATAGTGATGCACTCCCTCTTTGTCTCTCTTGTTGCTCATTGTTGCTCTCGTTCCTTTGCTCACTTGCATTGTCATGCCTATCACCCCCCCACTGTCTTGAAGATGGGTCACTTACTTGTATATATAGTGAAGCTATAAAATTTTAAGCAAGAAGAACCCTCCATTTGTCATGCATTGGTTCACTTCAAAGAAAGTCTTAAAAAACATCTAATTGGTTCTTTGTGTGTGTGTGTGTGTGTGTGTGTGTGTGTGTGTGTGTGTGTGTGTGTGTGTGTGTGTGTGTGTGTGTGTGTGTTTGTTTAAGAATGATGTATCAACAATAGTTTGATTTCACAAACTATTGAACCATACAATGGGACTAGAGATCGGTCAATGTGTAAACAACCAAACCTTATGTATACTTTAGATAACAAGTAGATAAAGTTAAGACTACAATTAATATTTATACTTGACACCGACATATAGTGTATTACATGTTATTATTAAAGAATTGTATACAAGGTTTATCTATTACTAATAACAATAACCGAACAGTGGATGATCGTTTGTTGCTGCTACAGTTGTCATTTTTGTAATCCCAAGGAAAGAATCTCTTAGCTGTCACCATCCAAGAAACACAAGCCCATCAGAACTGGGATTACATGGGAAGACAGGTGTCAACGACTCCCTCCCCTTGTTATCAGTGTCAAAAATTATAACAAAACCTAACAACATAACATAGATCAAATATTATGTTTAGAGAATGAGCTATTTATTTACGATAATGTTTACATCATTTAATTCCACAAAAAAATCAAACAGCATCTCCTTTGTAAATTGGATCAATTCTCGCAATTCCCAATCTAATGACATCTCATTCGAGATCCCCACTTGAGGATTAAGGCTCTTTTAACAATCTCTGGACAAATTTCAAAGTGAATTACAAACATTTGTTTTTAAAAAATTATGCATTTATCCACCAAGAATGGATAGTATCGAAAAACACTTGTCAATTATGTATCACCACTATATACTTAGCTTCATCAAAAGTGAGTTCCTACATATAAAGATAGAATAATAAGAACTTTGTGTCCAGCAACAATATTTGTTCTTGCAAATATTGTTGCTAGAATTCCAATCAACATTAGAGTAGCACATAAAATTAAATCAAGTTTGTGAAACATGAGTCCCATATATATCGCTATTAAAGCCCCAAACCATTGAAGTTTTATCTACGAGATACTGCCAAATCTCAACTTGATACTACATCCAGTCAAAGTGTGCAATTTAACAATTAAAAACAATGAAGAATCATCTCATATAGAGAAGGAATATGAAGGGGTTCGACAGATGTGGCTGCATATCATACCAAACCAAGAAAATTTGTGTGTAGGCATATCCATGCATTCATTTTCATCTTTAACATAAAAGATCAAAACAAAAAAAAGGTATTTTTGTACATCAGTAATCTGATATCGTGCTATGTATGCCTGTGTACAGTCATGATAATCTCACCCATGCATGTTACGAAGATGATGGCAATCTGAGATGATCATAAGAAAGAGCCAAAACAAGCCAAGTTTCTCTACATAGTACTCCTCGAACTTAGCATAAAGGAGCTTAATATTGTGTGGGTGTTTGTGTGTGTTGTTGTGTGAGTGACAAAAAAATTACGCCCTTAGGCAAGACAGTCGAGTCAAAGATTATGAGGCGGTGGGATAAAAAAACTCAAGAGACCAAAACTAGATATTTTGTGTGTCTCCTCATTTTCAAACAACCAATATAAAAAACCCAAAAAAATATAAGCTGATCACTTTTTGATGCATGACTGAATATAGATGTAAATTTACTTATTGTTTTGAAAAAAGCAATGATGCATGACTGAATATTGGATGCAAAACTCAATGTTTTGAAAAAAAACCATGTATTGAGTAGGTGCAGATGCACCTACCTGTATTCTAGATCAGCTTCCTTCATAGTTTCACAAATGAGAAATGTGTATACATATAGGATGGCCGTCACAACAACCACCACCATTAAGAGGATAACCACATGTTGAACATCCAACCATCATCATCTTTGTGTTAATGTGCCTGCTTGTGTTATGTTGATGCCATTGGAGGAGGCCATTGTGTATCAACAAGAATTACCTCATCTAATGACCCAGAGTTGGATCGCATCCATAGCTTCATGTAGATGGGTGAGAGAGAGAACTCAAGTTGATGCATACTACGACACTTGGGGGATGCAACCAAAGCAGATGTGTATCTTAGCTTTATGTGTATCATACCAATGTGGCCAAAATGGGTGTAAGAAGCTCTACAGAAGAATTTGCCTGATAGGGAGCTACGCGCGTGCATGCGTGTGTGTGTATGTGTGCGTGTGTGTAGAGTGAAAATCTGTAGAGGAGGGCTTCTTGTGTGTGACTGTGAGTGTGAGTGTGTGTGTGTGTGTGTGTGTGTGTGTGTGTGTGTGTGTGTGTGTGTGTGTGTGTGTGTGTCAACACACTTTGCATGGTGTGAGGGTGGTTGTACATGAGCGCAAAAGATGCTCGTTGTGCAAGTGTGCAGCAGAAAAGGACCATGTGTGTGCAGAGAGCACGCTTACATGCATGAGCTTGTGCTCAAGAGAAAGAGCCAGATCATGCCACGAAAGAGGGGGCGAAATATAATGCACTAGATCGATTTTTGGTGTGAAGAGACCACCAATGTTCCACCAATTTTGGACACGGGAGGTTTAATACGATGGGTGACAAAAATTCTAAAATCCGCGTAGCATTGGCCTCTAGTGTTCATATGCCAGATGATCAAGAAAGGAGTGCACATGCCATGAGTTAAGTGCAGGTTCACAACAAGCGTATTTGTACAAGTATATCATGCTTTATACACAATTTGAGAGGTGCCATGAGCACAATTTAGGACAAACGGAATGCATGTGATCCTCACTGTCGGACAATGTGGCAAGAAGAGTAGATAAGGAAAGAGAGCTTTGGCACCTATGACGTAAAATCCAGTGGCTGAAAGTCTGAACATGGAACAAGAACGGAAATGGGTATGGGCAGCCAATCCTTGTCAAGGATACTCATAATGAAAATATATGAGTAGGATAGGGAGTCCGAACAAGAATTTGGGATGAGACAAAAAGCTCTCATCTACTAAGGGTAAAAACAAGTTGTCATGTTCAAAAGAGTGTGTGTGTGTGTGTGTGTGTGTGTGTGTGAGTGAATAGATATTTGAGAGAGAGAGAGAGTTAAAAACAACCATAACTGCTCTCAAATATCTATTCATATATATATATATATATATATATATATATATATATATATATATATATATATATATGTATGTATGTATGTATGTATGTATGTGTGTGTGTGTGTATGTGTGTATATATATAGATAGATAGAGAAAGAGAGAGAGAGAGTCATCGTCAAAGGTTAGGTTGACATATGGGACCAATTAAAACATGTAGCATGCTTGAAGACTATGGATTTAACGGTAGCAACTGACGAAATTAATCCATGAAGTTTCTACGATAGAAAGAAGCGTAGGCCATGATCCATTCTAAAATGTTAGAAAAGGAAGTTTGTTGTGATAAAAATTTGAGAGCTCAATTGAGTAAGGGATGACGCTTATACTCTCAAATTCTCAAGGGACGTAAAGTCAATACAAAAGAGGCTCTCTTACACTGCCTCAATGCTTGGTCTCACATTTAAGGGAGTGGGAGCTAATCCAAATGGCTCGTATGGTACAAATTGTGGGTAAGGGAATAGCTCGCACATGTAAATGGTTGAATGCAACATTCTCTCAAAGAGAAACATGCTTTTGTACTTTGGAGAGAGAGAGAGAGAGAGAGAGAGAGAGAGAGAGAGAGAGAGAGAGAGAGAGAGAGAGAGAGAGAAAACACAAAATGTTGGTGTAGGGGAAGAGGGGGTGATCAACCCCCCTGACTACCAGAGCATAATACCCATACAATGTGAGACGATATCTGTGAGATGTGTACCCCTTGGCCCCATATATATGAGTGCCCAAGGGAGTCCATACTGGGCGGGCAACCGCCCCAAACTTGGGCGGTCCGACAAAAGTGCAACCTATAGATGGGTGGCCAGCTTGAAGACATAATAGTCGTACAAGTATGCCGTAGACCTGTGTGAAGCCGCAGAGTGGTGTAAATCTAACACCCCCTTTTAGCACCTGACGCTGAACAAACCGCATGAAGCTGAAGGTATGAGGCAAATGATGAAGATGTCTGCTGTAGTTTGGGGTGTCCCGACCTTCGAGAGATCTCCATGGTAAAGTACAATCACGAGCAGTGTAGAAAAATGTTGTACTCCGCTGATACAGGGTGAAGATACTCCGTGTAGGTCCGGAACTGAGTGTGGAAAAAACTCCTTATTGTAAAAGAAGTGATAATAGACCTACAAGAGTTCTGCCTAATAAGGTATGTGATGTCTGTAGTCAAAACGTCTATAGAAAATGGGAAAGCTCAGAAACTGTCATGAGAATGACCGTAAGCTTGTCAATGCATGAACCTGCAACCCACTGTGGCCAGGTGGATAAAGCTGTGTAAAACTCCAAGAAAGCCAGATGTAGCAATTTGCACCGTAACTCCTCCAAAACAAGGAAAGCTAGACTAAACAGTCTGCACTGTAGAAGCTACCATAAGCTATAGCTGTCATTGATAAACTGCACGACCACCACTGGATGGTGCCTGTCAGTAGGTAGGGTAATCCAAGACGATGGCAAAGCCAGACTCCACAGTCTGTGCTGTGAAGGGCCTTTGAGAAGAGGTGTGATCAAACCAAACTGCTTGCACCGTGATCATCCTGTATGAAGAAGGAAAGCCAGACTGAGAAGTTTTCTCCAATCCTCCAATGTCAACCAGAATAGAATCCGTGCCAACACCACCACCCAAATGCAACTCGGTGTGGCTCTCAATCTGAATGAGCTGGGAGTGGCCTACTACCCAAGTTGGGGGATAAATCTGCTATAAGGTTACCGAGGGTGAGTGTAAGAAAATCTGAAGATAGCAATCCAAATGATCAAGAGCGTAGAAGAGCAACTGCACTACCATCCAATGGATGACTCCCAATGTAGGCGCCGGATGCTTGATCTCCCACATCTCGAAGGTAAACTCCAAGAGAGTTTAAAGAATTGAAGTCCCACTCCAATCTGTAGATCCAAGCAATGAACCTGTTGAAGAAGAGATACATGATCCTCTCCCTAAGTCCATGTAGATTCTTTTGTGTAAGCAAGTGATATGACGTGTCGAGGTCAAGTGGTAACTGTCTTAGACGTCCACCCAAGATGGTGGTGTCTTTTTGGGAATGTCGGAATTCCATATGCCTTGAGCATGGTCATATCTTGTGGGAACTCCTATGATGAGTGCATAGTTGTGTCCATTGCAAACCACGAGTCACCACCCCCTCTGGAGTGCGCATCTGCCAAATGATGGCTGGAATGAACAATTCTCTCAAGGATCGTATGCCCGTGTATGGTCAAGCCGTTGTAAAAGGCACCACAACTCCAAAGATGTAGCAGTACAAATAACCACTCAGACAACCATCGGATGGTGTCCAGACAAGCAAAAAGTATCAACCATGCAAAAGGATGAACGTCCAGCCTGCTGTGTCAACCCAAAAATCAACTGCTAAGAGGCTGGATTTGTTGTTGTACAACAAAAAAAACATCGGGCTTGTACGCCACCAAACGAGACGGGAGCGTTGCAGAAGAAGGAAATGGGTATTCCCTGTGTATCTCAGCTATCTAGGGGCTGAAATGAGAGATAAAATAGCAGGTAACAATGGTCCAAAAAAGCATCGGATGAGGAGGGAAACCACTTATGAAAGGCAAGGATGCCTAGAGGCAATAGAGGAGGGTACCAAGGAAAGGCAAGATCAAGATCCTCACCTTTTATGCTATAGGAAAACACAGCAAACCTGAAAACGCAACAAGTAGAACTTCTGCTCCAAAAGAGGTAGATGCCCGACTGTGGATGTAGGCAATGAGGGTATAGGGGGATGGAGGAGTAACTCTGCCAAATGAAGATGATGGGCCTCCCCACTATTGAAAATGCAAGCACAAGAGGATCGTAGGGGCGCGAGAGGAAAAAAAAGAAAGTGTCCTTCCCAGAAACACATCCAGATGTCCCAAAAACGCTGGTGAACCTCCAAACGCTAGGATTGAGGTGAAAATGTTGATGGGGTGTTGATGATCACTGGCCTTGTGAAGAGGATTTGCAATCTAAAGGCTAATCACTGGCTGTGTGTGGGTTGATCGTTGTAGGATGTGCTCCCCAATGCTGGTTGTTTTCTTGCTGGACAGCTCCACCAAAAAACACAGGTACATGTTGAAAACGCAAGTGGAGGGAGGGAGTTTTCCACAATGAAAATGCGTGGGAAGGCCAGCGCTGGCTGTTTTTACTCCTAAGAGAAGAACGTGATGCAGATGATGATGCGCTTGGAAAGCTCGTTTTGATACCATGTGAGAGTGCACGTGTTCAAAAGTGTGAGAGAGAAGAGAGAGAGACAAAGACAGAGAGCACAAAACACTGTGTAGGGGAAGAGGGGGCGATCACCCCCCTCACTACCAGAGCGTAAGACCCGTACAACGTCAGATGTTATATGTGAGATGTGTACCCCCTGGCCCCATATATATGAGTTCCCAAGGGAGTCCATGTTGGGTGAGCGACCGCCCTAAACCTGGCTGATCGGACAAAAGTGCACCTATATATGGGTGGTCAGCCCGGAGACATGCTAACCGTACAAGTATGCCATAGACCTATGTGAAGTAGCAGAGTGGTGTAAAGCTAACAAAAGATCAATGACATGCATGATTTCATAGCACAACCTCAATGTTATACCACACCTTTCGGTCTATCATAATGGTCGAAACTCTTGCAAAAATAAACAACTAAGAAATCTTATTTTGCTTTCATTTCTATCACATTTTAAGGTACCAATTGCACGTAAGTGTACATGAACAAATAGTTTGCACCTTATTGTACTAACATTCTTATGCATTGTTCTAATTAAGCGATGATGTAAATCATCTTAATGCAATGTGAAAACTGCTTTGAGGCTACGCGCTTTGTGAAAGCATCTGCAAGGTTGTCATCCATATGAACCTTGACTATCTTGATGTGCGTGCTAGTTAGTATGTCCCGTATTGAAACGTTGCAAGACCTTGTGGATATATGTTTCATGAGATAACTCCAGTATTCCATGTTTTTTTAATACACATACCAAGAAAGTGATTTGTGTTTTAATGAGAGAGAGAGAGAGAGAGAGAGAGAGAGAGAGAGAGAGAGAGAGAGAGAATTACCTTTGCGAAGCTCCTCTTCACCCTTGGTGAAGCCCCTCTTCACAAATGGTGGAAAAGTCTTGGTCTTTCAATGCTTGATGCTTGAAGTTGTTGATGCTCTTCGAACTTGGTGAAGCCCCTCTTCACAAATGATGGAAAAGTCTTGGTCTTTCAATGCTTGACTTTTGAAGCTGTTGATGCTCTTCGAGCTTGAAACCAAAAAATTTATTTTGAATGCTTTGGTGAAGCCTTGGGAGGCTTTGAATGATTGATGGGATGTTCTTTGAAGCAAACCCTTTGAATGTATGATGCAAGGCTGCCTATAGAAAATGCCTCTTTGAAAACTCTAGGCCTTGAAGCTCCTACTTGATGGCTTTTTGTTGCCTTTTGTCTTTCTACTGGTGGGAAACGCCTCTCGCTTACTTGCTTGGGAAATGGGGCTTTCAAGGATGATGGCTCGTGAGAATAGCCCCTTGATGGGTGTTGACTTTTCGCGGGCTATGCAAGCTAGGCAGAACGTGGGACTGCACTTTGTTGAAGCTGAAGGAGTTGAGTTGCACGCGAGAGCACAAGCTTACGGAGCCAAAAAACGCTTTGAATATACTTCACCGCCGGGTTGAAGGCGGAAGGCTCGCGTGCTGCGGCGTGGGAATGACCCCCTGGAGGACCCAAAAATGAAGAAAACTCTAGCTCACCACGTGGATGACATGGGCTTGCTTGTGATTAGCTTCCAAAAACCGACAGAGAGAAGCCTCTCTCTCTCTCACACACACACACACACGCACACACACACACACACCTTTTTTTAGCATAAAATTGGGAATGAGGATGAGAGAGCTCTTGGGCTCAGAATGCAAAGGTTGGGGGCTCGTCGGAGAGATTGCATCGATCACTTTGAGATGATGTGAATATTGTTATTTATTACAAAGGCGGAGAGATTAATTGAAGATAAAACTAGGAGAAAATTCACACAAGAAAAAGACTAGAAAAGCAATAATGGGTGCTAATATTCTCGCTAATCAAGTCTACCTAGCCATGGAGGGTAGTGGCCTCATGGGTGTACCAAGGACATGCCCTCACATAGATAGATTATGACTTAATTAGTGAGAGATGCAAATAGTTAGGAAGCCAATGGATCGTAACAATGATTAAAACTCTAATAGAGATGCTAACCACTAACACACAAAAGTGTAACAACAAAACCTAGCTAGCAAACCATGGTGCTCTGATACCACTTGATGGGAATGGGATCGTGCTAGCTAGGATGGGTGAAAGAGAAACATCGTGCACACAAGTGAGAGTGTGTTGGCCAAATTATCACTCAAGCGAATTAGGTTCCAAGATCAATTAACTTGGACTCATAAACTAGCCTCTCCCCAAAACTCTGGAGGTAAGTCCACCATACATAACATGGCTGTGACTCTCTTTTGCATTGTCTTATTCATACGCTTAACAATGCCATTTTGAGGAAGTGTGTACGGTGCAATAAATTTTCATTCAATGCCTCTCTTGGTACAAAATTTCTTGAGCACAGTGGAGACGTACTCTTCCCCATTGTCATTGCGCAAAGCCTTCGGCTTCTTGCATGACTAGTTCTCTACCATTGCAAGGAATTTTTGGAACATAGAAAAACTTCATCTTTCCTCTTCAATAGGTAAGCCCACACCTTCCAAGTAGATTCGTCTATGAATGTTAGAAAATATAACGCCCCCCCTATAGATTGATCCGGCATAGGCCCACATAGATCACTATGTACCAAGTCGAGAGGATTCCCTAACTTTCTATGAATGGTGGTAGGTAACCCTAGTCTATTTGCCATTAATGCAATGCTCACACAAGCTAAAATCAAAACCATTTAGGACAAGTAAGTAGGCCAAACATTGAAGTTGTTTCATTCCTTTTTGACGCATATGACCAAGCTGGGTATGCCACAACTCAGTAGAAGGAATCTTGGCAACATAAATTGAATTTTCTTTCTGTCATAATAATCAATATCTAATTCTCCTAAATGATTTTCTCATATTAAACTGATCATTTAATGTGGGGAAGTGCCAGGGGAGAAAAAGCTAGAATATTGGTTAAGCTAGCAGACCGGCCACAATAGGGATCCAAAGGAGGGAAAATAGGGATCCAAAGGGGGGGCCATCTGCAAAAGAGCCATGTGCAACAATGGGATAAAAAGACCCTAAGGTTCAGCCCATTAAGACTTCCAAAATGCTAAGGTTCCAAAATTCAAAGGTTGTGTCCAAAGGTCAAACCTAGGGGAAATTGGATGCTTTGTGTGTACCAAAAAAGTCTTGGCAATCCCTACATGGGAGGGGGCGAGCCCTTCTTCTAGGGGATGAGAGAGAAAGTCACACACATACACGCGGGCTCCCTTTACACAAAGGGAATTAGGGACACATGTCAGCTCCCTAGCCCAGATGCCCACAAGGTGTGCCCAATTCCTATTGGATAGCCTTGGAGGTGGACCAATGAGAATTAGGCTAGAGTAAATCTAGTTTAATTAATTTAAAAACACTTAATAAAAGAACCAATGAGAATTAAGTCTCCTAGAAGACTATTGGGCAATCTCCCAAGGGGTCCAATGAGCATTCAGGAGCCCAATGGCTTGCCTGATTCCTATTGGCCAGGAGGCAAAGGGGTCCAATGAGAGTTTAATTGAATTATTAATTAACCTAAAGCTCTCACAAAAGGGGAAAGGGGGACACATGTCAAAAGGCTATCACTTATGCTGCTTAATGGTGATAGGCTAGCCCTGGGGAGGTCCAATGGGGTGAGAGCAAGAGCATTTAGCAAGAGGGCTCGCCCAAGAGAGAGGGGGGGCTGATTTTTGCAAGGCATTATCACACACACACACACTCACACAATCTCATGTGTGAAGAAAGAGAAGACTATCTCTTCCCAAGCTTTAATGGAGAGCTCATCACCTACTCCAAGCTTGTGAGATAGAAGCCTACATCGACACTCTCTTGGCATGTGGATGCAAATCCAACCAAGAGCCAAGCTTCAATGCATGCTCATCTCCTCTACCAAGCTAATTACTAAGCTAAATCTATGCTAATATGAGTGATTATGTGAGGAGATGTACATCTTTCTCGTAAGATACTCCTTCTTCCTCTCAATCTACTCTCATACCCTGCTAGCTCTCACCATCTTCGAAGGTGTGTGAGGTCTTGGGTCTGAGAACGGGGATAATTAAAGTTGTGTTTGTTAAGTGTTTTGCTTAGTGCATGAAGCTTTCATCTTCATTGCACTAGCTAGTCTTGAAGGAACACAAAGAATTGTATTGTACAATGTCTCTCTTGATGGGAGAAACCATAATACAAAAGCCTTTTGGAGGGGGGACGGGCTCCATGCAAATCCGGTCCTCAACTGTTGTCAATAGCTTAATTTCTCTCTCTTTTGAAAGTATTGTTGATGCTATCTAACTAGGTGTTATGCTTTTTGTTGCTCTCTCCACCCAAGCACTCTTGTAATTCTCATTAGGAATCTATTCTAATGAAATGCCCACTATGTTCATGCTAATTTCCGCTACACACAAGTTATTAGGCCATTAAATGTTACACTTTCATAGAAGAGACATACAAAGGGTACAATAAGCTAGAATTTTGGCCCTTCAATATGACCAAATTTCCCTTGCAAATCACCCGAGAACCATTGCCAAAAACTGTACTATAGCCAAAATCATCAAGCTGATTGACTGACACTAAGCTCTTAGTCAATTTTGGCACATGTCTGACACCTTGAAGCATAAATTTGGTGCCATTATGCATACATAACTTCACATTTCTAATTGTGAGTGTTGAATGTAAGCCATATAAGGCCATCGATGGTGAGCATGCGATGGATGTTGATGTCGAAGAGAAGTGTGTGTGTGTGTGTGTGTGTGTGTATCATGGAACACACCTCCATCAATGTCTATCGGCCAAGCCGCAAGCAATCTCAATCTATAGCCATGATGTGCACGCATGTGTGTGGCATGCATAGTCACACCCTTCTCAAGCTTCTTTGCTTCAGCTTTTCACCCTCACAGTTGTTGTCCCCAGTGCTACAAATCTTGATGGTTTGCCAACACTATTGTAGGAGGCTTCCAACACTGCTTTAATTTTGGTGTATTAAACCTTGGCATGAATTAAAAAACAACCAACACTAAACTTTCTCTCTTTCTGCTTGTCACTTAAGCGCACCACTGGATGGTGCCAAGTTCTCTCTCCAATGTCTCTATTATTCCGCTTGAATGGTTCACCCGCTTCAAGCTTAGCTCACATGTATGCAATGATTGTCGACTATCAATATCCGCACACAGTGAGTGGTTCACCCGCTTCAAGCTTAGCTCACATGTATGCAATGATTGTCGACTATCAGTATCTGCACATAGTGAGTGGTTCACCTGCTTCAACCTTAGCTGCACTAAGATCACCTATATACAGTGATTGTCAACTGTCAATATCCACACACATAGCCTCAATCCTAATCTCTTAAGCAACCTTAGCACTTCCTTGAGAGGCTGCACACATCGGGGAAGTTGAGCATCTTCACCAACCTTGTTCTGATACCACTTGTGGAGAGGGAGCGGGAGCAGTGCATAAGTGCATGTGTGCAAGGGAGAGAGAGAGACAACCATATGGTCTCGATATGGTGGAGCTAAAGTGAGGATTATCCCCTCACTCAATCCCTTATTCTATTGACCATAAACTGAATAAGGTTAGTTACAGATGGGTTAGTAATGGGCGCTCGACCAGTTGGCCTGAATCCAAACATGAAGGATGACTCTGCTTGTCCTTTTGAAGGCCAACCAAGCTCCCCTTTTTTCTACACAAATTGGAAGGACACACATCTATATACTCTCGCTTTTTTTAGCAATGCTCACAAATTGTGAGCTATGGATTAATTAACCAAAAAATCACATTACACTCTGATGCAGCCCCTATGCCATGAGATACAATCAGCTCACAAAAAGTTCATAAAACATCACACAAATTTTGGGCTTTTACAAGGAGCCCATACCCAATACCACTCATCACCTGGTTGGTAAGGGAGCCACCCTAGCAAATAGAAGCTATGCAAGACCAGGTACAAATCTTACCACCGCAATAGGGGGGGGGGGGGGGGGGGGGGGGAGCACTCTATCATCATCTGCATGGACTCCGTCAATCATAGAACACCTCGAAAGAGTCGCATCTGAGCGATCACAAGGGCATCCATAGGCTATAAATCGCGATCTTGCCCCTGCTCCCAAAAAAGGAAACTAATACTATGACCTTGCCCTTGGAGCATGCCAAAAAGAGGGTTATTAAAGCAAATATTTAAACAACTTAGAGCTCTATGACTCTACTACACATTGTATACATATCTAGGCATTGTTGGTAGAGAACTCTTTCACCTGCCTTAGTCCATGAGAGACAGAGGTAATGGTCTCTTGTGATTGATGACTAGGGTTCTCAATCAATGAGAGATACTTGGGTGGGTTCACAATGGGTTTGGAGAAAGATGTGATTCTCTTCCCTAATGGAAGCATGAGCACACACATAAGGACACGTGCTACTATCAACATAAAGAGAAATAAAAATTTCCCAAGTAGCTAGACTTCCTCCTTGTGAAGATGCACTCAAGAAGTATTATATAGAGTGTCACAAAATTGCGAGAATTTTGAACCATTTTCTTGAAATTTTTAACCGACTTTTCTTCCTTTTATGAAGGTTTGAAACATGCTAAACTACTTTTGCATTATGGCTCTAGGCTGCAATAATGCAAACCTTGCCCAAAGAGTGTCTCCTACACCCTCCTTGTGAAGATGCACTCAAGAAGTATTATATAGAGTTCCACAAAAGTGCAAGATGTTCAAACTATTTTCTTGAATTGCTTTAGTGACTTTTCTTCCTTTTATCAAGGTTTGAAACATGCTAAACTAGTTTTGCATTTGGCTCCAGGCTGCACTAATGCAAACCTTTCCCAAACAATGCCTCCTACACCCTTTACAATGTTGCCCTATTTGAGCCAAGGCTCATGCATAACATCACACATTAACATGTGTGGTTAATGTGCATCTGTGCGCGCGCACGTGCACGTGCACACACATACACATCAATGAGCAGAAAAGAGTGTGATCCCACACTCATGGAACTCGACTTCCCTTAAAGTGTGAAACACCTCTAATGGGTTGGCTAACCAACAACATTCTTGGAAACTAACTCCTTAGAGATATATATAAACAATGGTTTTATGATTGCTCCTTCCATGATGACTGGCACGAGTGAAAATTTTCATAATTCTACTCTCTTGAACCAAGAAGCCAAAAAGTCTTATTTTATTTATTGAGATAAGGAGCCACCCTGTCTCAAAATCTATAGTACCATCATGTAATCTTACTTGCGTGATCAAAGATTCTTAATGTACATAGGGTTCTCGAGTTGAAGAGAGCTCATATTTCACATCAATGATTTTAGCATAATTATTTTCGAGGCAAATTCAATCACTCTCAGTGAAAGTTGAGCTCTAACATCAATGGAACGCTATGGCTACCTCTCCATACATGCAAACTATTCATGTGATTTGGGAGTGAGAATTTCATTACCCACATGTATCTCTCGTGACCTAACATGCTAAACATAAGTCATTCTTCTGTCGTGTTATGGTACCGAATTTGTTTACTAGAGGCAGTGATCATGTACGCTACATTTGGTTATCAATAGGGACAATTGCGTATCGCAAGTCGCACAGTTTCAAGTTGGTCAATAACATTGGAAACAATTGGTCTCAGTGTTTGCAAGAGCATATGAATTTGCATACATGTACTCACAACTCCGGTACGTGAAGAAAGCATACTAATGTTTGTATGCAAACATGGACTTAATGTTGTGTTGGTGGATGGGATGAATCCTTTACCATACTTGCATGGACGGTAAGGATGCCATGAATGCACGTGCGCACGCGCGTGCGCGCACACACACACACACATGTCTCTGTGAAGTAAGGTGTGTGTATAAAAGTGAAATGTATATATGTTTACAAGGTAGATCTAGGCATCAATCGTAGGAATACTTGCAAACTAGCGACATTAGGAATCGTTGGAGATATGTTCTTTAGGAGGGGCCCACAAGAGGAGGGGGTAACTTTTTAGGGATACCCCCCTTCACCTCAAGTTAGTGCACCAAAAAAAGGTGCAATTTCACATCTGTGTGTAAGAGAATTTCTATCGCATCAAACAAATAAAAGCTTATCTTACGATTACCCGATGTGTTTGGGGGTACCTTAGCAAGTAGCCAAGCAAAAGGGAGCTTGACAACATTGTGACAACCCAATATGTTCCATATGCATGTACATGCATGAAAAGAGACATACGAATCGTATACAAGTATATTCACATACTTCCATATGTGAGTAGAGTAAAATACACTATGGTTTAATAAATGGATGAGTAGATTCTTGTCGTATCGAGTAGGATTGCCAAAAACTTTTATTTTCTAAACAAACTCTCTCCAAGTTCTTGCGACAAAATTCAAAGATTTATTGGTTTTTACACTAAAACTTTGTGAAATTTTATCGGATTTCTTCAAGGCAACCGGCGGAAAATACAAAGACACGTGTATGTATGTAAGGGGAGAATATGCATCTATACTAAGGATAAAGGGGGAGGGAATTCCGGGTCTCCCCCCCCCCCCCCCCCCTCTCCAATGCCACGCGTCGAACCTCCTTCAAGCGATGGGTGTGGCCTGCAGCTCCGGGAGCACAGTGACGTAGAGAGAGAGAGAGAGAGAGAGAGAGAGAGAGAGAGAGAGAGAGAGAGGCGACAAAGCCGTCGGTTGTAGGGTAGAAGTCCCCATTTAGAGACGACGAAATTGGAGGGGCAATTGCGCACGATTTGTTGGTCCATTTTGATTGGCCATGGGCTCGGCTGATAGCCAGTGAGTTGGGGCATCTGTAGCAAAAGGTGTCATCGTCGGCAATGGCTTGTAGCAAAAGCGGCATAGGCATCTTTGTTTTCCTGTGTAACAAAAGTGCGCTCTGATAAGGGACCTTCCATGGGGGTATTTAGAGCCAAAGGCTCCAGCAAGGATCGAACCCCCTCATGGACCAACCACAAAAGAGCACGTCGACAGTCCGCTACCAAGAACTCAAACTGCACTGTTCTACTTCTGGCGCAGCTATTGCATTATTTATTGGGGTACGACTGGCTCTAAAGAGGGGCCCGGCTTTTTACTGGTACACTTACCCTACTAGTAGGTAAATAAAATACATTGTTAACCGTAGATTCTTGCCACACACAATTCCTCCGACACATGCTTGTACAGTCTGAGCTACTATATTTACATGCACGGATGAACAGTGCCGTTAAGTACGAGTTTTAATAAGAAGATCGCGTAATTGGGTCGATGGAGCTTGGACTCGACTCCCCCGATTATGGGGCAGATGCCAGCCTTCCTTTCACTCGTCAACTCACGACACACCTCCTCCTCCTCCTCCTCTTCTCTTTCATGAGCAGGCTGATCGCGCCCTGGCGAACACAAACGCGCGCGCCCGCACGCGCGCGCGCACACACACACACACACACACACACAGAGGTTCATCCAGCCAGCCCTCCTCTCTAGCTTCCATCACCGTGGCCCTTCAGGTATGTTTTCCTTCTTGGATCGAGTTTTTCATGACACTTTGCGCCAGCCTCAACTGGAAAACGCCAAAACCCGCCTTTGCTTCGCACATGGGAAATGAATGTTAATCTGGTGTTATGCGATGTGTGTGTGTGGTGTGGAGAGAGAGAGAGAG
The DNA here is from genome assembly GCF_014529385.1 of Adiantum capillus-veneris. NCBI lineage: Eukaryota > Viridiplantae > Streptophyta > Polypodiopsida > Polypodiales > Pteridaceae > Adiantum > Adiantum capillus-veneris. The sequence goes on from NC_140947.1 coordinate 144,867,690, forward strand.
AGAGAGAGAGAGAGAGAGAGAGAGAGCAATTTCTGGTGGTGTTGCTATTATGGGATACTTAGTGTTGCCCCTTGTTGTTGGATGTGTATTCCCAACTGAATAGCTGCCGCACTTCATTTAAATTCCATTGACAGGACTCTATTGCAGTGCATAGGAGCTGTTTTGGCCAATTACACCACCTGTAACAAGTGGATTGTAGTCTAGCGATGCCTTGCAGGATAATTTAAAGTTGTCTGTTTATATTCTACTCTACTGGCAATGGTAATTAGTTTGAATTGGTTTCCTTGATGGCTTCTTCACTCCTGGGGTACCTGTCTTGTTAGAGGTTAGCACGGATCCATCTGTATCGTAGAGTTGATGGAGTGTGCTACTTCTTGTTCTTTCAAGATTGTAGATTCAATGTCTTGCTTCAACTGGTGTTACAATGCTCTGCCTCGACAGCTCAGGGTTGCTTTTGCATACTCCATTGCCGCTTGCTGGTTGATGGTTTGAAGTTTGTATGGTCTACATTTTTATCGATCATCATCTCCTGTTTAGTCCATTTTGTTCCCTTGACTGCACTTTTTACCCTCTTTAGGAGTCCGAGGATCTACAGGAAAGTTTTTCACTTTTGAACCTTTACTCTTCTTACATTCTCAAATATTTGAATGCATGCATATAGTAGTGGCCAGCTCAATGTGAATAAGCAACATTTTTGAGAGGAACCTATGAATTGATGGGATCCTTTGTTAGCTATCTTGTACCATCATCACACTTGGGCATAAATCCTAGGTAGCTTTACCCACATCTATATTGGTGTGGGTTAGTGGTGTAGGACATGAGTCCTTTATGGTAGGCTTATTGTCCGTGTACTGTTGGCTTTCAGGCCTGGAAATGAGGCTATATTGCCTCTATGGAGGTAGCATAATATCGATTTATTATTATGATGCCTGTTCGCGTGCGCTGTGTTGTGGATCGTGTTGAGTTAAGTGCAATTAGCCACCTCGCTTTTAAAACTGAAATGTGTAAGCCACAAAATGATTGCTAACCAAGAAAACAACTTGAAAACGGGACACGAGATGAGGGATACAAGAAAACGTAGCACCTAATGATCATTGGGACTCAAAATGGATTGCTTGTGTTGTGTGAATAGTAGGATGCACTTGTTGAAGTTTTGGAGGTCCCCTGTCTAGAGCTGATTCGACGGTTCTTGGTTAAATTCAAGAACCATCCGCATTAGATGCGAAGTGGATGGAGTAGGAGGACCTAGCAGATACTCCTCAGATTTTGGAACTTTACCTTGAAGCATTCGGTTTAGCATCGTCTACTCCGATAGAACCCGGACTCAGCATGTTGAATCTGGTGCAGCGGGTTTGCCTAAGAGGGGAGTCACTCCTCTCCTTTGTCAACCATAGTTACCTAGAACGCGGAACGGGAACGGTGACTTGTTCCCCGCGGAACGGGGGAACGTCCGAGGGGTCCGGAACGGGAACGGCGCGGAACGGAAGGCATAAAAAACATCCAAATAACGCAATTTTTAGCTCTATTTGTCTAAATACAAGTAGTATGAGGCCATGGATTATGTGAGAAAGAGGGGGAGACGGAGAAGAAGAGAGCTTGAGCCTCGAGCCTCGTAGACTTAAAAGTTGAGACAACTCGAGAGATTCTCGAATCTTCAATGGCAAATGTGTTTCATGTAGGCTTGACTCCTTAAGAGCTTGAGAGAGAAAGACCGGTAGGAAGAGGGAGAGGTAGGAAGAGATCTTGAGAGACTCCGAGAGAAAGACTTGAGAGAGGGAGCTTGAGACTCGAGAGAGGGAGCTTGAGATAGTAGATACATAATGGAAACCTTGTGCATTGTTACTTGTGAAGGTAAGGGAGGGGGTGCATTTTATGATGGGGAGCTGAAAATTCTGTCCCCAAATTTTGGTCATTTTTTATTACTGCCCAACCGTTCTGGGCGTTTCGAGTTGCTCCGGTTGCCTCGTTCGGGTTTGGCCAGGTTGTTTGGAATGGCCAGCCGTTTCGAGTCCCCGGAACGTTGTTCCGGCGTTCCATAGCCCTAGAATCCCGTTCCTTGGTAACTATGTTGTCAACAGATTACCTCGATTGAATAAGGTCACTCATGTCCCCTTTGGGTTTCAGAGATATTGATAGGCTGACAATATTCTGCTGTATAACTTCATGCAATAGAATTCCCAAAATTGAACATGAATGATCTGTACTCTTTCATCTGACTTGTTTGAGTGCAGGAATTGAAAGACGAAATGACTGCAGCATTTCGGTCTCATAAATCTCTATAGACATGATCGCAATAAGGATTAGTTAATCCGGCATCAGTGAGGTCCGGGATGGATCTAGATGCGGTTACTAAATACGTTGTTGGCAGTCATGGTCTGAGATTTGGAATGAATTTTTTTGTGATTTGTCATGTAATGTCTTGTGATGTCATGTCATCTTTGTACAAGTGGGGTACGTGTAACAGACTTGGACACTCCAAGTCAAGAATCAATCACGACAGCACCAAATAACCACTTCAAAACAATTCACAGATCACAATAGATTTGCACTGGTCCGCAGGCGGAGTTCCGTGCCTAGAGATATTGGCCCCAAAGACTGGCGTCCCTTTCGGTATTTCTTTATGTATTAATCAATGATCAATGTACAAGAGAGCGGTTAGGGTTTCACTCTCAGACTCTGCGTCCAGATGCTCTGCAGAGTGAGCCCTAAACCTCTTATTTAAAGTTTACAAGGGATGCCCAAAAGCAGAGCCCCAAAAGCTTCCAAAATAAAAGCAAAGTGTTCTCTCTCTATCTCACACAAACTCTTCTGAGTTTTGTAAAATAAAGCAATCAATTCTCTCTCTCTCTCTCCTTGTCCATGCGTAGAGAAAAAGCAACAAACTGCCGTCGCTGGAAGGTTGAAAAAGCGTTGAAAAATTTGGAAATCCATACTGCTGCCACGTGGCATTTTTGCCGCCAGTTTTAGGGTTTCAGCCAGCAGTTAGGGTTAGGGTTTCCAAAAATTAGGGTTTTTGTAGATTAGGGTTTTTGGCAAAAATTAGGGTTTGCAGGTTTTAGGGTTTCTGCTCTCGATAGGCACGTCATCACTTTGTAACATACCCCCCTCTTGAAAGCATTGTAATCACCCTCGATTACGCCTGCAAAATAGACAAAGGTCATAAACTGTCTTAGCAGACACTGACTGTTAGTACCTACGTACTAGGAACACACATCTAGCACATGTACCAATCGACAGTCACATCACATGACATCACAGGACATCACTAGACATCACAGAACATCACATGACATTCAATATTCATTCGGATTTTAGATCATGATTTTTGGGCAATGTAGCTAGCAATCGCATCTAGATCCAATCGGGACCTCATCGATGTCCGGTTGACTAACCCCTATTGCGACCATGTCTATTCGAGATCAATTAGACCAAAATGCTGCAGTCATTTAGTCTATCAGTTCTTGCACTTAAAAGAAGTCAAGAACAAATCAGTATCATAATCAGGAATTCCATTTCATAACGTCATCCAGCAGAATACTGTCAGCTCTCAGTATCCTTGAAGCTCAGTGACTTTAGTATCAAAATCAAGGGATCTGTTGACAAAGGAGCGGAGTGACTCCTCTCTTGTGCATCCCATTACACTAGATCTCTGGCCAAGCTGAATTCTGGGTTCCGTTTGGAATAGACTATGCTAAAGCAAAAGCATCGAGGTAAAGTTTCACAATCTGAGGAGTATGTGCTAGGTCCTCCTCCTCCATCCACTTCGCATCCAATGCAGGATAGTTCTTGAACTTAACCAAGAACCGCCTTCGGACTTTACCTTTATTCTTTGTATCCTTATGTACCAAAATCTGTTCAGGAACAAGGATCTCATCGTTTTCTTTCACTTCGGGTTGCTCATCAAGCTCCCCATCATCAGGCACATCACCTTTAAAAGGTTTCAAGAGACTCACATGAAATGCATTGTGAATCCTCTAAGTATCTGGCAGTTTCATTCGGAAGGAGGCATCATTTATCTTTTCAGTGATTTGGAAAGGTCCGCAGTATCGCATACTAAGCTTTGGAAAAAGCCTCTCCTTTTTTTTTTCTTTCTGAGGCGTGCCTTCTCAAAACGTAAGAGCACCCAATCATCCTCCTTCAATTTCAAGTCGAGACCGATGGAGATCCGCTGCCTTTTTCTCTCGTCCTTGAGACTTCTGCAAAGTCTCGCGAACCTTGGTAAAAGCCGTTCTAAGTCTGGCGTATATTCATCCGCTTCAAAAATCTTATCTTTCGTGCTTAGGAAGGGTGGAACCTTCGCAGCACCTTCAACAATCTCAAATGGCGCCTTCCCTGTCGAAGAGTGTATCATGTTATTGTAGGCAAATTCCACCAAAGGTAGGTACTTTTCCCATTGAGTCTTCTGATATGAGATGTAAGACTTCAATAAATCTAGAACCACTGAATTCGCAATCTCAGATTGCCCATCAGTCTGCGGGTGGAACGATGATGAGAACTGTAACCGCATGCCAATGTTCTCCCAAAGCCTTCCAAAACAAACTCGTAAATCTGGGGTCTCTGTCGGAGACAATCGTCTCAGGCATGCCATGTAATTTGAAGATCTGGGCCACAAACAGTCTCGCTAAGTGATCCGGCTTGATTGTTTTCTTCACTGGAATGAAATGAGCTTGTTTGCTTTGTGTTCTCGGGAGATAAAAAATGACCATTGCAATACTTTCCCAGGGGCGGGTGGGTATGGGTAAAGGTTGTAACAATCCGTGTGTCTTATGCCTGTCAAACTTGACCTTTTGGCATACTAAGCAACTGCGCACAAACTCTTCCACATCCTTTTTGAGTCTCGGCCAAAAGAAGTATCTCTCTACTCCTTTCATGGTGGTAGCAATGCTGCGGTGACCCATAAAAGGTGGACAGTGGCATTCAGTCATAACCTTTTCCCTCAACGGTTGTGTAACGCACAACATTGTTTTTCTCATCAAGTAGTCTTCCCGAATGGAGTATCCTGCTACTGTCTCCCCGTCCCGTATCCGTGTGAAAATATTTGCAAAATCTGTATATGTGGCATACTGATCGACCATACCCTCGAAGCTCCTATGATGTATCGCGGAAATAGCCAGAACCAACGGCTTCCGAGACAAAGCGTCTGCCACCACATTCTTTTGTCCCTGCACATGGACACTCTGGAAGTGAAACTGTGACAAGAGGTTTGTCCACCGCATCTGCTTTTTTCGAAAGCTGCTTCTACGACAAGCAGTAACGCAAACTCTGATGGTTTGTAAAGACAATAAAATCCGCTCCGAGTAGGTAATGCTACCACTGAGTAAGAGCATGGATAACCGCCAATAGCTCTTTCTCATAAATTTGTGCTGTCATCTCTGGCCTTGAGAACAATCGGCTCTCGTAAGCAATGACATGGCCTTCTTGCATTAAGACCGCACCCGCACCCAGACTACGACCACAAGCATCACAATATACTTCAAATGATTTTTGCAGGTCCAGCAAAGTCAAAACTGGTCCCGTAGTCAATTTCTCTTTCAATGTCTGAAAGACGGTCGCCTCTATGGATCCCCACGAGAAAGAGACTCCTTTCTGTGTCAAGATATGCAAAGGGGAAGCAACCTGTGCAAACTTTTGAATGAACCGCCTGTAGTACGAACACAGTCCCAAGAAGCTTCCAACTTCATGGACATTCTTCAAATCAGGCCAATCACGTATAGTTTCTATCTTGGCCGGATCCATTTGCACTCTTGCTGCTGAGACAATGTGTCTCAAAAAGTGTATCTTTGGTAGGAAAAATTCACTTTTCTTTGCATTAATCACTAACTTGTGATCTCGTAATGCCTGAAAGACCTGAAGCAGATGATCTCTGTGTTTTGCCTCATTCTTGGAGAAAACAATGATGTCGTCAAAGAAAGTGCCAACAAATAGCCTGTACTCTCGAAAAATCCTGTCCATTATCCGGTTAAATGTTGCAGGAGCATTGGTTAAGCCAAAAGGCATCACCAAAAACTCAAATAACTCAAAAGTTGTTCGGAAAGTTGTCTTGTAGACGTCTCCCCACGCGATTCTGATATGATGATATCCACTCTTCAGATCAATCCTGCTAAAGCACAAGGATCCTTGTAATTTGTCGAGTATATCATCGATCCTAGGAATCGGAAATCTGTCCTTGATGGTGATTTTGTTGAGAGCTCTAAAATCGATGCACATTCTCCAAGATCTGTCTTTCTTCAAAACCAATAACATTGGAGAGCAATACGGTGAAGTACTAGGCTGGACAAGACCCTTTTCCAAGAGGTCTTTCACTTGGTTCATAATCTCTTCATTCAGTGCTCGGCTCACACGGTAAGGTGGTTGTAATAACAGACTTGGACACTCCAAGTCAAGAATCAACCGCGACAGCACCAAATAACCACTTCAAAAAAATTCACATCACAAGAGATTTGCACTGGCTCGGCGGAGTTCCGGGCCTAGAGATATTGGCCCCAAAGACTGGCGCCCCTTTAGGTATTTCTTTTTGTATTAATCAATCATCAAAGTACAAGAGAGCGGTTAGGGTTTCACTCTCAGACTCTACGTCCAGATGCCCTGAGAAGTGAAGCCCTCACCACTTATTTAAAGATACAAGGGAATGCCCAAAAGCAGAGCCCCAAAAGCTTTTAAAATAAAAAGCATCAGTTCTCTCTCTCTCTTAGAGAGTCTTTTCTCTTTTTTTATATATAAAAAAAAAAATTCGCGTCGCTCATCATTTTTCCGAAAAAAAATTATATATATATATATATATATATATTTTCAGCCTCCGCGATTTTCGAAAATTAGGGTTTTTGGCAGAAATTAGGGTTTGTAGGAATTTTAGGGTTTCTAGCAAAAATTAGGGTTTCTGCTGTCGGGCACGTCATCACTTTGTGACATACCTCCCTCTTGAAAGCATGTAATGACCGCGATTGCGCCTGCAAAACCGACAAAAGCCATAAACCGTCTTAGCAGACACTGACTGTTAGTACCTCCGTACTAGAAACACACATCTAGGACATGTACAAAATCGAAAGTCACATCACACGACATCACAGGACATCACCAGACATCACAGGACATCACATGACATTCAACATTCATTCGGATCTTAGACCATGATTTATCGGCAATGTAGCTAGCAATCACATCTAGGTCCAATCGGGACCTCATCGATGTCCGATTGACTAACCCCTATTGCAACCATGTCTATTCGAGATCAATCAGACCAAAATGCTGCAGTCATTTCGGCTATCAGTTCCTGCACTCACAAAAAGTCAAGAACAAATCAGTATCATTATTAGGAATTCCATTTCATAAAGTCATCTAGCAGAATACTGTCAGCTATCAGTATCCCTGAAGCTCAAAGAGACATCAGTGACTTTAGTATCAAAATCGAGGCATCTGTTGACAAAGGAGTGGAGTAACTCCCCTCTTGTGCATCCCACTGCACCAGATCTCCGGCCAAGCTGAATTCTGGGTTCTGTTTGGAGTAGACTATGCTAAACCAAAGCATCGAGGTAAAGTTTCACAATCCGAGGAGTATCTCCTAGGTCCTCCTCCTCCATCCACTTCGCATCAAATGCAGGAAAGTTCTTGAATTTAACCAAGAACCGCCTTTGGACTTTACCTTTCTTCGTATCCGTATGTGCCAAAATCTGTTCAAGAACAAGGATCTCCTTGTTTTCTTCCACTTCGAGTTGCTCATCAGGCTCCCCATCATTAGGCACATCACCCTTAATAGGGTTCAAGAGACTCACATGCAATGCATTGTGAATCCTCCAAGTATCTAGCAGTTTCAATCGGAAGGAGACATCATTTATCTTGTCAGTGATCTGGAAAGGTCCATAGTATCGCATACTAAGCTTTGGAAAAAAAGCCTCTCCTTTCCCTTTTTCTTTCGTAGGCGTGCCTTCTCAAAACGTAAGGGCACCCAATCATCCTCCTTCAATTTCAAGTCGCGACGATGGCGATCCGCTTCCTTTTTCTGTCATTCTTGAGACTCCTGCAAAGTCTCGCGAACCTTGGCAAAAGCCATATCCAAATCTTGTGAATATTCATCCGCTTCAAATATCTAATCTTTCGTGCTTAGGAAGGATGGAACCTTCGCAGCACTTTCAACAATCTCACATGGCGTCTTCCCCGTCGAAGAGTGTATCGTGTTATTGTAGGCAAATTCCACCAAAGGTAAGTTCTTTTCCCATTGAGTCTTCTGATCCGAGATACAAGACTTCAATAAATCTAAAACCACTGAATTGGCAATCTCAGATTGCCCGTCAGTCTGCAAGTGGAACGATGACGAGAACTGCAACCGCGTGCCAATGTTCTCCCAAATTGCCTTCCAAAACAAACTCATAAATTTGGGGTCTCTGTCTGAGACAATCGTCTCAGACGTGCCATGTAATCGGAAAATCATCGTGATCATTCTGTGTTCTCGGGAGATCAAAAATGAAATCCATTTCAATACTTTTCCAAGGGTGGGTGGGTATGGGTAAAGGCTTTAACAATCCCTGTGCCTTATTCCTGTCAAAATTGACCTTCTAGCATACTAAGCAACTGCGCACAAACTCTCCCACATCCTTTTTGAGTCTCAGCCAAAAAAAAGTATCTCTCTACCCCCTTCATGGTGATAGCAATGCCGCGGTGACTCGTAAAAGGTGGACAGTGGCATTCAGTCCATAACCTTTTCCCTCAACGGTTGTGTAACGCACAACATAGTCTTTCTCATCAAGTAGCCTTCCCGAAGGAAGTATCGAGCTACTGTCTCCCCATCTCGTATCCGTGTGAAAAATATCTGCAAAATCTGTATCTGTGGCATACCGATCGACCATATCCTCGAAGCTCCTATGATGTATCGTGGAAATAGCCGGAACCAACGGTTTCCGAGACAAAGCATCTGCCACCACATTCTTCTGTCCCTGTACATGGACAATCTGGAAGTGAAACTGTGACAAGATGTTCGCCCACCGCATTTGCTTTTCCGAAAGCTGCTTCTGTGACAAGAAGTAACGCAAACTCTAATGGTCTGTAAAGACAGTAAAATCCGCTCCGAGTAGGTAGTGCCGCCAATGAGTAAGATCATGGATCACTGCCGAAAGCTCTTTCTCATATATCTGTGTTGTCATCTCCGGCCTAGAGAACAATCGGCTCTCGTAAGCAATGACATGGCCTTCTTGCATCAAGACCGCACCCAGACTACGACCACAAGCATCACAAAATACTTCAAATGACTTCTGCAAGTCCGCAAAGTCAAATCTGGTCCTGTAGTCAATTTCTCTTTCAATGTCCGAAAGGTAGTCACCTCTGTGGGTCCCCACGAAAAAGGTACTCCTTTCTGTGTCAAGGTATGCAAAGGGGAAGCAACCTCTGCAAACTTTCGTATGAACCGCCTGTAGTACGAACACAGTCCCAAGAAGCTTCTAACTTCATGGACATTCCTCAAATCGGGCCAATCACGGATAGTCTCTATCTTGGCCGGGTCCATTTGCACTCCTGCTGCTGACACAATGCGTCCCAAAAAGTGCACTTTTCTTTGCATTAATCACTAACGTGTGATCTCGTAATGCTTGAAAGACTTGAAGCAGATGATCTCTGTGTTCTACCTCATTCTTGGAGAAAACAATGATGTCGTCAAAGAAAGTGCCAACAAATAGCCTGTACTCTCGAAAAATCCTGTCCATCATCCGGTTAAATGTCGCAGGAGCATTGGTTAAGCCAAAAGGCATCACCAAAAACTCAAATAACCCAAAAGTCGTCCGAAAAGCTGTCTTGTAGACATCTCTCGGCGCTATCTTGATCTGATGATATCCACTCTTCAAGTCAATCCTGCTAAAGCACGAGGATCCCTGTAACCCGTCGAGTATATCATCGATCGTAGGAATCGAAAATCTGTTCTTGATGGTGATTTCGTTGAGAGTGCTATAATCGATGCACATTCTCCAAGATCCGTCTTTCTTCAAAACCAACAACACTGGAGAGCAATACGGTGAAGTACTAGGTTGGACAAGACCCTTTTCCAAGAGGTCTTTCACTTGGTTCATAATCTCTTCATTCTGTGCTCGGCTCACACGGTAGGGTGGCCGGTTTGGTGACGTGCTTCCAGGTATCAGATCAATGGTATGATCTTCAGGCCCTCTGAAAAGCAATCGGCATGAGTGTGGAGAAAAATCTTGGCGTTCTTTAGATCAGGTCAAAACATATTCAACCTTTATCCATCGTTCAGTTCTCTCCCAAAAGAATGAGTAAGAAACTGAAGTTCATCAAGTACAATCTTTAAGCCCTTCATTTATCAAAGTCGCTTTCTCGGCCCGGTAGTCAACCACGGCGTAGTTCTTGTGGTACCAAGGGATCCTGAGTAGAACATTACTCGCGTGCCCTGAACATCCCTGTCATTGCAAACAAAGTTTGCCAATGCTCGGTGTAATGGCAACATCCCATCCGGGTGCCAATTGAACTACCTTCGCCTGTGGCGTCAGTCTGTCGGGCGTAATTCCAAATCGAGCCGCCAATTCCAAGTGAAAAGAAGTTGGCCTTGGCTCCTTCAAAAGAGCTTCCTGATCCTTCACTTTGCCCCAAACGAGGCAAAGTTTGTACTTTCATTCATTAGATTCGGTACAGGTCCCACGCCATGTGGTACCAGTTTTGCTTTTCTATCTGCCTTTTCTGCCACATTCCTCAGCTGCTCTTGAACTCTCAGGCCTGTCGTCGTCTTTATCATTCTGTTCTTTTCGTGCCTTTTTAGGGCACTTCGCGGAGATATGTCCATGTTCCCCGCATCCAAAGCACTTCCCCTCTCTGATGAAGCGAGCTCTCTCCTCAGGAGTAAGCTTGGGTCGTGCATCCTTTTTCTCTGGGTTGCTCTTTTTCTTTCTACTTTCATTCCCAAAAGTTTGTTCGGCTCGTTGTGTCATGGCCTTATCTGTGGGGTAGGTCAAACTGCCAGAGTGAATGGCAAAGCCCCGCTTTGCATGACTCATCAACTCCTAAATAGAAGCTGACTTCTATTCCAAGCAGTGATCTCGGATCTCTGTAGGTAGACCCAAGGTAAACCGCTCAATCTGTTCTCTGAACGAGATCTTCTTGAATGAAGAGGCGGGTAGAAAAGAGTTCCAAAATCTTTCACTGTAAGAATTCACTGTATCGCTCTTGGTCATCCGGAGATGGTTCCAAGCAGCTCGTATATCTCGCTCAAACTCTTGAGTCAACCAAGAAGAAATAAAAAGCCTCTTGAATTTCAGCCATGTAACTCGCACAGTCTTGCTTAATAGAAGCGTGGACCACCAAGTGCGAGCATTCCCCTTAAAATAAGAGGCAGCTCTCCGAATCTTGGAGTGCTCTGAATACCGCCCTCCCGCGAAAGCGATGTCAAACTGCTGTATAAAAGACAAAGCCTTCGAAGCATCTGAGTATCCTGAAAAAGTATCAAACTTGATCGAGTGGCCACCTCCCTTAAACTCTCGGACTTTCTTGCTTTTATCTTCGAGAAAGTCATATTGGTTGGCTTTGTAAAAATTCTTCTTGTTCGCATAAAAGTTTTCGTTGTCAGAGTCTGAATTGTCCGTAGACGAGTCCTCTGTAGAAGTGTTACTTACTAGGCAAGACTTAGACTTCCTTGCCTTTTTCTTGCCCTTTCCGAAGCGTTGTTTCATGCTTCGCTTTTTTGCTTTTCCTGTCTTCTTCGCTCGAGTCTGAAGAGCTAGAAGAACTGTCAGAAAAAGAAGAAGAAGAAGAAGAACTGGGTAGGCCTTCAAACTTGACGCGCTTCTTCAGTTTGTTTGCCTTGTCGAATGTCGACCGACGACCCAAATATCCCGGGAATTCAGTGTCTTTCCTCTGCTTTTTGTTGTGCTTTTTGCCTTTCTTTTGCACGTCAAAAAGCTGAGCAATCCGTGCATCAACCACGTTCTCCAGTTCCTTCTCCGTATATTTCTTGGAGGCAGAAGGTTTCTTGAGAGCAGGTTTCGGGAGTGGTGTTGTGGTTCTTTGCCACTCCATCTGTACCTCTTCCAAAGAGGTCTGGTTCATATATTTTTCCATCTTCGGGTCCTTGGCAAAATTGAGCATCATCTTTGTTGCATCACCAATCAATTGACGATGCTCCATCTCTTACTGCTCCGCCTGAGTAGGCCTAGGCGGGCCATACTCCGTGCCGGAGTCTTCGTTGTGATCCATGCCCACATCTCCAGATGCAGAGGGAGTCGACTGATCACTGCTTGAAGCCATAGGTGCCGCGGAAAAAAGAAAAATTCGGGGATCGGATTTCCCGTAGAAGAGAAATTGGCCGTGCTCTGATACCACTGTAACAGACTTGGACACTCCAAGTCAAGAATCAACCGCGACAGCACCAAATAACCACTTCAAAACAATTCACAGATCACAATAGATTTGCTCTGGCTCGACGGAGTTCCGTGCCTAGAGATATTGGCCCCAAAGACTGGCGTCCCTTTCGGTATTTCTTTTTGTATTAATCAATCATCAAAGTACAAGAGAGCGGTTAGGGTTTCACTCTCAGACTCTGCGTCCAGATGCCCTGAGAAGTGTAGCCCTCACCACTTATTTAAAGATACAAGGGATGCCCAAAAGCAGAGCCCCAAAAGCTTTTAAAATAAAAAGCATCAGTTCTCTCTTTCTCTTAGAGAGTCTTTTCTCTTTTTTTATAAAAAAAAAAAAATTTCGCGTCTCATCATTTTTCCGAAAAAATAAATAAATAAAAATAAATAAATAAATATATATTTTCAGCCGCTGCGATTTCCGGAAATTAGGGTTTTTGGAAGAAATTAGGATTTGCAAGAATTTTAGGGTTTTTGGCAGAAATTAGGGTTTTTGCTATCCGCCACGTCATCACTTTGTGACAGTGGCCGGTTCGGTGGTGTGCTTCCAGGTATCAGATCAATGGTATGATCTTCAGGCCCTCTAAAAAGAAATCGGCATGAGTGTGAAGAAAAATCTTAGCGTTCTTTTGTTCAGGTCAAAACATATTCGACGTTTATCCATCGTTCAATTCTCTCCCAAAAGAATGAGTAAAGAAACTGAAGTTTATCAAGTACAATCTTTGAGCCCTTCATTTATCAAAGTCGCTTTCTCGGCCCGGTAGTCAACCACGGCGTAGTTCTTGTGGTACCAAGGGATTCCGAGTAGAACGTCACTCGCGTGCCCTGAACACCCCTGTCATTGCAAACGAAGTTTGCCAATGTTCGGTGTAATGGCAACATCTCGTATCCGGGTGCCAGTTGAACTACCTCCGCCTGTGGCGTCAGTCTATTGGGCGTGATTCCAAATCGAGCCGCCAATTTCAAGTGAAAAAAAGTTGGCCTTGGCTCCTTCAAAAGAGCTTCCTGATCCTTCACTTTGTCCTAAAAGCGGTAAAGTTTGTACTTTCATTCATTTGATTCGGTGCAAGTCCCACGCCATGTGGTACCAGTTTTGCTTTTTATCTGCCTTTTCGTCCACGTTTCTCAGCTGCTCTCGAACTCTCAGGCTTGTCGTCGTCCTTATCATTCTGTCCTTTCGGTGCCTTTTTAAGGCACTTCACGGAGATATGTCCATGTTCCGCTCATCCAAAGCACTTCCCCTCCCTGATGAAGCGAGCTCGCTCCTGAGGAGTAAGCTTGGGTCGTGCATCCTTCTTCTCTGGGTTGCTCTTTCTCTTTCTACTTTCATTCCTAGAAGTCTGTTCGGCTTGTTGTGTCATGGCCTCATCGGTGGGGTAGGTCAGACTGCCAGAGTGAATGGCAAAGCCCCGCCTCGCATGACTTATCAACTCTTGAATAGAAGCCGACTTCTGTTCCGAGCAGTGATCTCGGATCTCTATAGGTAGACCCAAGGTGAACCACTCAAACTGTTCTCTGAACGAGATCTTCTTGAATGAAGAGGCGGGTAGAAAAGAGCTCCAGAATCTCTCACAGTAAGCATTCAGTGTATCTCTCTTGGTCATCCGAAGATGGTTCCAAGCAGCTCGTATATCGCGTTCATATTCTTGCGTCAATCAAGAAGAAATGAAAAGCTTCTTAAATTTCAGTCATTTAACTGGCGCTGTCTTGTTTAAAAGAAGCGTGGACCACCAAGTTCGAGCATTCCCTTTAAAGTAAGAGGTAGCTCTCCGAATCTTGGAGTGCTCTGAGTAGCGTCCTCCCGCGAAAGCGATGTCAAACTGCTGTATAAAAGACAAAGCCTTCGAAGCAGCTGAGTATCCTGAAAAAGTGTCAAATTTGATCGATTGTCCACCTTCCTTAAACTCTCGGACTTTCTTGCTTTATCTTCCAGAAAGTCATACTGGTTGGCTTATTAAAAATTCTTCTTGTTCGCATAAAATTTTCCGTCATTGGAGTCTGAACTGTCTGTAGACGAGTCCTCTGTAGAACTGTCAGTCAACTGGGCGAGATTTAGACTTCTTTGTCTGTTTCTTACCCGTTTCGAAGCGTTGTTTCTTGCTTCGCTTTTTACCTTTTCTGTCTTCTTTGCTCGAATCTGAAGAGCTAGAAGAACTGTCAGAAGAAGAACTAGGAACTCCTTCAAATCGAACACGCTTCTTCTGTTTCTTTGCTTTGTCAAATGTCAACTGATGACCAAAATAACCCGGAAAGTCAGTGCCTTTTTTCTGCTTTTTGCCGTGCTTTTGCGCGTCAAAAAGCTGAGCAATCCGTGCATGAACCACCTCTTCTAGTTCCTTCTCTGAATATTGCTTGTGATCAGAAGGTTTCTTTGAGAGCGGGTTTTGGGGGTGGTGTAGTGGTTTTCTGCTACTGCGCATGCACTTCCTGAAAAGAAGTGTCGCTCATATATTTTGCAAACTTTGGGTTCTTCGCAAAACTGAGCATCGTCTTCGTTGCATCGCCGATCAATTGACGACGCTTCATCTCTCTTTGCTTTGCTTGAGTAGGCTGAGGTGGGCCATACTCTCTGCCGGAATCTTCGTTGTGATCCCTGCCCGCATCTCCGGATGCAGAGGGAGTTGACTGATCCTTGCGTGAAGCCGTAGGTGTCGCGGGAAAAAAAATTGGGGATCGGATTTCCCGTAGAAGAGAAATCGGCCGTGCTATGATACCACTGTAACAGACTTGGACACTCCAAGTCAAGAATCAATCACGACAGCACCAAATAACCACTTCAAAATAATTCACAGATCACAATAGATTTGCACTGGCCCGGGCGGAGTTCCGTGCCTAGAGATATTGGCCCCAAAGACTGGCGTCCCTTTCGGTATTTCTTTATGTATTAATCAATGATCAAAGTACAAGAGAGCGGTTAGGGTTTCACTCTCAGACTCTGCGTCCAGATGCTCTGCAGAGTGAGCCCTAAACCACTTATTTAAAGTTTACAAGGGATGCCCAAAAGCAGAGCCCCAAAAGCTACCAAAATAAAAGCAAAGTGTTCTCTCTCTATCTCACACAAACTCTTTTGAGTTTTTATAAAATAAAGCAATCAATTCTCTCTCTCTCTCTCTCTCTCTCTCTCTCTCTCTCTCTCTCTCTCTCTCTCCTTCCTTGCCCATGTGTAGAGAAAAAGCAACAAACTGCCGTCGTTGGAAGGCTGAAAAAGCGCCGAAAAATCCGGAAATCCGTACTATTGCTCGTAGCATTTTTGCCGCCAGTTTTAGGGTTTCAGCCAGTAGTTAGGGTTAGGGTTTCCAGAAATTAGGGTTTCTGGCAGAAATTAGGGTTTGCAGGTTTTAAGGTTTTTGCTATCGTTAGCCACGTCATCACTTTGTGACAGCACGTCACAAACTGATGACGTGGTATGACCACCCGCGGGTTGGCAGCAGACAGTACGAAAATTCTGGAATTTGCACGGCATGTTGACGTGGTAGACAGTACGGATTTCCGCGTTTTGCATTGACAACTGCTAACGTGGCAGGTTGTACGAAAATCCCGCTTTTCACGTTGACAGGTTGACTTGGCAGAACTGTATGGAAAGTTCCGCTTTTTCGTTGTTGATTTTTATTTCATGCTTTTGAGATCACTTGCTTTTGGGGCTTTGCTTTTAGCATCCCTTGTAATGTTTATAAGTGACCCAAGGGGGTTCACTCTGCAGAGCATCTGGATGCAGAGTTTGAGAGCGAGCACTCGTTGGAGTTGTACTTTGCTCAAAGATTAATATAAAAAGAAATACCAAAAGGGGTGCCAGTCTTTGGGGCCAATACCTCTGGGCACCGAACTCTGCCGGGCCATGTCGACTCTCTCTCTCTCTCTCTCTCTCTCTCTCTCTCTCTTAAAGTTCAGGGATTAAGAAGTTTCTGTTCGTGTGTTGCTATTGATTTCTCGCTTGGAGTGTCCAAGCCAGTTACAGAAAACCAAACTGCTTAGCTTTGATACCACTGTAACCAGTTGATACCATGTCCCAATGGGGAATAACAATTGGTGCAGACGTTTCACCAATTGGAAATAGAACTTACTTGATACTTCACACTTCGACACTTGAAGACTAAGTGTCACTGAAGAGGCGGAGTTCCCCTTTGGAGAGTATCGGCCCATCAACTAGGAGTCCCCGGCTCCCTTGCGATACTTCTTTATATCTTGACAAATGTAGATGTCGAAGTCCATACACACTTCCTCTGAGTCTTCCTGTGAGTTGCAATCTGAGACTAATGGTTTTGTGCTTCATCTATTGACAAAGATTCTCCTCATCGTACATACTAGATACAGCCAAAATAACAATCCTATTCATAAAAGGCATGCTGAGAAATGAACGAGTACGATTAGACAAGGTGCACCCAATTTACAGTCATGTATATTTTTCACCACCATCTGAGTCCTCGACTCCCTTGCGATACTTCTTTATATCTTGACAAATGTAGAAGTTACAATGTCGAAGTCCATACACACTTCCTCTGAGTCTTCCTTTGAGTTGCAATCTGAGACTAATGGTTTTGTGCTTCATCTATTGACAAAGATTCTCCTCATCGTACATACTAGATACGGCCAAAGCATAACAATCCTATTCATAAAAGGCATGCTGAGAAATGAACGAGTATGATTAGACAAGGTGCACCCAATTTACAGTCGTGTATATTTTTCACCACCATCTGGGCACACCTCTAGCTTGCTCATTTTCAGCCCTATCCTCATCAATTACATCTTGTAAATCTTCATTAGTAATTGGTTGATCCATAACATGTGTAGCTTGCTTTTCTCATTAGGAATAACGCTTGTATTCCCTCCTCTAAACAGAGGCGATCTATCATATACATTTGGTGAGCTCACGTTTGTCTCCTTGGTACATGCTAACAAAGGCTGATCCGCATCTTTCACAAAAACTACATCCAACATTGGTCTTCAGTTTCTTTTCTTCCTCTCCTCTGTAACTTTTGAAGTCTCAGCCTTATCTGCCTTCTTGGTAGGACATTGAGCAGATTTGTCCCACCTCTGGACATGTAAAGATTTACCTTGCATGAACCACTTGAGCTTCTTCTCTACAGATTTAGTGGGTTGCCCAAACTCTCCCTTCTAAAGACCTTATTCTTCTAGGTATTCTCCTCCTGGTACTCGGTCTTTCGTGAATCCTTTTTTGAGGCTTCTCCTTAGATTTAGTCTTCTTTGTCGTAAAAGTCAACGTTCTGGTGAGCAAAGCATATTTATTTTGAACATGTGCCATCGCCCCTTGTATGCTAGGAGCTTTTGGCTCTGCTCAGCCAAAGTGACGGACCTAGAAGAAGCCAGATATGCACCCCCTGCACCCTTCAAAGAAGTCAGCTCATTGGAGGATGTGGCCAGAAGCAAAGTATTTTTATTACCTCCAAAGGTAACCATCTCCATGTCTCTAGAGTCCAAACCTTGGCCCAAAGTGATAGCCCTGTATGCTAGACATCATGTGTGCATGCGAGGCATCGGGCCTTGCATATCTCCCATAAACCTTGGCATAGAGGCTATGAAGGCCATATAGCCTCCTAGTGCATTCATGGATGAGGTCGACCTGCCATCTCCATAAAATAAGGAATCCTCTGAATATGCACAGGGTAATTGTGCATAGTAGCATACCCCTTCCACCTATTGTTGCTGCATCTTGTGTACCATAAAGAACTGGCAATCCTTGGTATGAGAAGACTTGGTTCCCTTGCCTTAATTTGGGAATTTTTTAGGAGCCGTTTTGCTCCTTCCTTTGGTTGGCTACTTACTGTCTTCATGGACAAACCCTGGATATTTTTTGCAAATCGGCGATCCTTAAAATCATCTAAAAACCGAATCGTTGTTTAAAACCACCGGAACCAATTGCTATTAGAAACACAAGTAGTGATGAGACTTGTAACATATAGGAAAATTCTAAATATTTCAATGCACAACGCTGGCACATGACACAAGAGGGGCAGAGTTCTCCTTGGAGAGATGCTGACTGCCTTGGGTGGTATTTATTTGTTTGTGTTGATGTCAAACAATTAGAAAGTAACCCCTTGAAGGGCCCACTCTCATGATTTGAGTACAATAGACTCGCTGGTCTCTGTTACAGCTCCTTGATTGCTTAGAAAAAAATCACAAAGCGACTACTAAAAACAACTTAGTAATACAACGCAACTTGTTAAACTGCTGCTCATGTAGGGGACACAAAAAGCATCTGCGTGGTTGGATGCCCACGCTTCCTGCCACATCAGCACAGCGTTTGTACACTGTTATCACGTTATGACTGTGTCTGTACAGTCCATCAGTTTGTTTGGCAGGCTGCCACGCCATCACTTCGTGACGAAGGTTCACATCTTTGTGGGCATGTTCAAACCCTCACATAATCTAAAGAGGTGCTTCTTTTGTGGTCTTTTACATAGGTTCTATATTTTGTTGGAATTGAGAGGAGGACAGCAGTTTGTTAAAATTGAACTGTTGTTTGCAGTCCAAATACGAGTCTTACCTATACTTGTTTCAATTG
This sequence comes from Adiantum capillus-veneris, assembly GCF_014529385.1. Taxonomy (NCBI): domain Eukaryota; kingdom Viridiplantae; phylum Streptophyta; class Polypodiopsida; order Polypodiales; family Pteridaceae; genus Adiantum; species Adiantum capillus-veneris. The sequence continues at coordinate 144,886,548 of NC_140947.1, forward strand.
GCGGTTTGCTATGTGTACTAGTGGTTTGAGATTACACCTGTGTGAAGGAATACTGTGCTATTAATACTTGTATGCCATTCTTTCCAATATCTATGTAGTAACTCAAATTAAAACAGAATTTACAGGAATGTTGCAGCACTAAGGAAAATTTCTGAAGAAAATTATCAGCCTTGGATGAACTGGACATACTTTAACGTGGCAAGAACCCAACAAAACAATGGCCACAGAAGTGAACGAAATGAACTCAACTGGTGTTTTTAGCCAAAAGCCTTGTAAGTCCTGGAGTTCTTGTTGCCGTTCTTAGAACAACTTACAAACCATAATTTCCCATGATGTCGTGTGGCAGTATTTGAAGCTTTCCGAATTGGAGCCTGGTGGTACACAAAGCTCTTAAAGAGGAAAGGGGGCAATTATGTTGTTTATTTTGAGGGCTATGGTAAGCATGAAGAGCAAGAACTCACATCAAATTACATACGACTTCGCTCAAGAACAGCAGGAAGTTCAGATTGCAGTTGTTTGACAGTTGGAGCTGATGTTGTGGCATTTGTGGTCCATCCACATTCTTTTAGAGCTGGATCAAACAGAAGTTGCTATTCTGTAAGTGATTATTTGAATGCTCAATTTGATGCTTTTGTCTTCCCTGGAGCTACTTTTGCTGTAAGTCATATACAATCATTTAGTGTGAAATCAATTATGATTAACAGTGCATGCTTGAATGTTCCTTGCTTTTGCATGCTACTAGAAGTATACCCCACAAAACTATTAGAACAAAACAATTCAAGAACTCGCTTCTTGAAGAAGTTCATCAGGCCTCCTTACAGCTCTTTACATGTTAATTTGGAAAGGAATTGGTTTCTTACATGGTAGCTTTTTACTTGCATTGCTGGTAGACCCAATATGAGCAGAAGAGCAACTGGATCCCTATCTAAAAATGGCACAACTGACGGAGGAGGGGACATCTGAAGGGGCACAATGCCTGCCTAACTTGGGTTATATTCTAGGCACCTATGTCTGACTGGATCTGCTGCACTTTCTCTTGCTTGCCTCTTCCCTTAAAGTTGTCTTGGCATCTGAGCCCCCTTATACATGAGCTTCCTATAGACTCTTCTTGTCCTTGAACTTGCACCGGTTGCTCATGCTCAGTGTCCTGCCGTGCTGATCTGAAGATACCGTATGTCCCACAGACTGCATAGATTTAGAATCGAAATGAGAACAAGGAGGTTTGATCCCTGTGTTAATGGTAAGGCGTGAAATCGCCCTGACCAGAATGATGTGGTGGCAATCAAATGGAAGGTTTTTGACACCTAAAAGTGACCGTGTTCTTTCCAATCTCATGTTAATTTGGAATTACCTTCTAGGGGAATTCTTATTATGCAAACTGCAGGGCCATTTCCCAAGCTAGAAAGATCTAAACCTTTCCAGAGCTGATCCCCTTATGAAATCCCAAGGGGTTCTGAGCAGGAACTCTTTCTGCATGGTCAGGGAGATTCACAAACCCACAATGAAAACCTAGCAAAGCAGCCTGAATCAATCCTATAGAGTTGTGCCCATTAATCTGCTACCAATTGCCTTGCAAACCAAAGAACATGACCAAAGAACAAGCTCTCACAAGAGAGTGGCACCAAGTTCAGATGATGTGCCATTATGCCCCATAACTTTAGCTAAAGTTACATGCCTTGATACAGCAAACAGTGCAGCAAAGAGGAAATGGGAAGTCAACTTGGTATTAGGATGCGATGAATGCCACCCTAATAACATGTGTGATGCCATTTGTACACCCCTGGGTTACTTGCCTTTGTTGCATACTGTTTGTAGTGGATTCAGATTCAGTGAGAGAGGGTACTCATGCGAGATTTGAACAGAAGGAGAAGATAGACATCCACTTATATGAATGATCGGACCATCTCTAAGATTTCCTTTGTGCTCAACATCCTAGCCGGCCACCGTGTATATTCCTTTCTGAAAGAGCATTTTGTCATTGAGGAGTTACCTCACAAGACAAGAACCTGAATGTAATTGGTTGCGACTGTCACAGGCTTGGACACTCCAAGCGAGAAATCAATAGCAACACACGAACAGAAACTTCAAAATCACTGAACTTTAATATATATATATATATATATATATATATAGAGAGAGAGAGAGAGAGAGAGAGAGAGAGAGAGAGAGGGCCCAACGTAGTTCCATGCCCAGAGGTATTGGCCCCAAAGTCTGGCGCCCCTTTCGGTATTTCTTTATCATTAATCATTGCAAAGTACCAACTCCCGATATATATATATATATATATATATATATATATATATATATATATATATATATATATATATATATATATATATATATATATATATATATATATATATAGAGAGAGAGAGAGAGAGAGAGAGAGAGAGAGAGAGAGAGGGCCCAGCGTAGTTCCATGCCCAGAGGTATTGGCCCCAAAGTTTGGCGCCCCTTTCGGTATTTCTTTATCATTAATCATTGCAAAGTACCAACTCCCGAGGGACCTCTAATTTGCGTCCAGATGCTCTGTAGAGTGAGGCACCAAGGGCTCTTTTATTCTTACAAGGAATGCCCCAAAAGCAGAGCGCCAAAAGTAATCAATCCATAAAAGCGTTTGCTCTCAACAGCTGCCAACATGAATCGCGAAAATTTGTACAGCCTGCCACGTGGCACAGCCAACACAAAACGATGAATGTCTGTACAACCTGCCACGTCAGTCTCCGTACAATCTCCCACGTCAGCATGTCGGCGCGATTTACGGAACTCTCTTTCAGTGTGCAAGCTTTTGGTCTTTAGAGTTTTGGGCCCCTCGGCCGGGGTACCATAAGTTGGTACAACTTTGATCTTCAATTCTTTAATTCTTTGTGTCCCTTGGGTCCCATCGGATGGGAACCCTTATGACATTTTATCTAGAATCTGTCTGGGTGGTCATGCTACGTTATCATTTTATGACATGGCCCCCTCTTGAAATAATTGTAATCGCCCTCGATTATGCCTGCAAAATGAGACATAAGCCACAAACCAGCTCAGTAGACACTGACTCTAACCACTGACGCAGTAGACGGCACAAATCCAGCACTTGCACAAAGACGACAGTCACTGAACATTCAAATTACATAAATCAAATCACATAAAGTCCATCAAGATCTCGGACCATGATCTCTTGGCAACGATCTACACCGGATCTCACTGATGTCAGATTGACTAGTTCTTTTTGCTATCATATCCATCTCATATGGAATCTCAAGACTGAATGCTGCAGTCATATCGTCTTTCAAACATGCACTCAGACACAACTCACATGAGAGAGCACACGTAAAGGAGAATCATTTCAGGAATTTCCATGTCGAAGTACTTCTTTCATAAATTCATCCAACAGAATACTGTTAGTCTATCAGTATCCCTGAAATCCAAAGGGAGATCAGTGACTTTATTCCATCTGGGTAAGCTGTGACAAAGGAGCGGAGTGACTCCTCTCTTGTGCAGTCTCGTTTGCACCAGATCATCTCTGTTGATCCACGGGATCTCTCGGAATAGTCGAAGCTAGACCGAAAGCCTCAAGGTAAAGTTCCAATATTTGAGGAGTATTTGCTAGGTCCTCTTCCTCCATCCACAATGTCGGATAGTTCTTGAATTTCACTAAGAACCGTCGTATCACTTTACCTTTCACTTTCCTTTCCTTGTGAGCCAGTATCTGTTTCGAAACGATTATCTTCTCGTTCTCTTCCACTTCAAGTTGCTCCTCAGGCTCCATGTTGACTGACACCTCACCCTTGAAAGGTTTCAAGTGACTCACATGAGAAGCATTGTGAATCTTCCGAGTATCAGGCAACTTCAGTCTAAGGATACATCATCTATCTTCTCTTGAATCTGGAAAGGGCCATAAGATCGCTTACTTAGCTTTGGAGAAAGCCACTCCTTTCCCTTCCGTTTCCTCAGGTGTGCCTTCTCAACCCGTAAGAGCACCCAATCATCTTCCTTCAACTGCAAGTCACGTCGGTTCTTGTCGGTTGTCTTCTTGTGCCGTGTTTGAGACTTCTCAAGAGCCTTGTGCACCTTGGCAAAAGCAGTATCCAGATCTAGATCATATTGATCTGCTCAAAAAACTTATCTTGGGTCTGGGGAATTTTTTGATGTATCAGTTGATTCCCTTTTCGTTTCTTTCCTTGTGCCTTGGGACCTAAGGGTAGCTTCGCTAACTTCCCCTGTTCATTTGCATGTTAGTCTCAAAAAACTTATCCTGGGTCTGAGGAATTCTCTGATCTACCAGTGGATTCCCTTTTCGTTTCTTTCCTTGTGCCTTGGGACCTATGGGTAGCTTTGCTAGCTTCCCCTATCCATTGGCACGTCAGTCTCAATTATCGAAACTCTGAGACGCACTATCATCTGATCCCTTTTCTTCTCCGGAATCCTCTGATGAACTTGCATCTAGTTCGCTTAGTTCATTGGAACCTTCGGATGTGCTACCATCTGATTCTCCAGAATCGTGTGATGAGTTGTCATTCGGTTCCCTTGACTCATTCTCTTCAATCTGGCGGACTCTTGCCTTGTTGAGGTGGATATTATCATGTTCGTTAGATAAGTCAATGAGCTGGCACGCATTCCAAATCGTTGATTAGTATGTCCCGTAAGTCTCTGAATGAAGTCAGACTTCTGGTTTAGACAATAGTCTCCAATCTCGTTTGGCAAACCATAGCAAAACCGCTCAATCTCGTCTCTCTGGTAAATAAGTATCCCAAACATTAGTCAATCTTTCTTGGTCATTCTCAATTACCTCAAATGGTGCCTTCCCCGTCGAAGAATAAACTGTGTTGTTGTAGGTAACCTCCATGAAGGGCAAATACTTTTTCCATTGTCTTTTGATCCGAAATATAAGACTTCAACAAATCCAAAGCCATTGAATTGGCTATGACAAATTGCCCATCTGTCTGCGGGTGGAACGAGGATGAGAACTACCACCGCGTGTCAATGTTCTCCCACATTGCCTTCCAAAGAAAACTAGTAAACTAGGGATCTTTGTCCGAAACAATGGACTCAGGCATGCCCTGTAATCGAAAAATCTGTGAAACAAATAGTCTCACCACATGATCAGGTTTAGTCGTTTTCTTTACCGGAATAAAGTGGGCCTATTTACTGAATCTATTGATGACTGCCCCAAATGCCATCATGCCGACTTTGAATCTTGGGAAGATAAAAAATAAAATCCATGGCAATGCTTTCCCAGGGACGAGAGGGTATAGGTAAAGGCTGTAGAAGTCCTGGTGCCTTGTGCCTGTCAAACTTGACCTTTTGGCATACTAAACAACTACGAACAAACTCATCTAAAATCCTTTTTGAGCCTCGGTGAGTGAAAGTAACGCTACACACCCTTCAAGATGGTATCTATGCCACAGGGGCCGGAAAAAGGTGGACAATGACTCTGTCAAAACGTTTTCCCTCAAAGGTTGTGTAACACACATCATTTTTCGCATGAAATAGCCGTCCCGTATGGAATAGCCTGCAATTGTCTCTCCACTTTGTATCCGGTGAAGATATCTACAAAATCAGGATCTGTGGCGTATTGATCTACCATATCCTCAAAGCTTTGATGATGTATCGCGGAAATAGCCAGAACCAAGGGCATTCTAGACAACGCATCTGCCACTAAATTCTGTCCTTGAACATGGACTATGTGGAAATGAAATTGTGACAGGATGTTAGCCCGCTTTTCCGAAAGCTGCTTCTGTGACAAGAAGTAGCGTAAACTTTGATGGTTTGTTGTCACCTGCACTTCTAACCCTATGTGTACATGGACAAGCTACTTCATGACATGGGTTCAATTCAAATCAGTTAGCCTAGCTTAGGAAGTGTTCTGGCACTTTTGTGAGTCTGTTCGCAAACCGTGCATGTCCAGACACTTAGAGTAGATGCATATCTACTGGTTGCACACAACATGATCATCAGATTTCAGTCAGAACCCATTAGGAGCATTTTTACAGTGCATAGATCTATTTTTCCTATTTTAGCCAATTTTCACTTATTATTTTTAAGTGACTTTTGTTGGGAAACTGGGTAGGGCAATTTAGCAAGCCAGTATATAAGAAACCCTAGCGCTAGCACTTTCTGGCAGAAGAGGCAACAGGGACCTGTGTCCAACATTGCACCTTCTCAAGCAAGATCCCCGACAGTCAACATAGCGTTTTCAGCCATCACCAAGAACCAGCATTTTCATGCAATTGCAGAGCAGTCCAGCGTTTTGCAACTTGTAGATCAAGCTGGCGACAGCAGAGCACAGCAGTTCACCTAGCGTTTTTGGAGCAGCACATTAGCCCAACGTTTTGCAGTTCCTTCGCGATAGAACGCCCAGAAGCATCAGCGTTTTCAATTTGCAGTTGTCAGATTCCACAGTAGAAGTCCCGAACCTTGCAGATCTCACCTTCCCGCAGCAGATCCTCGCAGCACGGTTAGATCAGCCAAGTTTGCAGATCAGCCCGGAAAACGCAGATTTCAGCATCTGCTTTTGCAGCGCGTCGTCGTCGCATCGTCGTCATCGCCGTCGTCACCGACACAGAGTCAAGATTCAGAAGATAAAGATTTGCAGATTTCAGCCATTAGCGTTTTCAGATTTCAGCCCGTCTCGTCGTCGTCCTCATCGTCGTCGACAAGTCCATTGCATTGTAGAGATTTGTGCAATCAATAGTAGACCGCTCTCGCCATAGAGAGTGGGGCCTTCGGAGGAGGGTTCAACAACATTATGGTGTTGTATTCTTCTCTCTCTATCTCTTAGTCTCAGTACCTTCATTCACAGTGTTCACCACTTTGTTTGTGATCATTGCACTCTCTCACTAAAGGAACGGAAGGCTCTCCCTTCCGTAAGTAAAAGGAACCCTTGAGCACAGTTCGGAGCACTCATCTTGAGCAAAGTTCAACATTCACTTCCGCTGCACCTTACATTGGTATCAAAGCTTTGGCAGTGTTCTGTATCACTCAAGGAAAGAACCACAAGATTTTTTATTTTTATTTTGCTTGTTGCTGTCGCACGTAACCCAAGTCCTCTTGGACGTGTCGATTTCTAATCGTGTTTTTGAAGAGAGTGACAGGAAACCCAAGAAAGAAGGGCTTGTCAGTCTCCCCTTGTTTCTCTTTTCACTCATTGAGAGCGGATCGTGCACTTAGAGGCCGACCAATCGACATGAGGTGGGAAAAGCAACCTTGGTGTGAGCGCAAGGCCGCCAAGGGTGCGCCCACGGGAAAGAGACGAGCTCGGGTAAGAGAAGATTCTTCTCTAACACAGATTGCAAGCTAAAGAAGAACCTCAAGAACTTCAAGACTCCAGAACCTCAAGAACCTAAAGAACTCAAGAACCTCAAGACCCTCAAGAACCCAAGAACCAAGAACCACAAAAACCCAAGTTCCTCATGAACTTAGGAACACAAGACTTCAGTGGATTGTCATCACTCGAAGCAGAATGGATACTTCGCATGGAGGTGGTGAGCATGGGAGTGGCGAAGAAGAGTTTTCTCGACCAGGAGGTTTTTCCGACCCTCCCCCTTCCCCATCTACGCCAAGGATTGCACTAACTCCTATGGAGGCTTTCGACAAGATGATGATGGACAGGAAGTTAGAACACAAAGCAAGAAAGACTGAATTGGATCGCGAACGCGAAGAAAGAAAAGTAGAACGGGATCGCAAGCACAAAGAAAGAATGGCAGCCATAGAGCGTGTGCGCGAGCAAGCGCGCTTGGCGGCCGAACAGAGAGCCCAGCACATGCAAGAGTTGTTCCAATGTGCAAGCACAGATTGCAAAGGATCAGGAGAAGGAGACTCTCTCAGTCTTTTCTTCTCCAAAGCACGACACACATGATTTGCATGATAATGATAAGCATGATGAATTGCTTGATAATGATAAGCATGATGATTTGCACGATCAAGATGTGATTGTTCACAAGCATGATGATTTGCAAGATAAAGATGTGATTGTTCCCAAGGACGATGGTTTAGTTGATGCTTGTTCTAGTGAAGCTAACCTCGTTGCAGATTCGATCAATCACGAAGAATCGATCTTTGCTCTCGAGTCGAGGTCCAAAGAACTCCCACAGGTAGTATTGTGTATGCGCATGATTAGTCAGTATGCATTGTTCGAGTGTTTCATTCGTGATGCTTTCTTGTATTTTAGTCACCATCCTTATGTGATCCCTTTTCATAGGCATGACATATTGTACGATGAACACGATTCACTCATGAATGAGCACGGATGTATGCGGATTACTCATGAAAAACTGAAATGTTTGCATTCAAGGAATTCACATTTCATGTCTCTTCCTTGGCATGACACAATATCCGAAAGAGCACATGAAGGATTGAGCATCAAGCATCAGCATTTCCATTGTGATTTGCCACAGTTGATTGATTTAGATCAAAAAGACAAGTTTCGAATCCATTGTTTGCATGTGTTTGATGAACGGTTTGGCACTCCGTCTCTATGTTCATCTACATTGCATGCACAATCTTTAAAGAAGACTAGAATTTTTTCAGTCACTTTACATGGAATGGGTATGTTCATGTTTTTGTGTTGGAAGTGGTTTCAAGAATATTCATCCTCGGAGATTTTTGAAGAAGGTAGACGCATGACTATAGACGAAGTTGAAGCATTGAAGGAGCCACAGATGACTTTGTGTCGCTTTCGGCGCGGCCCAAAGAAGCAAGTGTTATAGACCCTTATGAAGTTCAGATATCGCAGGACCCACGCATCAGAGTGGGCCGGCGAAGAGTCTTTTCCAGGATTCCAGACGTTGTTGGCGATCTCCCTCGACGCCAAACAGTTCGGTACCAGTACCTCACTTTGAAAAGGAGGGGATGTCACATGCACATCTAACCCTATGTGTACGTGGACAAGCTACTTCATGAGCTGGGTTTAGTTCAGCTCAGTTAGCCTAGCTTAGGAAGTGGTTTGGCACTTTTGTGAGTCTGTTCGCAGACCGTGCATGTCCAGACACTTAGAGTAGATGCATATCCTCTGGTTGCACACAGCATGATCATCAGATTTTAGTCAGAACCCATCAGGAGCATTTTTACAGTGCATAGACCTATTTTTCCTATTTTAGCCAATTATTTTTAAGTGACTTTTGTTGGGAAACTGGGTAGGGCAATTTAGCAAGCCAGTATATAAGAAACCCTAGCGCTAGCACTTTCTGGCAGAAGAGGCAGCAAGGATCTGTGTCCAACAGTGCATCTTCTCAAGCAAGATCCCCGGCAGTCAACATAGCGTTTTCAACCATCACCAAGAACCAGCGTTTTCATGCAATTGCAGAGCAGCCCAATGTTTTGCAACTTGCAAATCAACCTGGCGACACAACATTTCACCTAGCGTTTTTTGCATCAAGAGAGCAAGAGGCCTAGCAACACATCAGCCCAGCGTTTTGCAGTTCCTTCGCGACAGAACGCCCAGAAGCATCAGTGTTTTCAATTTGCAGCAGTCAGATCCCATAGTAGAAGTCTCGAACTTTGCAGATCTCACCTTCCCAGAGTAGATCCTCGCAGCACGGTTAGATCAGCCAAGGTTTGTAGATTCAGCCCGGAAAATGCAGATTTCAGCATCTACGTTTTCAGCACGTCGTCATCGACATAGAGTGAGAATTCATCAAATAAAGATTTGCAGATTTCAGCCATTAACGTTTTCAGATTTCAGCCCGTCTCGTCGTCGTCCTCATCGTCGGCAAGTCCATTGCATTGTAGATATTTGTGCAATCAATAGTAGACCGCTCTCACCATAGAGAGTGGGGCCTTCGGAGGAGGGTTCGACAACATTATGGTGTCGTATTCTTCTCTCTCTATCTCGCAGTCTCAGTACCTTCATTCATAGTGTTCACCACTTTGTTTGTGATCATTGCACTCTCTCACTAAAGGAACGGAAGGCTCTCCCTTCCGTAAGTAAAAGGAACCCTTGAGCATAATTCGGAGCACTCATCTTGAGCAAAGTTCAACATTCACTTCCGTTGCACCTTCCATCTGTGAGACGGTAAAGTCGGCTCCGAGTAGGAAAAATATCGCCATTGAGTAAGAGCATGGATAATTGCCAAAAGCTCTTTCTCATAAATCTGTGCAACCTGTTCAGGTCGTGAAAACATCTTGCTCTCGTAAGCTATGACAGGCCTTCTTGCATCAAGATTGCTCCCAAACTGCGACCACATGCATCACAATAAACGTCGAAAGGCTTTTGCAAGTTTGGTAAAGCCAATACTAGTCCGATTGTCAACTTTTCCTTGAGAGTCTAAAAGGCTGCAATCTGTGACTGTCTCCAAGTAAAAGAATCAACACATGCAAAGAAGAAGCTATCTCTGTCAATTTTCGAATGAACCGCCGATAATAGAAGCAGGAACCCAAAAAGTTTTGAACTTCATGAACATTCTTCAAATCCGGTCAATCACAAATGGTCTCAACTTTGGCTGTGTCCATCTTTACACCTTCATATGAGACGATGTGTCGCAAAAAGTGTATCTCTTGCAAGAAAAACTCGCTCTTTTTTTGCATTTACAACTAGTTTATGTTGCGGAAGTGTCTGGAAAACTTGTAACAGATGGTGTCTGTGCTCTGCCTCACTCTTGGAGAAGACGAGGATGTCGTCAAAGAAAGTGCCCACAAATGATTGGTACTCTCTAAAAATCCTATCCATCATGCGGTTGAATGTAGCTAGAGCATTCGTATGGCCAAATGGCATCACCATATTTATACAAACTGAAAAGTCGACTTGAAAGCTGTCTTGTAGACGTCTTCAAGAGCAGTTCGAATCTGATGATAACCACTCTTTATATCAATTCTGCAAGTGGAATCCTGAAGTCTGTCAAGTATATCATCGATCCTCGGAATGGGGAATCTGTTTTGGTTCATTATTTCTTCATTTTTGGCTCGGCTCGGTCGGCAAGATGGTCGATTGGGTGGTGTACTATCGGAAATCAAATCAATCGTATGATCTTTCGGACGAGTAGGAGGTAACTCTTCTGGTAAGCCTTTAGGGAAAACGGTTAGCCTGAGCTTGGAGAAGTTCTTCTTGTTCCTTTTCGAGGTTAGACATATTTGACATTTGATAATCGTTGAGTTTTTTAAAGAAAATCGAGTAAACAAAAAGAATGGATTTCATTAATCTGGAAATGGTCGAAGCCGATACCAATAGGAAAGACTCACCCTTTTGTACAATCCCTTTGTCCTTCTCATTCTTCAAGATGGTTTTCCTTGCCCTACAATCGATTGGTCTTGGGGAACCAAGGGATTCCTTGGAGTATGTCACACCCTTCCAAAGCTCTTTCTGCAAGTATAGGTTTCCCTTTTCTGCACTCGTCTATCCTTTCAGCTTTCCTCCTTACCTGAGAGGAGAATCAATGGCCTCTTGCCATCTCAAGTAAATCTCATCAATCGGGTAATTCTTCAGGTGTTTCGCAAATCTTGGGTCTCTGGAGTACTTGATCAAGTTTTCACACATGTAACATGTGTCAACCTGCAATTGACGTTTGTGCTCCGCTCTGGCAAACTTTTCTGCCCAGAATTTGTCCAAATCTTCATTGTTTACTTCAGTTCCCGCGTCGGATTTCAACTTTTCTTTGCCTAGCCACCGAGAGGTGTTATCTCTGTTAAATTCTCCGGGAGTACCCATGTGTAATCTTGGGTTCTTTATGGCTTATGCATTGTAAGACAGAGCGATGAATACGGGAGCGCGTCCGATGCGCGATGAAGTAAGGTGGGAGTGTCTAATAAGTCTAGGGTCGATTGTTCTATAATATTCTCCTCAAGAATCTGTGTGTGTTGCATAAGGGATCGGATCCTCCGCAGCAGAAGAATCTTTCTGAGCTCTGATACCGCTGTAAGAGACTTCGACACTCCAAGTGAGAAATCAATAGCAACTCACGAACAAAAACTTCAAAATCATTGAACTTCTATATATATATATATATATATATATATAGAGAGAGAGAGAGAGAGAGAGAGAGAGAGAGAGAGAGAGAGAGAGAGAGAGAGAGAGAGAGATGAATTGAAATGTTATATTAACATCTTCAAAAGGCCAAAATGACCTATGAGACCAAAGCGTTACAATGTGGTGAATCTGATACAAAGTCAGAGTAACAAAATGAAATGACAAAATGATAAAATAAAAGTACTATGGGATCCTAAACTGGTAGGTGTGAACTAAGTACCTAGCTGGGATAGCTAAATCACAAGTCACAAGAAATCAAGCATTGGTCGTTGGCGGATCTCATCAATCTCCTCCATGGACAGTAGTCTGACCGGGCGTCGTGCATGTCGGGCCAAAGTGATCCAAATCCTTTGATGTAGCCTCCGTCGATGCTGTGTAGTCCTTCGCAGTCGTGGGCGTGTGGATCTCCCCAGCTCAGTCACTCGATCGATCAACGTGCCTCTGGTGTGAGGCGACAAGATCTGCTGTGGTAGTAGCTTCTCTGGGTGTCCAGTGTCTGCTCTAAAGAAGTCTGTGATGTGTATCTGAGATTGGCTAACCTCTCCTCTCATCAGGCTCTCTCTGTGTGTGCGCAACTCGAGCAGGAACAAACCCAGGCATCTCTGATCCTCGTACCTCATGACTCTGGAGAGTGGTCCAAAGCCCTCTCTGAACAAGCAATGGAAGCGGCCTCGTGTCTCGTAGTAGACGGGGCAGTGGCATGTGTAGTGTAACTCTGTCTCAGGCTCCATGTCACACAGGGTGTATGTCTGTCCTCTGTTGGCACTCCGCTGTATCTCCCGGTCTCGATCCCCAGCTGGTGTGAGGATGTGCTTATCTGGCCAATGGCACACCGTATCCCATGAGACAGGTGGGTGTCCATGTATTTGGGCCTCGTCACAAAACCGTCGGTGTAAGCTGGAGAAGATGCTCTCTGTAGAAAGCCATCTTCGTTCCTAGCTCCTGTGTTGGCTGTATCCATGTCCTCTTGGTGTCTAGCTGAATCAGGTCTTGGCGGATGAGCCTGGTGGTCTTGGACTGTGTAAGAGTCAGAGAGGGTGCATCCAGTGAGTATTGGAAGGGGGGCAGTCTGTCTATACTGAATCCATGTGTCTGGAACCATGACGTCATCTCCCCATACCAACATGCTGTCTCTCCCTGCCTGGCTAATTGTCGAGAGGACTCAAGTGCAAGGTGGGCGTATCTGTCTTTGGGAAGTTCCCACAAGCGGTGTAGGAAGGAAACAGATCTGGTGAGCGCCTCAACTACTAGTGGGGGGGCAGCTAGCTCTGCTCGGACAATGGCACGTGGTACTAAAGCCTTGGCTCTAATGAGCCGCGAGATCATAGAGACCAGAGGCTTCTCCATGTCCCCCCATCCATCAGTACGACCTGCTCTCCCATGATGATCCAATGAAGGCCCCCATATCTCAGCTCCATACAACAATACAGAAGCCACCAAAGTGTCAAAGAGCCAGAGCTTCGTCCGAGGCTCCTAAAACTGAACCTGTGAACACATCCTCTCCAATCTCCCCAATGCCGAATGGGCTTTGGTCAATCTAGTCTCTGTTGCTCTCCTCAAAGAAAATGCTTTTGAGGAAATGATGGTCCACTAAAAACCACCCCAAGGTAAGTGTAAGCATCTGTATATTCCACTGTCTCCTGGCCATATGTGAATACGGGCGCTGACCTCCTGGTCCACTGTGGGGTGGTATTAAAAACCATGACCTTGGTTTTACCAAGGTTGACAGACAAGCCACTCTCATGGGCAAACCTATGCAAATCATCCAAGTGATGTTGCATCCCCTCCGAAGAGTCGGAGATCAACACAATATCATCAGCATATAACAATAGCGGAATCCATGTCCCTGCCAACGGTTCCCCTCTATCACCATCTCTCTCAATGTAGTCAGAAACCTCACCCACATACATACCAAATAGAGTAGGAGAGAGCGGGCATCTTTGCTTCACCCCAATAGTGGAGTGAACCGGTGTAGATAGACCTCTGAGGTGCGTACATGCCCTATTATTGATTTGTACAGTGCCATGATCCCCCAAATGAGCTCTGTGGGTACTCCCATCTCTTGTAATCTGCGCATCAATCTAGCTCTGGGTACTGTGTCAAATGCTTTGCGGAAGTCCACAAAGCTAAAATAGATCCGTCTCCCACGGGATCTGCCTTCCTCGATGATGGCCCTGAGTGTCAAAATATGGTCAAGAGTCTTGAACCCTCCCTGCCCAACAACACACATTCCCTCCCTCTCTGCCCACCTACTCAGTTGCTACTCAAGAATGGATGCGTACAACCGTGCCAATGTGTGTCCGATCATGATAGTGCGATAATTTCCAGGCTCCATAGGATCTCCTGACTTGAAGATAGGTACGATCGTAGACAGGCTCCAAGTATCAGGCAAGCCCTCACACATGGCACGGTTAAACATAACTGCTAGACGCTCTGCTAGTAGATCTTTGGCATGCATGAAATGCTCAGCCACTAAGCCATCATGATCATATGCTTCATGCATGCCACTAAGCCATCATGATCATATGCTCTCCCAGTCCTCATCCTGTCAATGGCCTTCTTCACCATCTTAGCGGTGAAAAAGGCACATGTGTGTGGGTATGGATCGGGGGGGTCAGGAAGGGGTTGCTGTCGAGAAATTGTGTACAAAGATGATGCGTATTGACCCCAGGTCTCTGTAGAGGTAATGGCAAGGGGGGGAGATTGCTCATGAAAGAGTCTCCATGCTTCACGCGAGTCCCGACTCAAGAATAGCTGGTATAAATCCTGCTCTAGTCGAGCCAAAAATGCCCTCTTCTTCCGCCGCACTAGGCGTCGGAAGTCAATCTGTGACTGTCTGTGTCTTATGTCCCCCAAAAGCACTTCCCTCTGAAGTCTAGCTCTAGTCTGACGGCATTCCTCATTGTACCAGCTATTCTGAGGCATGCTCCCAGAACGATGTCTCTGCTCAGGCTGTGTGTGTGGGTATGCCTCTGTTGCTGCATCATGTAATGTCTGTGTCAGTATGGTAGTAAGCTCATTTAGAGGTTGCCCGGGCTCCTCAGTGGATAGGCGCTTGTAAATCCCGTCTATGTATACAGAATCCGTCTATGTAAATCTCGTCTATGTATACAGAATCCGTCTAAGCTCCTCCAGAGGTCGTCTCGGCTCCTCAGTGGATATGCGCCTGTAAATCCGTCTATGTAGAGAGAGAGAGAGAGAGAGAGAGAGAGAGAGAGAGAGAGAGAGAGAGAGAGAGAGAGAGAGAGAGAGAGAGAGAGAGAGAGAGAGAGAGAGAGAGAGAGAGAGAGAGAGAGAGAGAGAGAGAGAGAGATGATGAAATGAAATGTTATATTAACGTCTTCAAAAGGCCATAGTGACCTATGAGACCAGAAAGTTACAAGGTGGTGGATCTGATACAAAGTCAGAGTAACAAAATAACAACAGTACAAAACAAAGATATATACTATGGGATCCTAGATTGGTCGATGTGAACTAAGCAAAAAACTAAGCAAAAATGGGCGGCTTGCTGGGATAGCTGAATCACAAGAGATCTAGCATCGGTCGTTGGCGGATCTCATCAATCTCCTCCATGGTTAGTAGTCTGACCGGGCGTTGTGCATGCCTGGCTAGCGTGCTCCGAATCTTTTGACGTAGCCTCCGTCGATGCTGTGTAGTCCTCCGCAGTCGTGGGCGCGTGGATTTCCCTAGTTCAATCGCTCGGTCGATCAGTGTGCCTCTGGTGTGAGACGAGGGGGAGCTCTGCTATGGGAGTGGCACTTGCGGTTGTCCTGTGTCTGCTTTGAAGAATTCTGTGATCCGTCTTTGAGAGTGGCTAGCCTCTCCATTCATCAGGCTATCTCTGTGTCTGCGCAGCTCGAGCAAGAACAAACCCAGGCATCTCTGATCTTCATATCCCATGACTCTTGAGAGTGGTCCAAAACCCTCTCTGAACAGGCAATGGAAGCGGCCTCGTATCTCGTAGTAGACGGGGCAGCGGCATGTATAATGCAGCTCTGTCTCAGGCTCCATGTCACACAAGGGGCATGTCTTGGCCTCTGCTGGTACTCCGCTGTATCTCCCAGTCTCAATCCGCAGCTGGTGAGAAGATGTGCGTAACTGGCCAATAGCACATTGTATCCCATGAGACAAGTGGGTATCCATGTATCTGGGTCATCTTCCGTAAGGTGGAGAAGGTGGTCTCTGTAGAAAGCCATCTTCGTGCCCAATTCTTGTGCTGGTTGTATCCATGTCCTCCTGGTGTCTAAGCTGGGTCAGGTCTTGGCGGATGAGCTTGGTGATCTCTGACTGTGTAAGAGTGAGAGATGGTGCATCCAATGAGTACTAGAATGGTGGTAGCCTGTCTATGCTGAACCCATGCGCCTGAAACCATGATGCCATCTTCCCATACCAGCATGTTGTATCTCCTTGTATGGCTAACTGCCGAGAGGACTCAAGTGCTATGCGAGCATATCTGTCTCTAGGAGGTTCCCATGTGCGGTTTATGAAGGAGACTGATCTGGTGAGCGCCTCCACCACTAGTGGGGGGGCCGCTAGCTCTGCTCGGATAATGGCCCGTGGTATTGATGCCTTGGCTCTAATGAGCCGCGAGATCATAGAGACGAGAGGTTTCTCCATGTTCCCCCATCCATCTGTGCGACCCGGCCTCCCGCGGTGATCCAATGAAGGTCCCCATATCTCAGCTCCATAGAGCAATGTTGAAGCCACCAAAGTGTCAAAGAGCCAGAGCTTCGTCCGGGGCTCTTGAAACTGAACCTGCGAACACATCTTCTCTAATCTACCCAGTGCTGCGTGGGCTCTAGTCAGTCTGGTCTTTGCTGCTCTTTTGAGTGAGAATGCAGGTCCGCTAAAAACCACTCCAAGGTAAGTGTAAGCATCTGTGTACTACACAGTCTCCTGGCCGTATGTGAATGTAGGTGCTGACCTCCTGATCCACTGTGGGGTGGTATTAAACATCATAACCTTGGTTTTACCAAGGTTGATAGACAAACCACTTTCGTGGGCAAACCTATGCAAAGCATTCAGTTGACGTTGCATTCCCTCTGGAGATTCGGAGATCAACACTACATCATCATCATATAACAAAAGTGGAATCCATGTCCCTACCAACTGTGCACCTCTATCCCCATCGCTCTCAATGTAGTTAGAAACCTCATCCACATACATACCGAAAAGAGTAGGAGAGAGCGGGCAACCCTGCTTCACCCCAATAGTGGAGTGAACTGGTGTAGAAAGTCCCTCAGGGGTACGTACATGCCATACTACTGATCTGTACAATGCCATGATCCGCCAAATGAGCTCTGTGGGTACTCCCATTTCCTGTAATTTGCGCATCAATCTAGCTCTGGATACTGTGTCAAAAGCTTTGCGGAAGTCCACAAAGCTACAATAGATCCGTCTCCCATGAGATCTGCCTTCCTCGATGATGGCCCTGAGTGTCAAGATATGGTCAAGAGTAGAGAAGCCTCTCCTGAACCCTGCCTGCCCAGCTGCATGCATTTCTTCCCTCTCTGCCCATCTACTCAGCTGTTGCTCAAGAATGGATGCATACAACCGTGCTAGTGTGTCCAATCATGATAGTGCGATAATTCCCAGGCTCCATGGGGTCTCCTGACTTGAAGATAGGTACTATCGTAGATAGGCTCCAAGAGTCCGGTAGGCCCTCACACATGGCACGGTTAAACATAAATGCTAGAAGCTCTGCTAGTAGGTCTTTGGCATGCATGAAATGCTCAGTGACTAAGCCATCATGATCGTATGCTCTCCCAGTCCTCATCCTGTCAATAGCTTTCTTCACCATCTCAGCCGTGAAAAAAGCACATGTGTGTGGGCATGGATCGGGGGGGTTGGGGAGGGGCGGCTGTCCAGGTACTGTGTACAAAGATGATGCGTATTGACCCCAGGTCTCTGTGGAGGAAATAGCAGGGGGGGGACTGCTCATGAAAGAGCCGCCACGCCTTATGCGAGTCCTGACTCAAGAATAGCTGGTATAGATCTTGCTCGAGTCGAGCCAAAAAAGCCCTCTTCTTCCGCCGCACCAGGCGTCCGAAGTCAATCTGTGACTGTCTGTGAGTGACGTCCCCCAAAAGCACCTCCCTCTGAAGTCTGGCTCTAGTCTGGCGGCACTCCTCATCGTACTAGTTGTTCTGAGGCATGCTCCCTGATCGGCGGCTCTGCTCAGGCTGGGTGTGTGGGTATGCCTCTGTTGCTACATCATGTAATGTCTGTGTCAGTATAGTAGTTAGCTCCCCCAGAGGTCGCCCCGGGTCCTGAGTGCATAGGCGTCTGTAGATCCCGTCCATGTATACAGAATCCGTCTCCCGTGTGAAGGTGTAGCGAGTAGGGGCTGCTACGTGTGGCCTGTGTGCTACACTGAACTTGAAGGAGATGGTCATCGACACCAGAGCATGATCCACTGCCACCCCAACCGGTCTGGGCCCAACTCTGAGATCCTGGATACTAGAGATGAGATTCGGCTGTGCCATGACATAGTCCACTGTGCTGGCTCCATGTCTGTGTGGGAAGCATGTAAAACCTCCCGCAACAGGAAATCTTTGTAGGCCGTTCAAGATGGCCAATCCATGTGCGGTGCCCATGTCTATCAGGTATCGCCCATACTCAGTATATTCCACATCTTGTGATAGTCTGGACAGGCCCGTCTCTACAACATCTAGCTCTCTAAGCATCTCCTCTGAAGTATCATAGAACACTGCCTGGTGATGGGCAGTCCTAGCAGTGAAGTCCCCTAGGATGATAATGTCACCATCCCTAGAGAACTCCCATATGTCATCATCCAAAATAGAGAAAGGGGACTGTCCTCTGGGTGATGCATAAACTGATGTACTCGGGGGAAAGTAGCAAATAGCAAGGTAGAGATATTTGCCTGTCTCTGCTTTCAATCTCACCCACATATACCTAGCCTGCTCATATCCCTGCGGGCTATATGTATCAATGGCTGCAGATCCTCTCTAAATAACACTGCCACTCCGCCCAAGCTCTGTCCTCTGTGCTCTGAGCGTCTCCTGTCTGTAAGCTGTCTCCCACTTGTATCCACTGATGTGAGGCATGGATTGCCCAGGGGCTAGGTGTGTCTCAAAGTAAAAGATGATGTCTCTTCCAGTAAAGCTATCCTCAAAAGCACCCACATCAAGACGCATAGATCCATTACAGTTCCAAGCAGCCACTTTGAGTGTGGTCCCATAAGTCTCGCACCGTCGTGTGGAGCGCCGCTCTAGTATTACCACTTTTCCGTCTCAATAAAAGGCAATCTTGCCTTTTCCTCTTGCCGCTCTAATCTCCGGCATTACTTCTTGCATATGAGCGATCTGCGAGAGGGTGAGATCATCCCTGAGAAAGATGCCAATCTCTTTAAGAGTTGGTCTTTTCTTCAAGAAGGACTTCTTCGCTTCCATGGAGGGAAAACGGAGGATGAGTGCTCTTTCTTTTGAGGTTTCTCCAGTGCTTCCATTTTTCTTTATGTTGCCCATGTAAGAGAGAGAGACGGCCCGGCGTAGTTCCGTGCCTAGAGGTATTGGCTCCAAAGTCTGGCATCCCTTTCAGTATTTCTTTATCATTAATCATTGCAAAGTACAACTCTCGAGGGACCTCTACTCTCAGACTCTGCGTCCATATGCTCTGCAGAGTGAGGCCCCAAGTGGTCTTTTATTCTTACAAGGGATGCCCCAAAAGCAGAGCCCCAAAAGCGTTTGCGCCCAAAAGCTGTCAGCGTGAATCATGGAAATCCGTACAGCTTGCCACGTGGCACAGCCACAGTTCAAAACGCTGAATTTTCTTACAGCCTGCCCGTCAGCGTGTCAGCGCGATTTACGGAACTCTCTTTCAAAGTGCAAGATTCTGGTCTTTAGGGTTTTGGGCCCCTCGGCCGGGGTACCATAAGTTGGTACAACTTTGAGCTTCAGTTCTTTAATTCTTTGTGTCCCCTGGGCCCCATCAGACGGGAACCCTTGTGACATTTTATCTGGAATCTGTCCCGGTGGTCATGCCATGTCATCATTTTGTGACAGCGACTGGCTAACACCTTGGTCTTACAAATGGCACTACCTTAGAATGTTCAAAGTTTTACTCCAAGCAAGAAATTGATGTCCACTTGGGTCTTTCATGAAGCACAGAATGATGACAGCTGTGATATCCTGGGATTCACTTTCTTACAGGCATGAACTTGATTCTTTCACAGGCATGATATGACACCTTTCTGTTATCAGTGTGAGCACCAAACATTTTGTTTCACTTGAGACATTTATTTATTTATTTTTGTATATCCAAGCATAGTAAGTGTTGTCAACAAGCAGAGAAAAATAACAGACTGAGTTTCAATTTCTTACAGGCTTTGAACTTTTTCTCTTACAGGCATGGTATGACGTGAAAATAATATCAAAAGTTTATAAACACCCCCTCTACACCTGCGCTTGCAAATATAAAGTTCAGTTCTATAGTGACTTGTCAAAAAACACAGAACCAAGGAGCACCAGAGCTTTGTTAGAAGGGGCAATGGTGGAAGTGTCAATCAGCGAGATTGCAATTATGCAGGCTAATTTGGAATCATCGTTGGAGACTTTGTTTGAAACCTCACTCTCACTTGCTGAGGATAGCATAAAAAGACAGTGGTCAAAGGACACTTATACTTTAAATTTGAGTTACTCTAGTCAGCAACCTCTGTATTCAACATCTGTGACTGAAGATGCTAGAAATGTATTACCAACAGCAGATCGCGACACATACATGATAGATGTTACAGAAAACTTACGAACAGACGTCCGTTTGGACGGTAGTCCTGGATTCCATATGCTAGAAAATAACATTACTGCCCGTTCTAAGGATGCAAGAGCATCTCAAGTCTTGAGCAATCAGAGAAAATCTGTCAACAGTGCCAAGTCAGTGGATTTGACTTTGAGCGACAATCTTAGTGTACATGTCAACAATGCCTTTACTCAGGAAGTATGTTTGCCTCATCGAGCGGCTTTCGAAAGCTGTAAAACGAGAATAAGGATAAGTTTACCTCGTAAAGCCAAAGTCACTGATACAGGAGTATATGCCGAAACAGGGAGACAAAAAAAGCTTGCAAGACATACAATATTCAATAACCAATCATCATTGAATAGCTCAGAGAAAAGCTGTTCTAGCTACAAGCTTTCCAGCTCAGGTTCTGATTCTGAAGAATTGCATGATTCTGAGCGCCTTTCACGTAAAGAGGAGACCACAGATGATAGTCAATCCAGAACCACTCCCGTCTTTTATGGCGATGCAAATGAAAGTCAGGAAATTGTCAATTCGCTGGAACTTGATAATAGAAACCACAGTGAGGATCACGGAAGGTCTACATCCACAAAAACATTCTATGGGAATCCAGCAGAAAAGAGCGGGCAGTCCAGCTCTACTGCAATTTTCTATGGCTCGTGTGGAAATGAAGAAGATACCCTTAACTCCACAAAAGCATCAAAAATTGATGTAGAAGGACAAGATGAGTGCTTGTCTGCTAAAATTCCTCACATCGAGCATGAGAATGTAGACGTTGATTGCGCATGGACTACTTCTAAAAAAAGGGATCCTGCACAAGGGCATGAATTTGACGACAGGTCCGAGTGTTTTTGCAATACTGTGCAAATATCTTCTGATAATTCTGAAAGTGTTTGCAGAGCTTGCAATTTCTTACAGGGGGATGATAGTATAGTTATGACAACACCAGCTAATTCACAAGGAGAGGACAAGAAAGCTCAAGTAGTTGCAGCAAAGAGTACTGGTTGCAAAAATGTAGAAGACATACATGGAAATTGCTCAGAGTCAGATTCCACGCAGCAATTCCGTGTGTTGAAGAAAGTAAAAAAGAATGAGGGATACAACAAACAAAAACACAAGCTAAGGCCCCATGCTACAAAGAAAGCAAAAACCGGTGCACATGATGTATCACACACTTCCCATAGCAGGGATATTAACAGTTGCAAAAATGTACAAGGCAGACATGAGTATTGTTCAGAGTCAGAGCCCGTGCAGCAATCCAAAGTGTTGAAGAAAAGGAAAAAGAGTGCAGTAGACTACCAACAAAGATGCAAGTCAGTGCCCCCTGCTACAACGAAGAGGAAAAACAGCGCACGCTGTGTATCACGCAATCCCCATAACAGGGATCGAGCCAAGAATTTGAAGACACAGGAGTGGAAAAGGAACTTCAACGATCTTTTTGATGCAATTCTCAAAAGTGATCGTGAGCTTACGCACGTCAAGATGGCAGCACCATTAGAAAAGCCATTCTCATTCTTAGAGGAAATTCAAAATCAAGTCCCATGGGATCCGATCGTTTTTTGTGAGAGAACAGGTGTGTATAAAGACGACTTGATGGAAGATGAACCTCTTAAAGACCTATGGAAAGATATGGAATTAGCTTCTGAAGAAATGGTAAGCGTTCTCAACTTGTTGCTATCTTTTCAAGGTGGAAGCGTGACCTTGACACTTGATTAAGTTTATTAGTCTTGACAAATGGTCTTGACTTTTTCTTTAGCGTGGAGTAGCAGCACTAGCAGAACAACCTATTCAGACATCTCAAGACAAGGCATTGGGTTGTGAACACGCACTGGTGTTAAGAGAACAGGAAGGGTATGTTTGTTCACTTTGTGGAGTGCTAGTAACCAGTGTTGAAAACATCTTTCCTCCAGTTTTACGGGAAGAGGTAAATATTTCAAGCGTGTTTCTTCCATACATGCAATCTGTGTTGGCTTGCCTCAGACAAATTTACATTTTTTTTGGCTTCAGGTTGACCATAGAGGCCGTGATAACCAGATAAGAGCTGAAAAAGAGGTTGATTCAGCTGCATGCAATAACAGCACAGAATATTCGAATACGCCAAGAAGGCCCTCTGAACCTGACATGGGGTCTGTATGGAAGCTCATACAAGACTTGAGACCTCGAATGCAAAAGAATCAAGTAGATGGCTTCAACTTTCTTTGGAACAACGTTGGTGCTCTAAGTAGCCAAACTGATAATAAGGGAGGGGGCTGCATTGTAGCTCATGCACCAGGAACAGGGAAATCGCTGCTTATCATAAGTTTCCTTAAGAGCTTTTTGCAACTTCACTCCTGGTGCAGGCCTTTAATCGTGGCACCGAAGAACATGCTCTTGTCGTGGAAAAAGGAGTTTGAAAAATGGCAAGCAGGCATCAAGGTTTACCTGTTACAAGCATCATCGCCCTTGAAATACCTGAGTGGTATTTCAGAGTGGCAAAAGAGCAAAAGCGTTTTGATTGTGAACTATCAACTGTTCTCCCAGCTGGTTGCTGAAGGAAGAGTGTGCAGGGCACTTGAGATTCAACGAATAGGCAGTTTGCTATTGCATGTACCTGACATCCTTGTCTTGGATGAAGGACATGTACCACGAAATTGTTCAAAGCTTAGGGAGTCCTTATTGCAAATCCGTACAAAATTCAAGATTCTGGTGTCCGGAACATTGTTTCAAAACAACATGCAGGAGCTCTTCAATCTTTTGTACCTTGCAAGGCCAAATTTTCTCCGCTATCTTCAAACTCGTCATTCCAACAAAAGGCAAGCAGTGTAAATTCTGAATATATCTGTCTTTTGTGGTATTTGTCTGCATGCTTGTTTGTCATTACATTAATAAGTGATAGATTATATATTGTGACTTTTGCTAAATCACTATCAATTTCCTGATGTACAGATTTGAGGGTATTGACTTGGACAATGACTGTAGCAAGAAACAATGGCAAACCTTTGAAGAGTTTAACAAGGAAAGACAGACAGACACAAGTGATGAGGAAGCAGAGTTGAGAAAAATTTTCATGGAAGAGATTGGTAATAAGCTTGAAGGCAAGGTGCAAGAAGCTGGAGGGGATGATGATTTTAGGCATGCTATTGAGCAGCTACAGGCAATAATGGCTCCCTTTGTTCATTTCTATAATGGGGATATCCTTAAGAGTTTGCCTGGTATCAAAGAGTTTATTGTCGTCTTACAAGCAACAAATCTACAGGTATCTCTTTCCACACAAATCAAGCAGCAAACTTTTCTCGAAACGGCACTCAGCATCCATCCATCCTTACTGCTGAAATGGAAAGGTGAAATTCGCACTTTTGTTGAACTCGATGAGCTTCAGGCAATACGAGGAGATGCTTCACAGGGACCAAAGGTGAAGTTTATTTTGGACTTAGCAGAATGCTGCCATCTATTGAAAGAGAAGCTCTTAATCTTCAGTCAGTTTATCAAGACCATGGAACTGGTTGCAGAGCTGTTGCCAAAAAAGTTCAAGGTTGCCATGATCAAAGGCCAAGACAGGCTGGAGGAAAGGCAGAGAACGATAGAGGAATTTAATGAGTCAGGAGGCACGTCGATCCTACTAGCATCTTTGACGGCTTGTGGAGAAGGTATAAATCTGACCGGCGCTTCACGAGTAGTGTTCTTAGATATGCATTGGAATCCTGCTCGCATGAAGCAGGCGGTAGCCAGAGCGTTTCGGATTGGGCAAACAAGAGTTGTGCACACATATTGGCTAATAGCATCCGTAGAGAAGGAAGCAGAGAAGTTCACAAGAATACATAGGAAGGATTGGCTTTCTAGGTCCATTTTCTCCTTGGGGAAAGAATTTGTAAATTGCGGGTATAAAGAGAGTCACCCCAATTCGGAAGTGGATGACTATGTACTAGCTCAGCTTCTCAGAAATGATATGACCAAAAGCATACTTAGAGTTTTAAACTACAGTGCCTCAGAGAGGGAAAAACCCTTCAGCATTTTTTGAGCTTGGTGGTTACTCGGGAAGAGCAAATCAGAACTCATATAAAACCTTTGTATATGAAATGCCCTTCGATCATTTACATTCAAAGAGTGAGGTGTGTCCCTATTTGCGATCAATACTGGGAGTTCAAATTGAGCAGCTCCCTAAGGTCTTTCCTTCCCTGTTCTTCCCTAAAAGTGATTCTTGTTTCTTGATGCTTTCCTCTTGTAAACATCAGAACAGAGTAGCAATTTATTTATTTTCTGACCTGCTATACTTACAACTGTCTACTTGTGCTTTGCTTCAATGAAATTGTCAGAGGCTCTCTCTCTCTTTTCCTGTGCTCAAAATAATTTGTTTTGCTTCCATTTGTGAATTTTTAGGCTAGCATTTGTGGCCTAAATTAAAACCGGTCAATTTTCATATTTGAATTATGCTCTGTGTATCTTGATTCTGATATAACTTGAAATGCTTCTCTTCCTGTAGATGGTCAAAGAGAATTCATGCTATCATGTATCACAAAAGTTCGAAATTGCAAGCACAAAAGAGTAAGCAAGCTAATTTGGAATCAAGGTTGCAGAGATGCATGCAGATTGGAGAAGATGAAGAAGCTCACGGCACACAAGAGTCTATTGCTTGGTGCAAAATAGAAAGATAAGTTAGCCGTAGAATGATGGGCGTATGTACAATAGACGGGGAAAAACCTCTTAAAAAATGCCCTAGCGGTCCTAAGTGTGTTCACACACATCACTACCAAGTATATGGTAACACATCCCCTTGGGAGTGATGCGATGAACTAGAGCTAGCACATAACGTATAGGGAAGTGCTATGCCTTGAGGACATGATCAATCCACAAAGGGAAGCAAGCCCAAAGCTTTGCAAAGTCTTCAAACTTCTCACAAGGCAATGCCTTTGTGAACATATTTGTAAGGTAGTCTTACGTAGACACATAAGCCAAGCTGATCTCTTTGGCTAAGAGTCTCTCTTTGACATAGTGATAATGTACCTCAATGTGCTTTGTGTGGCCTTGAATAATTGAGGTCCTCGCAACTGTCAATGCACTCTGACAATGTAGATGATGTTGGCAGTGTGCTATTCAACACCCAAATCAACCAAGGCGTTTGAGCCATACACACTCAACCACAATTGTGAAAAATGCCAATGTACTCAGCTTCACGTTTGGAAGTGGCCACAAGAGGTTACTTCTTGCTCAACCATGATATGCATGAGTTGACGAGCATGAAACAAAAACCACTTGTGGACACTCGCGTGTCATAACAACCAGCCCAATCCGAGTTCAAAACCATGTAAATCTGGCGGCAATGATTCCTCTTAAGGATAAAACAACCCAAGAGATAAAGTGCCACTCAAATAGCAAAAGATTCTCTTGACAGCCTGCCAATGTTTATACTTTGAGCTATGCATAAATCTCTTGCATTGTGAGACTGTAAACTGAATATCTGGACTCCTATTGCATACATAGATACTTATTTTCATTGGAGTAGCAATAGATTTTCACTCAAGTTTAAACTTATGTAGTAATACCTCTATCACACTGCTTAAACTTTATGCTTCCCAAGTAATGATGCAAAAGCTCCAATTCTTTCATCTTGAAAGTAGCATTCAAATCAACCTTAAATTCATTAATGCGTTCTCATTCGGATCAATAATCAACAAATCATCTACATATAGAAATAGATCACTCTATGCTTGACATACAAAGTGTTTTCAGTTGGACTGTTATGAAAGCCTCGTTTAACCAATTGAGTGTCAGCTTTCTCATACCAAGCACAAGGAGACTGCTTCAACCCATACAAAGCTTTTTTACATTTGTACACTTTATTTTCTTGTCCTTTCTTGATAAAACCACGAGGTTGTGTTACATAAACTTCCTCAAATATATCCCCATTCAAGAAAGCAGTAACAATGTCTGATTGATGTACATTTCATAAAAAATGAGATGCCAATGCACACAGAAAACGAACAGTAGTCATACGAAAAGTGGGAGCAAAAGTCTCTTTAAAACCAATGCCTTTCTGTTGTGCATAACCTTTTGTGACAAGTTTAACTTTGTAGCGATCAATCTTACAATCTGGCTTGCGTTTCAACTTGTAAACCCACTTTGTACCAATGGCCTTTTTACCAAGAGGCAAGTCACATTAAGTCCATGCGTCATTTTTTATAAGTGCATCATATTTTGATTGCATGGCAGAGCCATTCAATTTTTTGAATTTTGTGCTTCATCAAAAGAAAGATGTACCTTCTGATCACTTTTTGAAAGAGGTACCCCCTCATCACATAAACTAGAAACAACCAAAACATAACAATCTCATGTATACGATACATGGCGAGAACCTAGTGAATACGGCTAGACATAGGTACATCCAATTTATTGTCACACAAAGTATGCACTAGCCATTTTGGCAGACCTCTAGCCTCTTCATTTTCAGCTTTTTCATATCAAATACATCATGTACATCTGCACCAGTGATAAACTGATCTGTAACATTTTCAGAAATCTTTATAGGATGTACATTTGCCTCATTGGAATTTCCATTCAAGTTTTCACCCATTAAAAAGAGGCAACAAAGTGTCATAAATATCCTATGAGCTTACATTGCTATCTCTAGTACACAATAGCAAAGATTTAATAGAATCTTTCACAAACACATCTCATGGAACCAAGATACGTTTTGTTTGTGGATGGTATAACTTGTAACCTTTACTGTTAGTAGTATAACCAACCAAAATGCATTTAACAATCTTATCATTCAGTTTTCTATGTTGTGTTTGCAGTACCGAAGCATAAACTAAACACCCAAAAGCATGCATGTGATCAATAAATGGCTTCTTATCATGCCATGCTTCATAAGGAGTCATAGATCGACTTGCTTTGGTAGGACACCTATAAGTACATAAGTAGTACACATGATAACATCAAGTCAAAACAAATGTGGCAAAGCTTGAATCTTGAGCATTTTGTTGAGGTGTATACGCACTATACATTGGTGTTTTATCCCATGATAAGCCAAAAATGCATGAAACTCATGAGACATATACTTCTCCCCTTGATCTGAACGGAGGGTGTCCATAGTACATTTAGAGACAAGAGAAACTGCTTAAAGCACGTAGACACTTCGGACTTAGCTTTAAGCGGATACACCCATGTATGCCTGAAGCAATCATCAATGAAATTCATGAAGTAAAGGTAATTGCCTAAGAATGGAGTTTGTATAGACCCACAAACATCACTATGCTCAAGTTGCAACCTGTATCTAGCCCTTACTGAACCATCCTTTGAAAACTTTGAACATTGTAGTTACCCGAAATAAAGCCTTCACAAACATGCTTAGAAGGTGTTTCAAGAGGCGGCAAGAAGCAACCATATCATATTTTTGCAAACGTAGCAAACTAGTAAAATTTAGTGCCCAAAACGTGCATGCCAAAGTTTTGCATCTAAAATAACATTTGAATCCACAATTTCATTTGCAAAATTATTCCCACAATTATGATACAAAGTGAGCTTACATAGCCCACGAAACAAAATACGAGATGCAACTATTTCATCACCAAAAATGAGATCATGAATTGTACATTTGTCCTCCACAAATTTGACAGCAAGACCAAGTTTGGCAAGCATAGATACAAACAAAAGGTTATTTTTTATCCTTGGTACATAAAGTGTCGAGTATGAAAGAACTGCCATTCTGAGCAGTTAGCACAATCTTTCCAACTCCTTGACCGGATAAGAGGCATTGTTGACACAAGTGATCGTATTCCCACGAGGGACAGACTTGAGAGAGCTAAATAAGTCACGATGGGACGTAATGTGCTGTGTAGCACCACTATCAAAGTACCACACATATGAATTAGCAGCAGTTGATATACATGCATCATGGACAAAAGGATCATATGTACACTTTGCACTAAATACCCACTCTACATCTACATCAACATCACAATCTCCATTCCCAAATAATCTACAATAGCTGCACTTGCAGTGGATGCAGCCTCTTTCTTCTTGGCCTCTTTTACCTTCAGCTTAGGTTATTGCTTTATCAAGTGATCATTAGCCTTGCAATAATGACAACGCTTCTTCTTCTTACCTTTTTCACGAGAATTTCTAGACGAGGTGCCATTAGAAAATTTCGGAGGTCTTTTGGAGGGCTTTTTAGTAGAGAGAGAAAAAAGATCTCCTCCAATGAGAGAAGGGTCAACGTTACGTAGAAAAATAAGCTGATATTAACAAGGATATGAAAATAGTATCACCTACTCATTCAATGAGCCAACGATCCTTGAAAACGGTTACCTTTTCATTAAATGTGATTGCCTTTTTCACGAGGTCGGCGCCGCTCATTTAATACTGCTTTCCACATCATTCAAATTTAAAAAAATACAAAATTGTCAGATAATGTCAAAATTTGAAGATTTGGACACCGTCAATGTGTCAGGAACGCCCAAATACCTAAAAATCGACTGTCTACTCTACAATCCCCTTTTAGAGGTTTTTTGGCGTTTTCTGTAGACAGTCGATTTTTAGGTATTTGGGCGTTCCGAACACATTGGCGGTGTCCAAATCTTCAAATTCTGATTTTATCTGACAATTTTGTATTTAAATTTAAATGATGTAAAAAGCCATATTAAATGAGCGGCGTTGACCTCATGAAAAAGACAATCACATTTAATTGAAAGGTGATCGTTTTTAAAAAATGCCAAAAAGTTAGGTTTACTTTTAAAAGTATCAAGTTGTCCTTTTGGACGTATTCATAAGTGCAAAGGCATTTTAAGAAGATTTTCTAGAGACAATTTCTTAGAAGGCTCTCCAAATGACCTCCGAAATCTTCGAATGTGCTAGCAAAAGCATTAGAAACATGTCATCTACTACTCACTGATGAAGAACCATGAGAAGTGGCTACATTGCGATGACCACCTTTTCTTTAAGCAACACAAAAGCCTATTCAATTGCATGTTGTTTAGCCTCAAAGTGACTCTTGAAAAAGTAATGTGCATAATACATTAAACTTGACAGCTTGAGGGTTTTCTTAGGTCATAAGTCTCTAAGTACTAGAAAAATTATGGTAAGAGTTTGGTAATGCATTGAGAACAGTCTGCACAAGTGAATTGTCAAAAATGACTTCACCTATAGAAATGAGTTGCTCATCAATATAATTGATCTTAGGAAGAAAAGTGCCCATGTCATCTTTCTCTTGCATAATATTTGAATCCAGCTCTTTACAGAGCAATGTACTTTTAGCTTCATTGCGGCTTCAACCAGAGTATCCCAAGCTTGTTTTGCTGATTTTATTGAGCAGATGTGAGGAGTAATAGTATGCTTCACAAACTATGCAATCAATGCATGAGCTTGTGTATCTCTAATATCCCAATGCGACTCTTCAACCATAGGCAAAACAACTCTAGCAGTAACATCCCTGCAAGAACTTGCAACATCCTCAACATAGCCTACATCCATGCCCTACACAACATTCCGAACGCCCTTTGACACAATAACTTGTGTCATCATGTGAGACCACATTGGGTAGTTATTCCCATCTAGTTTATCCTCAACAACAAATATCGTGAAAATATATGTGATGTTGCCAGCCATGTGCACCTGATGTGAAAACTACCTAAAAAGAGAAAAAAAAAAGTAGGATTAACACGTGCTATTTAGCAAAATCCAAAGAGAACTATAAGGGACCCGTTTTGCAAAAAATTACACTAAAAGCACACCGAGCTCTATAGGCTCTTCAAAAGTATTAATCAACCTACTGATGCTCACCTTAGCTTACCCAAATTGGAGAAAGTGAGCAGGTGGGTGCTGGCAACGCTGGCGACTATGCTCGGGAGGATGCAACATACTTCAATACCAATTTTTGGAATTAGGATTACAAAGATGCACACACAACTTTGAGAAGATGAAGAAGCTCAAGGCACACAATAGAGAGTATATTGCTTAGTGCACAATAAAAAAATAAGTTGCCCTAGAATGATGGGCATATATACAATGCATGGGAGAAAAAACCTTCTAGTGAGGGTGTTGAAGCAAGGGACCCTTTCACGTGAGTTTTGACGGGTCAACAAAAACTCATCCACTTAGTCATTTCATTTTTGCCTAAGCTGGCAATGTAATTCATAAACCAAGACCAAATATGATTGTATCATAATAGCTTTGTACTCAATGAGTAGCTTGATATCGTAAGTCCACCACATTTTCGTAATAATTATTCTTTCTAGCCAAAATACCCAATTTTAACCTTGGGTATATAAGCCAAAACTTTGTAATTATTGGGGATCGAATAACTATCGAGATTACGTAGTGAAGAGCACACCTACACTTGCGTGGTCACTACACATTGTACGGGTAAGCATTGCTAATGAAACTTCTTGTGGTGCTTCCTCTCACTCTTAACATTGTGTACATGTCTAATGTGCTATGTTTGACTGTGTGTGCGTGACACAATGAGCGGTTTTAGCTCTAGGTTTTCTTGTGTGTTTATTTGCTCTTTGTGAGTTGCTAATGGTGTTTGAAGTGAAACTAAGCATGGACATAGGTAAATAGGCCTTAGGAGAAGCCAAACGACCTTTAATTTGTAAATTTTGGTGAAGGTAAGAGGTGGAAACGATCATGGTTGCTCACTTACCCGACGGTGACTTTTGCAAGTTTTGTTGTTGGGAACCTATTGCCTATGGCTTAGAGATCCCTAATCTCAAGTTTCATGTCATTTGCATCTCATTTGTTGACACCGTAACGACCATTAGAGTGAGAGATAGACCACATAGGAGACTTAGATGTTTTTCCCTTAGCTGCTTCCTTACTTGAGAGTGACACATTTGTCCTCAATGCATTGTTGTTAAGAAATTGCATTCAACATTTCCATGCACTAGTCGTGTCAGCTACGTCCTCAGATTGACATATATTATGCTAGTTGGAGTTCTCTCTAGGCTACTCCGTCCAATCGCGGCTATAACATTTAGTGGACTAGTAACTGGTGTGTAGTGGGAAATAACATGAACATAGTGAACATTTCATTAGAATAGATTCCTAATGAGCATAGCAAGAGTGCTTGCATGGAGAGAGCAACAAAAAGCATAACACCTAGTTAGATAGGCATGAACAGTACTTCAAAAGAGAGAAATTAATCTATTGACAGCAGTTGAGGACCAGATTTACATGGAGCCGATCCCCCCTCCAAAAGGCTTTGTATTATAGGTTTCCCCTATCAAGGGAGACAATTTACAATGCAATTCTTTGTGTTCCTTCAATAACTAGCTAGTGCAATGAAGATGGAAGCTTCAAGCACTAAGCAAACACTTATAAAACACAACATCAATTTCCTCACGGTCTCAGACCCAAGACCTCACACACCTTCGAGGATGGTGAGAGCTAGCGGGCTATGAGAGTAGATTGAGAGGAAGAAGGAGTAGTCTTACAAGAAAGAAGTATATCTCCTCACGTAATCACTTATAAAAGCTTAGCATAGCTTAGTAATCAGCATGGTAGAGGAGATGAGCATGCATTGAAGCTTGGCTCTTGGTTGGATTTGCATCACAAAGCCAAGAGTTGTTGGTGTATGCCTCCCTTCACAAGCTTGGAGTAGATGATGAGCTTTCCATTAAAGCTTGAGAAGGAGAGAGAGAGTCTTCTTGCTTCACACATGAGCTTGTGTGAGTGTGTGGAATAATTCCTTTGAAAAATCAGCCCCATCTCTCTCTTGGTCGACCCCTCTTGCTAAATCCTCTTGTTGGCTTCCCATTGGACCTCTCCAAGCTGAGCCAACGAAAATTGAGAAGCATAAGTGATAGCCTTGTGACACGTGTCCCCCTTTCCCCTTTTGTGGAGAGATTTAGGTAATTAAATAATGCAACTAAACTCTCATTGGACCCCTTTGTCTTCTGGCCAATAGAAATCAAGCAAGCCATTGGGCTGCTGAATGCTCATTGGACCCCTTGGGAGACTATCCAATAGTCTTCTAGAGAGCTTAATTCTTATTGGTTCTTTGATTAAGTGTTTTTAAATGAATTAAACTAGATTTAATCTAGCCTAATTCTCATTGGTCCACCTCTATGGTCATTCAATAGGATTTGAGTGCACCTTGTGGGCAAATGGTCTAAGGAACTGACATGTGTCCATTATGCCCTTTGTGTAAAGGGAAGCCTTTGAGTGTGTGTGTGTGTGTGTGTGTGTGTGTGTTCTCTCACAAACTTCTCTCTCTTCTCCTACCTTTAGGGCTCGCCCCCTCCTCTTTAGGAGTCATGAAGACTTTTTGGCACACTCACTAAGCATCCAATTTAACTAAGCTTGTTGACCATTGGACACAACCTTTGAATTTTGGAACCTTAGCATTTTGGAAGTCTTAATGGGCTGAACCTTAGGGTCTTTAAAGCCCATTGTTTCACATTGCTCTTTTGAAGATGCCCCCCCCCTTTGCATCCCTATTTTCCCTCCCTTGGATCCTTACCGTGGCTCGTCTGCCAGCTTAACCAATATTCTGCCTTTTTCTCCCTTGGTACTTTCCCATGTTAAATGATTAGTTTAG
Source organism: Adiantum capillus-veneris (assembly GCF_014529385.1). Classification (NCBI taxonomy): domain Eukaryota; kingdom Viridiplantae; phylum Streptophyta; class Polypodiopsida; order Polypodiales; family Pteridaceae; genus Adiantum; species Adiantum capillus-veneris. Next base: position 144,919,760 of record NC_140947.1, read on the forward strand.
CATGAGAAATCATTAGGAGAATTAGATATTAGCTATTAGCTATTATGACATTACCTCTCTCTTGAAATCATAGTCATCCTTGACTATGGGGTAGAGAAGATAAAGCCTATTCATTAGTTCTTTTTCTAGCGGATAGAGGATCCCTATCTTACACTACGACATCATTCTATAATGGATGACTAATCCATTTGGCGCTTGAGAGCCTAAGGCTACCGCAAGCATGCACATTAGTCCTATCAATCTTCCATAGTAGAGTGACAAGCTCTACTTGGTGTTTGGGAGACATCGTCTCCACAAACTTGATCCTAAGCAAGCATACTACTTAACATTTGTGCACAATAAAGAAAAAGAGAGTCTTATAAGACAAAAACTCTGTTCATTTTAAACATTTGTACATTTGCTTACTCTAGGGAAGCATTGTAAGAATTGACAAGGTTTAGGTTATCCTTTAATTGTATGCATTGCATTCATCTAGCATCTTCAAAAGGATAATTTTTAACTCAATAAGATACCGTCGGATAGTCTTACCGCCTCTTAATACCTTGTCTTCATGGCCGAGAATGGACTCGGGTTTCATTACTTCTTCTTGGTCCTCAATCTCCGGTGGGTCTTCAATAGTTGGTTCTTGAGGTGGCTCTCCTTTGTAAGGCTTTAGTTGGCTCGCATGGAAAGCATTGTGTATGAGCCAATGGCTGGGCAACTTGAGTTGATAGGCCATCTCATTGATTGGTCTAAGAATATGGAAGGGACCATAGTACCTTTTTGCTAACTTAGCATAGTACTTTTGGTGTCCTGTAGGATTCTTGCCCGTCGTGTGCTTTAATCGAGCCTTGGAAAATTTAAGTAAGACCCAATCATTTTCTTTAAAGGCTTCTTCTGTGATAATCACTAGCAGCCTTTTTCCTTTGTTGTGAGATAGAGATAGCATCCTTAATCTTTTGGAAAGATTCTTATAGGTTTCGGCTATACTCATCTGCCCGGGGAGGTCACCTAATAAAAATGTAACCTATCACGTGAGTTCAACAGAAGGGTATTTAAAGTTCTTGAAACTTACAGAAATATATATACAAAAGGGCATTATTTTTTCAAAATTGAAAAGAACTTACATATTTTAAAAGAAAAGGGTACATTATATTCTTAACAAAACTCATAGATAAGGGGTTTTACAAACATCTCTTGAACGCATGTGATATGGTAGTTTTACACATAGTGAACCCCCCGAGCTCATCTGCAACGAAGATCTCCAATGTACCTTAAGTAGTAGGGGCCTTTTTGATCTTCCCTCAATTACCTTGAAAGGTGCTTTTTCCGTGGAAGTATGTACAATGTTATTGTAGGCATACTCCACTAAGGGTAAGTACTTCTGCCTTTGGGATCTTTGATGTACTTTAGTTGCATAGGCTTTTAGTAGATCAAGAATTGTTAGGTTAGCTATTTCACTTTGGCCGTCCATTTCTGGATGATAGGCTGAAGAGAGGTTTAGCCTTGTCCCTAAATTCTCAAAGAGACCCTTCCAAAAATTACTGGTCATTCTAGGATCTCTATCCGACACTATGGACATTGGCAAGCCATGGTACTTGAAGATTTGTGAAATGAAGAGGGTTGCCATTTGATGGGCTTTGATAGTCTTTTTGACAGGTATAAAATGAGCTTGTTTGGTAAACTTGTCTACTATCGTCCATATTCCCGTATTCCTATGGATAAACTTAGGCAATCCAAAGATAAAATCCATGGATATGCTCTCCCATGGTGAATTAGGGATTGGCAAAGGTTGAAGCAATCCAGGTTGCTTCCCTCTATCAAACTTCGTCTTTTGGCATACCACACACTTAGAAACATACTCTTGTATGTTTTCTTTCATGGTAGGCCAATAGAAATATGTTTCAATCCCTTTTAGGGTAGACTAAATCCCTCTATGCCCCACATAAGGAGGAGCATGAGATTCATATATTACTTTCTCACGTAGTGAGTTAGTAACGCATAGTCTATTTCCATAGAGAAGATAACCATCTTGTAAAGTAAATGGTTCCTCTTTCTTCCCTACTGCAAGGGCTGAAATCACATCTCTAAAATCGGGATCAATAGCATACTCATCTATCATAGAAGAAAGATCATTGTGAGTTGCTATGGAAACCGCATTCACTCTCAGCCGTCTTGAGAGTGCATCGGCTACTTGATTATGCTTGCCAACAAAGTGAGCAATATGAACATGAAACTGTGAAAGGAATTTTTTCCACCTCATTTGTTTGTCGGAGAGCTTGGTCTGTGTCATGATGTTAGCAGCAAGCTAACTCGGATACCATTTTTCGGAGCTCTCATTGTAAAAAAAATTATTATTTTGATGAATCGGGAATATTGTAACTCCTACTTTCCAAATAAACTTTGTAATTGATGAGCTGGGGCTACAAGCTTCCAGATTGTATCAACCTGTCTTTAGTTAGAGCTCTCAGATTATTAGTTTTGACCACCAAAAACCTTGGCTAAGGTATAAAAGCCAGTTTTTTATAAGTTTTTGGATAATGAAATACAGCGTGAGCTAACAGTGCTCACTTCTGTCCTTCTCGCGCTTCCTACTCCCTCTCCGGTTGTCACATTGCAGTTGTGTCTCTTGCATTGCAACCGTAGGTAAGAGCTCTACACATTGACATAAGCATTTCATGGTAATCTGTAGCTTTTGGTGTCGCTGACCCACGGACTAATTTCATCATAAGCATGAATTTACACTTCAAAATCAAAAACTAAGTATAAGCAGGATATTGGGGCATCATTGCTAAGCATTTATATGCATTCTGGGTTGAAAACGACTAGTTCAAAAACTCACTGCTATTAATAATCACGATTTTTGCACTTGACCTAAAGTGAGATTTGAGACCATAAGCATGTGTGCTTAGGTCTTATAAACATGTCCTAGAAGTTTTGTTACGTTTGGATGTTGTTTGATGGTGTAACGGATGTGATTTGTTTGCCGATGAGCGATTGGCTTTTGTGATTTCAATCATTTGAGTGTAGCTTGAGTTAGATGCAAGTTGTTTGTTGTTTTCTAAGAGATTGACAACCTTCTGTAGCCTCTATGCACTAGTCGAGTCAGCTTTGTCCCATGGATTGACAATTATATTTGTGGTTCTCGCTATGTCTGCAATAAGATAGGAGTGAGGTTAGACACCCATCCCACATTTGGCACTACTGCCAAAGATCGAAGAAACCTAAACTAGGAAAAAACACGAGCATCTTGTGAAGTTATCTTTTAACTTCCTCTAGGATCTTCAAAACTTTATTTTAGAACCGCATAGCTTAAGATTATCGTCTTTTGCTGTGTAGAGGTAGCTTGGAAGTAAGTTGTACTTGCTAATTACCTTTAGGATTGTAGTATTGTAGGATTAGGTTAGGATTTTTAGAATGATTGACGGACGAGACAAGTCTTAAGATCAATGCTCAAGAAACCATAAAAAGCAAGAAAACGAGTGTTTGTGGACACTTTCTACCACCCATTGCAATAGAACCTAGGAGTAGAGTAAGTAGAATTCGAGGTGGATTTCGGAACATTGCTCTCTCCAAAAGAATCAATTGTGCGTTGTTATGTGAAGTTGCAGAATTTCACGTCCACGGCTTACCAAAAGACTGCCGACCACTCAATCTGAGTGGAGAGTATGATTTACAAGTTGTATGAACCAGTGGGTAAGCTCATGGACGCATTGAGGTAAAAAATCCAAGAGTTTGTAAAAACTCAGATTATTCACTTTTTCTTGACATTTTAGGCCAAATTAAGTTTTGATTTGATTCAGAGGCTTAAAAGAGCTCATGAAAAGACTGTCCAGTGAAAAAAGTTCAAAAAAGTGTTCATTTTAGGCTTAAAGTAAATAATTGTGATTGTTTACTTTAAGCTCAAAAGTGACCAAGGTTGATACCCGAGACTCTATGCATGTGTGCAAACAACTTTTGTAAAGGCCCATAGAATTTGGATCACCAAATTGACCAAAAACTAGGTAAAAACTAAATTCTGTACTGCCTTTCGAGAACTTGAGTGTAAATTGGGAACTTTTGTTCAAAACAAGTAAAACTTGATTTATAAGCTTATATTGATGTGATAAACATGTGTATATGCTCATTTAACCAAAAAGATGCAAAAATTTAGCAGATGTAAATAATCATGATTATTTACTTCTGTCTCATTTTTCAACTTTTTTGACCAAGTCTGCATACCACTAGCTTTATCATGTTATGTTAAGCTCACAAACCAAATTTGGTAAGATTTGGATCATTGGATTGAAAATTGTGACCAAATTCGCAAAGTCAGTCTGCAGACACAAAACTGTTGACCATTTGAACAAAAATTATCCAAACTTGATGAAACTTGGCTAGGGAGCTTGTGTTTAGCTACTTAACAAATCTATGTCAAGATTGGGACAAAAACTTGCAACAAAATAGCTGGAGTAAATAATCGTGATTATTTACATATGCTACAAAATTTGATATTCTTGCACATTTGAGTACACCACGAGGTCAAGCATATCAAATAGACCACACAAATCAATTTTGGTGAAATTTGGATCACAAAAGTCAGACTTAAGCCAAATTCTTGAAAACTGAGTCTGCAGACAAGAAACAGTTGATAAATTGAACAAATTTTGTTCAAACATAGTGAAATTTATCTAGAGACCTTAACAAGTTGTATACTTGCAAATCAAGCCAAAAAGTGTTAAAAAATGAAAAAAGTAAATAATCGCGATTATTTACTACTGTTACCATATACATGTGGTAGTGATGTGTGTGAACACACTAGGACCGCTGGGGCATTTTTTCCCTCTTTAGGAGGTTTTTTCCCCCGTGCATTGTATATACGCCCATCACTCTAGGGCTATCTATCTTTCTATTGCACACTAAGTAACATACTCTCTATTGTGTGCCTTGAGCTTCCTTCGTCTTCTCCAAGCTGTGTGTGTTTCTCTGCAACCCTAATTCCAACAATTGGTATAAGAGCAGGTCACGTCCTTCAGGGCTTAGTCGCCAGCCGCTCCAGCACACGCCTGCTCACCTTCTCCGATTTCAGTGAGCTTTGGCGAGCGTTCGCAGGTCGACAAAAATTTTGGGAAAGATCAAAGAGCTTGGTCTGCTCAGAATTTTGATTTGGGCTCATTTCGGCCTCCGTTTCCACTACAGGCAGTACTGCACAGGCTATTTCGTCATTTTGTGCAGAATTTTTGTCAGTGCCGTTTTCTGCATAACATGTGCCTTACAGTCTTCTACGGTTTGTGCTATATAGCACAGGTTGTTCCCACTCCGTTTCTCCTATTTTCGGGCAGTTTTCACATCAGGTGCAACATTTACCATGGCTGACAACAACAACACAGATGTGTTCAAGATGTTTGCTGTTGAGGACAGGTTGGATGGGGACAACTACCCTATGTGGGCTTATATGATGCAACATGTTCTTGTGTCAAAGGGTGTCTGGAACATTGTGCAGGGCATTGATGTACGTCCTGGTTCTGAGGATGTAGGCGATGTTGAGGATGTTGCAGGTCTTGCTGCAAGGATTGCAGCTGTTAGAGTTGTTTTGCCTACGGCAGAACAAGCTCGTTGGGATGTTAAGGATGCGCAGGCTCATGCATTGATTGCGTTGTCTGTGAAGCGCACCATTGTTCCTCACATCCGTTCTGCAAAATATGCAAAACAGGCTTGGGATATTCTAGCAGGTCTTTATGCAAGCCGCAATGAGGCTAAAATTGCTTTGCTGCGTAAAGAGCTGGAGTCGAAGATTATGCATGAGGAAGATGATATGGATACTTTCCTTGCTAGTGTCAAGGATATCAATGAACAGATTATTTCTGCAGGTGAAGTCATTTCAGACAGTTCCCTTGTGCAGACGGTTCTTGATGCCTTACCAGATTCCTACCAGACATTTGCTAGTACTTGGAGACTGATGACCCAAGGAAATCCTGAAGTTGTCAAGTTTGATGCATTATGCACATTGCTGTTGCAAGAGTCACTTTCTAGAAAAAACAGGACTAGGCAGCGTGCAGTTGAACATGCCTTTATTGCTTCTCAAAGAAAGGGTGGTAACAGTAATGCAGCCACTTCTTATGGTTCTTCTGCGAGTGGCAAAAATTATGTTCCTAATGCTTCTACTGGCAGTACTTCGTTTGGCAATTCTGGTGATAAGGGAAAAAAGAAGATGCGTTGCCATTATTGTAAAGCCAATGATCACTTGATCAAGTCGTGTCCTAAGTTGAAGGCCAAAGAAGCTAAGAAGAAAGAGGGTGGTTCCACTGCAAATGCTAGTTCCACTACAAAGGCAGCCATTGTTGGGTCTTCTGTGAAAGGAGACTGTGTTGCTGATGTTGATGCAAAATGGGCTTTTAGCGCAGAGTGCACTTACAATCCTGCTGTCCATGATGCATGCTTGTCAGTTGCTGCAGATTCACATGTGTGGTATTTCGACAGTGGTGCTACAAAGCACATTACCTCACATCGTGAATTGTTTACCTCTCTCGAGTCTGTCCCTCATGGGAATTCAGTCACTTGTGCCAACAACGCCTCTTATCCAGTTCAGGGAGTTGGAAAGATTGTGCTCACTGCTGCTAATGGCAGTTCCTTCACACTTGTTGATGCACTTTATGTACCTGGGATCAAGAAGAATCTCTTATCTATATCCGCACTTGCTAGACTTGGACTTGTAGTCAAATTTGTGGATGACAGATGTACAGTTCATGATCTCAGTTTTGGTGATGAAATTGTTGCATCTGGGCTTCTGTGCCGTGGGCTGTATCAGCTCACTTTGTATGACAAGTGTGGACAAAATTTTGCAAATGCTGTTGCAGATTCAAGGGCTATTTCAGATGCAAAACTTTGGCATGCACGTTTTGGTCATCTGAATTTTGCCAGTTTGCTGCGTTTGCAGAAATCTGACATGGTTGCTTCTTTGCCACCTCTTGAAGCACCTGTCAAACATGTTGTGAAGGCTGTATTTTGGGTAAGATGCAGCGTTCTAAGTTTCCAAAGGATGGTTCAGTTCGGGCCACATGCAGGTTGCAGCTTGTGCATAGTGATGTTTGTGGGCCCATGCAAACTCCGTCCTTGGGCAATTACCTGTACTTCGTGACTTTCATTGATGATTACTCCAGGCATGCATGGGTATTTCCGCTTAAAGCGAAGTCCGAAGTTTTTATGTGCTTCAAACAATTTCTGGCTATGGCTGAAAATTTCTCGAAATGTCTCATGAATTTAATGCATTTCTGGCTAGTCGTGGGATAAAACACCAATGTACAGTGCCTTATACACCTCAGCAAAATGGTGTTGCTGAGAGGAAAAACAGGTCACTGACGGAAATGGCACGATGTACGGTCAAAAGTCAAGCTTTGCCGCATTCTTTTTGGCTTGAGGCCATTATGTGTGCCACCTATGTACTTAACAGGTGTCCTACGAAAGCTTTGCAGTCTATTACTCCATATGAAGCATGGCATGATAGAAAACCTTCTATTGAGCACATACGTGTTTTTGGTTGTTTGGCATATGCTTTGGTGCCACAAGTGCAATGCAGAAAATGGATGATAAGGCTATCAAATGTATTTTTGTTGGTTATAGTGCTGAAAGCAAAGGTTACAGGTTGTATCATCCGCAAACAAAACGTATTCTGGTTTCTCGGGATGTAGTGTTTGTGGAAGATTCTGTTCAGCCCTTGCTGTCATGTACTAGAGACAGTAATGTAAGCTCACAGGACATTTATGACACTTTGTTGCCTCTTTTCAGTGGTGGAAATACGAAAGTAAGTTCCAATGAGGCAAATGTACAGCCTATGGGGGTTTCTGAAAATGTTTTAGATCAGCCTATTACTGATGCAGATGTACATGATGTACTTGATGAGGAAATGGCTGAAAATGAGCAGGCTAGAGGTATGCCAAAATGGATGGTGCACACTTTGCGTGACAGTAAATTGGATGCACCTTTGTCTAGTCGTACTCGTTCAGGCTCTCGCCATGCATCTTATGCATCAGATTGTTATGCTTTGGCTGTGTCTAGCTTACATGATGTTGAGGAGCCAATGAGGCAAATGTACAGCCTATGGGGGTTTCTGAAAATGTTTTAGATCAGCCTATTACTGATGCAGATGTACATGATGTACTTGATGAGGAAATGGCTGAAAATGAGCAGGCTAGAGGTATGCCAAAATGGATGGTGCACACTTTGCGTGACAATAAATTGGATGCACCTTTGTCTAGTCCTACTCGTTCAGGCTCTCGCCATGCATCTTATGCATCAGATTGTTATGCTTTGGCTGTGTCTAGCTTACATGATGTTGAGGAGCCTCTATCTTTTGATGAAGCACAGAATTCAGAAAATTGGATGGCTGCCATGCAATCTGAATATGATGCACTTATAGAAAATGACACATGGACTTTATGTGATTTCTGGAAAAAAGGCCATTGGTACGAAGTGGGTTTACAAGTTGAAATGCAAGCCGGATTGTGAGATTGATCGCCATAAGGCTCGACTTGTTGCAAAAGGTTATGCACAACAAAAATGCATAGATTATGAAGAGACTTTTGCTCCTACTTGTCGTATGACTACTGTGCGTTTTCTATGTGCATTGGCAGCTCATTTTGGTTGGGATGTACATCAATCAGACATTGTTACTGCTTTCTTGAATGGTGCATATTTGAGGAAGTTTATGTAACGCAGCCTCGCGGTACATATTTCTGAATTTAAGGCTGATTTGAATGCTACTTTCAAGATGAAAGATTTGGGGTTGTTGCATCATTACTTGGGTATACAGTTTAAGCCGTGTGATGGTGGTATTGCCTTGTGTCAGAAAAGTTACATAGAGACATTGCTATGTAAGTTTGGACTTGAGGATTGCAAACCTATTGCCACTCCCATGGAAACAGGTTTGAAGTTCAGTCTACATGATGCTGGCGATCCTGCTGATGTCACTCTTTACCAAACTGCTGTTGGTTGTCTCATTTATGTATGCAACACGAGACCGGATATTCAGTTTGCAGTCTCACACGTCAGTAGATTTATGCATAGCCCAGGGTCTAAGGATTGGCAAGCTGTCAAGAGGATTTTGCACTACCTTAGTGGCACTTTACATCTTGGCTTGTTTTATCCCAAGGGGGGATCATTGCCGCCAAACTTACATGCTTTTTCGGACTCACATTGGGCTGGTTGTTTTGACACACGAGTGCCCACAAGTGGTTTTTGTTTCATGCTTGGCAGTTCATGTATATCATGGTTGAGCAAGAAGAAACCTACTGTGGCCACTTCGAGTTGTGAGGCTGAGTACAGGGCAGTCTTCACAGCTACGGTTGAGTGTGTATGGCTCAGACGCCTTATGGCTGATTTGGGTGTTGGGCGCAGGACACTGCCAACACTATCTACACTGACAGTCAGAGCGCATTGGCAGTTGCGAGGAACCCAGTTTTTCATGCTCGCACAAAGCACATTGAGGTGCATTACCACTATGTCAGGGAGAGGCTCTCAGTAGGAGAGATCAGCTTGGCTTATGTGCCAACACAGGACAACCTTGCAGATCTTTTCACAAAGGCATTGTCTCGTGAGAAGCTTGAAGCTTTCCGCAAAGCTTTGGGCTTACTCCCCTTTGTGGACTGATCCTATCCTTAGGGCATGGCACTTCCCTTTACTCATGTGCCAGCTCTCGTTCACCGCATCACTCCAAGGGGGATTTGTTACCATATACATGTGGTAGTGATGTGTGTGAACACACTAGGACCGCAGGGGCATTTTTTCCCTCTTTAGGAGGTTTTTTCCCCCGTGCATTGTATATACGCCCATCACTCTAGGGCTATCTATCTTTCTATTGCACACTAAGTAACATACTCTCTATTGTGTGCCTTGAGCTTCCTTCGTCTTCTCCAAGCTGTGTGTGTTTCTCTGCAACCCTAATTCCAACAACTACTGCTACACAGAGACACCAGTTTTGACTTTTGAACTTGTACAGTGTTAGACCAACATAATACAAGGCCATAAGCAATTTTGGGTTCAATCTGATCCAAATTAGTACATGTTTAATCAATTTTCAGGTTGCAGATTAGTCTTTGGCTTTTTGCTAAAGTGGAATCTGAAAGTTTCAACTGCTGACTCACTTAGCTCGATTTGAAGTGATACACATAGACCAGTCACAATAGTTAGCAAAAACTATATAGTCTTTGTGAAAGAATAGCTAACTTGATCAAAATTGATACAGGAATGAGGTTGCAGACAAGGAATTCAAAGCTTGACAGAAGTTGCAAATCGAGTCAAGTGGAGAAATTGACAACAAGTCAATCCTAAAGTAATTACTCTATCCAGGGTTTCATGTCTATATAAACCTTAGATCTGGTCGTATACTAGGAAACCAAGGCATATTTGGAGAGATCGCTAGTAGAGTATCCACCGAAGAGAGTGTTAATCAAGGCGATCACTTGGACACTACCTTTGAAGAAGTCTCAGATACTTTTTCAAAATCAATATTTGAAATGTCTTTTGATTCGACTCATTCAGAACCGAACGACAGTGCGCTATAAGCATATACTCTCTTTTTATAAGACTAATCGCCATAGAGCTCAGTTTTACCTGGATCCTAATGAGGAGTATGCTATTCGCATTGATTACCATGGTATAGAGTTTGAAGAGGAAATCAGGGCAAACAAACAAGGAAAAATGTACATTAGAAACGAAACTCAGTATTTACAAGTTGAAAACCCTGACGTGATAGACAAATGGGGGTTAGAAGTAAATACCATAATTCCAGATATGGTCGCAAAAGAAGGACCACAGACTTTAGAATTTGAGGGATACGATCAAGGCGATTTGAAGCCTTTGAAACGGCTTAGTACGGATAATCCTACGATTGGAGTCTATTGTTGGGAGGATAGAAATGTTAAAGATCTTCTATGGACTTCTCATGCCAAATCAGGACAACTAACGCCCATGAAGATCACTTATATCTTCAAAATCAAAGATAAAGGTTCAACAGATCTACCAACCTACATGTTTAGGGATTGGTATAACAATAACTTTGTTATGATGACTCCTAAGAAGGTGGAACAAACCAAATACCAAACCTGTATTGGGTCAACAACCTCCATATCCTAGACATAAGACAGTGCCTGTAAAGTACATGCATTCAGAGGGAGTCATAGATGAACAAGCACTAGTGATCGTTACACCCTATGCTGAGCCTAGTTCATCTACAGTAATGGTAGAAGGAGATTGGTATAATTCACATCCACCACCAATGGAAGAACCTGTGACTTATACTACACCAGAGCTTGCACCGATGTACTATGTAGCTAATCAAGGTGTTAGACCTCCTATGGTAAGACCCATGATTAAGCCAAAAACTAGAAACTGTCATAACTGTGGTGCACATGATCATTGGAAAAACGAATGCCAGAGCTTGACAAGAACCTTAATCCAATTGAAGCATATCGCATACAATGTTGCAAAAAAGGAGGACACTTCCCGAAAGATTGTTCAAAAAATTCTTTAAACAAGGGTAAAACAGTAGTGAATGTAGTCCAAGTGATACCTAGTAGCTCATCTGAGAGTGAACTGATTGTTCCGGTCAAGGTAATCACCAGAGCCCAGGCTAAGAAAAGAAACATAACTCCTCTCATGAGTCGAAAAATACAAAAATTTCTTCTCAAAGGACCAAAAGAAGCAGAAGAAAAAGATATCAGATGAGAAAACAGAAACAAAGGGCTAAAATCAAGGAGAAAGCAAAGAAACTATTCCAGGAAAAGGTGAAAGAAACTGGAAGTGAAATCAAGGAAACCATCGTGAAATCTGGAGGATCAATTTTGGTTGATAAAATTTTTGAGCCAATTAATGCAGGCTTGGAAGCTTACCAAGCGAGACTTAAAGCAGGCCAAAACATGGAAAACAAATGGAAAAACTATCTTTCTCCAGACATAGAAGCAGCTAAGCTTGAAGCTTATCAAAATTTGGTAAGAATTGCTCAAGAGATGTTGAAAAAACAAAACCCAAGCTCAAAAGTATGGTGAAACCTGAGGAGCCTGTGGGGTAGGAACCAGTAAAGAGAAATCCGAAGTGGTGGTAGAACCCCACCTTGAAACAAAAGAGCCAGAACTTATAGTGCCGGACAACGAAGATGCCTTAGATGGAATTCCATTCGTAGAAGAAGACCGGCTAGGACACTTATAGAAAAAAGTTAGAGAGATTAATAATGGGAGCCTAACTTTGAAGTCAGCTCCTATAGAGGAAGTTTGGTTAGACAACCTACCTCGTGATATGAGCATGGATGTACAATCCTTGTATGGGGATTGCGGATCTGAAGCTTCAGGAATGTCTAAACCATTGACTTTGAAAACATTACCCTCTTACTTGGGAGATAACGAAGATGAATCCATAGTGTGTAAAACCACTCTGGTAAAGAGAGTGAACAGACCCTAGAAGTAGACAACATCCATTCAATCATGTCTTCAGCCATCCAATGCACTGTTACTTTAGGAGAACTGTTGAAAATTAGACCATATTTATGGAATGATCTACAGAAAACTCTGGAAAAGGTGGGAATAACAGGGCTAATCACAAAACAATGGAAAAATTGAAACACGAAATGGATAACAAAGAGATTAGATTTGTTCCAATGAAAAAAATCAGAGAATACTACAAAGGGAAAGAAGAAAATACACCCTTCCAGTGAGATATAATGATATAGAAACCATGGGAATACTGGATAGTGAGACAGGCATAGCCATAGCCACGAAAGCAGTATGGGAATCATGGGGACAACCAGCCATTAGACAAACTAGAATGAAATTGCAATTGGCTAATGGACACATTGAAAGACCCTTAGGACTGCTTGAAAAAGTGATAGTTAATTCCTGTGGGATTGAATATCAACACACTTTTGCCATAGTAGACTTTGGAAAGAAACTCAATTATGAAGTCATCTTGGGAAGACCTTTCATGCGACAAGTACAACTCATCGAAGATTGGGGAAACGATTATTTGTACTTGAAGCAAGTGGGATCAATAACAAGGGTTAATCTAAAAGATCACACTTAAAAAGATGTCATGAAAACACCCATATAAGAATTTGATTCAGTTTCTTCGGTTGAAACTAAGCTTCCATCTTGGTTAAACAAAGACACACCTATTTGGAATGTGCGGAGCCTCAAAAAATGGGAGCTTAAAAAGAGAAGAATGTATCTTAGAAAGGGATTGCACAGATGGAGCCTATGTACCTGAACCCTTTCCAGAGCATTTGTTTGAGCCATATGAGTGAACTCAAATTTTAGCAACAATGGATGTATGTGTAAACACGTCTCTGCCTACTCAATTTTGCAATGAGGATGGCTATGACATAATTTCCATATAAATGATTTCAACCCTTCACATTGAAGACAAAATTCACAAATCCAAGGACTTGATGAAATCAACAAGTCTTTTTAGACCTCTACTATGATGCAACAGATGAGTTAGAAGAACACTCAGTTAAGATGATTCGGGATCAAAAAAAGAACATATGAGAGCTAAACTACTCATGAAAGGAGGGGAGAAAAAGTTTTTTGACTTTCCAAACTAGAAACCGAGAAGACATAAATGGCATAGAAGAAAAAGAGACACGAGAAACTTGAAAGCTAGACCTATGTCATCAATCTCCAATAGAACACAGTTCCTGATGCAAATAGATTCACATGATTGTGTCAAAGACAAAATCACTGGTAGATATCCTTTAAACGAAAAGTAAGAAATATCGAAAACATCGAGAAAAACAAGAAAGGAAACTCAAGCAAAACCTAAATACTAGGACAAGGATTCAACCATGACACGAGTTGAACGAAGAAAGAAATATCAAGGGTTGAAAAAAACTCTAAAGGAGATATATGCAACTGAAATGGAAACCACTGAGGAGGAAGGTAAATATGTAACGAGTGTTCCATCCCATTACAAGAAATATACTCTCCAAGACCAAAAAATCATAGTCGAACAACCTGTCAGGGAACTACAAAAACAGGGCGAGTCCTACGAAGGACCTGAAAATGCAAAAAAGATAGATTTGGTTGAGCCAGGAGAAGAGCCTAGACCTGCCTACATTGCAAATGACCTTATGAAAGAAGAAGAGAATCTTTTGTTAATCTTACCGAAAGAATACCAAGATATATTTTCTCTCAAGGGTGTTGATCCAGAAATCTGTCAACATACCATACCTATGAGAGATGATGCTAAACCAAGTAGACAATGACCATACACAGATAATGAAACATTTGCCAGAAAAATCAAAGAAGAGATTAAAAAGCTAAAGGAAGCCAAATTCATTTATGAAATTGAACACACAAATTGGGTTTCTCCAATTGTGGTAGTACCCAAGAAAAATGGAAAACTATGAGTATGCGTCAATCTCAAGAAAGTGAATGTAGCTACAATTAGAGACAACTTTCCTCTTCCAATCACTGAGCATGTTTTAGAACGAGTTGCATGAAAATAAGCTTACAACTTTTTAGATTGCTTTTCGGGATACAATCAACTTTTGGTTGACCCCAAAGATTAGCATAAAACTGCCTTTGCAATTGAATGGGGTATTTTTGCCTACAGCGTAATGCCTTTTGGGTTAACTAATGCTCCTACCACCTTTCAAAGATTGATGAGCCATGCTTTTAAAGAATATCTTCATAATTTCTTGGAAGTATATATGGATGATTTATGTGTACATTCATCAATTCGGGCTGAACATTTTGAACACCTCAAAAAGGTATTCGAAAAGTGTAGACTTTATAGGATTTGCTTAAATCTTGAAAAGTGCACATTCATGGGCAGACAAGATTTTTCTAGACCGACAACAGTCAAAGGGGTTCAAGACTTCATGGGACATTGTGGGTATTATAGACGGTTCATTTACATGTACGCTATAATTGTAAAACCCATGTACAGCTTGATCCCACACTTTGAATGGACTGACGAGTGTGAAGAATCTTTCACGAAGCTTAAGCAAGCTCTCATTTCAGCTTCAGTATTGAAAGAACCATATAGGAATAAGATATTCCACATACATGTAGATGCTTCCAATTTTGCCATTAGATGAATATTAGCTCAACCAGGAGACGAGAAAATTGATTTTCCTACTTCTTATGCTAGCCAACAGTTGAATATGGCAGAGAAAAACTATATAACCATTGAAAGGGAAGGATTAGGAATGATCTATGCCGTGAAAAAGTATAGACATTACCTATTAGCTAACAAATTTGTGTTCTTTGTGGACCACCAAGCCTTATTGTATTTGGTCAACAAGCCATACAACACAGGAAGAATAGAGAGATGGTTCATCATTCTTCTTTTGGAACTTGATTTCACTGTAGTTGTGAAAAAGGGCACCACTCATCAAAGAGCAGATCGTTTGTTAAGGATTGTTTCAGGAGAACCACCTAAGGGAGTAGACGATGATCTACTAGATGCATAACTGTTCTTCGTGGAAATGATACCTTGATGGTCGAAAAACATGGTATCCTTGATGACCATAGCGCTCAAGTGGATTCGCAAATACCACTTCCTATTACAATCGGATTAATTGAGAAATTGGCTATGTATCAATTACTAGCCAGAAGGTTATACAAAAGAAATCAAGATGGAATATTGCTTTTATGCATTAATCCTGAGGAGAAAATCCAATACCTAAGTCAAACACATATTACCATAGTAGGACTTTACTTTGCGGAAGACCAAACTATGCGACGGATCTTGAGACTTGGAGTATTTTGGCCAACTATGAGGAGTCATGATCATTCTTTTGTGAAAAATTGTCCTCAATGTAAAAAAAAAGCACCCATACCTCATGTAACATTGTTCCAAATGTTGCCTATTCCTAAGTGGAGTAACTATCTAGTTACTTACTTATCAAGCCGAACATTTCCTGAGGATATGAGTAAATGTCGTCAAAGAGCAATTGAAACAGAAGCAAGAGACTATGCTCTTATTGGAAACCAATTGTATTGTAGAGGTAAGGATCAACATTTGCATCTTTGTGCAAATGAAGACGAATATATTCCCATTTTAGAACAAGCACATGCTGGATTAGCTGGAGGTCACTTCTCTAGTGAGACCACCGCAAGAGCAATCTTAATGGCAGGCATATGGTGGCTAACACTTTTTGCAGATGCCAAGGAATATGTTCGAAGGTGTGATGCATGTCAATGAGCAAAGATGCCAACCCGTATAGATAGCATGTCCTTAAGACCAATGATGGGGGCTAGAGCTTTTGCAAAATGGGGTATAGACTTTGTTGGGCCAATACAGCCACCTGCTTATAGAACCGAGGCTCAATATATCATTGTAGCTACGGACTATTTGACCAAGTGGGCAGAAGCCAAAGCAACTCAAAAGAATGATGCCAGAACCACAGCCGCATTCCTATATGAGTATGTGTTCACAAGATATGAATTGCCAATAGAAATTTCTAGTGATAGAGGAACTCATTTTCTCAATGAGGTAATTGAGTATCTGCTTAATGAATTTATGGTCATCCATAACAAATTGACTCTCTATCACCCACAAGCAAATGAACAAGCTGGGCATACGAATAAAATTCTTAGCTCAGTATTGACTAAAGTGGTTAGTTCAGGAAGAATAGATTGGGAAATGAATCTCCATGCTGCTCTATGGGCTTATAGAGTTTCATTCAAAACAGCTTTAAA
This sequence comes from Adiantum capillus-veneris, assembly GCF_014529385.1. Classification (NCBI taxonomy): domain Eukaryota; kingdom Viridiplantae; phylum Streptophyta; class Polypodiopsida; order Polypodiales; family Pteridaceae; genus Adiantum; species Adiantum capillus-veneris. Next base: position 144,936,409 of record NC_140947.1, read on the forward strand.
TGCTATACCCTTTAACCTTGTTTATGGTCTTGATGCCATATTGCCGATAGAATTTCTATTGCCGACACTAAGGGTAGCAAAGGTTCTTGAGTGGACTGGACATGAATTGTCGGAGAGTCTTGAAGATTTAGAAAAGCTTGATGAGCAAAGGCTAACAATTGTAGCTCACATCTATGCACAAAAGCGGAAACAAAAACAGTTTTTTGATTTCCATCTAATTACAAAAATATTCAGAAAAGGGGACTTAGTTTTAATCTATTCCCCTAAGCAACAGATTCCCAAGTTTAAGAAAAAGAGAAATGGACCGTTTATCATTGAAGATGTACCTCCAAGTGGAGCAGTTAAGTTGTCCACCCTAGAGGGTGAACCAATGGCTAATTGAATTAGTGGATGCTGTTTAAAGAAATACAATTTGCCACTAACCAATGAATTGCTAGAAAGGATGCATGCAACAAAGCAAAGAAAGATAAAACAACAGTAGGTTTTTGATGAAGCCCAAGAGGAAGCTTGGCTTCAAGTACTCAAAAGAGAAGCTTCTCTCAAGAATCAACAAATACCTATTCCCATCAACACTCTGGAACTAGATGATCGACAATGGGAATTGCAAAAAGATGCAGTGTCAACAGATGATGAATGGTTAGATGGAATGGACGTTTGCATCAAAGTACAACTGAATAATCATAGCACAAATGCATTGGTCGATACAGGAGCTCGAGTAAATGCAGTCAATTATTCCACATATAAGAAAGCAAAAAGTCAATCTTTGACAGCAGGAATAGCGATTATTAAAGGATGCAACAAGAACCCAACACCAACCTTGGGAGTAGTCAACTTAAATGTGATAGTACATGGATGTTCATACCCTCATCAGCTTGTATGCTTACACATGAATGAAACAATGATTCTAGGAATCTCATGGATGTGGATGTACAAGGCAGTACTAGATTGGGATACCAATTAGCTCAAGCTATCACCTAAAGGCGGACAACTCATTGTTCCAATTGCACCAAGCAAAGAGGAATGGAAAGGAGGTTACCAATAGAGAAAACCACAAAGCAATCAATCTTCCCCATCCTATAGACAAGAAAATGCTACATATAGCATGCAAGGAGTCAAGCAAATTTGGGTACCAAAAGTACAGCTTAAGGACAAGCCGATTCAAATCTGGGTGCCCAAAACATCATCTACTGTACCAAGGATGGTTCCAAGGTTCAAAACACAAAGAGGATCATCTCCAAGCAAGGAGCTTAACATAAAATGGATTTAGAAGAAAAAAGAGCACTTATCTTCTCCACAAACTGTAAAACCAATGAAGCAATGAAGAGCTAAGTCTCAGAGGACTCAACCACATTCTGACCAAAGCAAACCAAGATACCAATGGCCGGTAAAAGCTCGACAAGCATCATTAGTGATCCCCATAGCTCAGGAAATCAGTGTACCAAAGTATCCTGAGGGTACAATTAAGCAAAGAGCACACAAGCTACAAGATTTGCTCTTTGGAAGACAGCCAAGGAAAATCTCGACATCAGAAACCCTTGAGTTAATTACTCAAGATCCAACTCTTGTACAACATAATGGTTTGAACTGCATTGATCTTCAAAGCATGGTAGATCCAACCAAGGCTATGCATAGACACAAGTGTTCAACCCATGCACACAGTTGTCTTGGAGTACGCCATCTAGGAGGGGTGGAAGGGAACTAAGTAACTAAGTAATTAAGGGCAATGTTTGAAGAGGGAGGAAAAGTTTCATGTTAATGTGTGTTTTTTTGTAAAATTACCTAATAATGCCCTTACGAATCATCAACAGGGGAATTTTAACTAATAACATCTCCCCAATGAGTGTATAGTGTATATACTATGAGAAAATAATCAAAAATAGTATTTTTTTGGTTATTTTTTGTCATTTTTCTTGATATTGGGACTTAAAAATGGAGAAATCCAACAAAAAATTAATAAAGCTGTGTTTTTCAATGGATTTTTTTAATTATTGGACTTTCACTTTGCTTTCTTAACGCATTTTGTTATTTTCTTTGATTTTTTCAAATAAGCAGGTCAAAAATTAATAATAAATAGCAAATGAGCTCAGATGAGAAAATTAAAGATACGCTGATGATCAGAAGAACAAGGCAGACATACACAAAAAAAATTCAATCAAATCGGCAGATGGAAGCGAGAAGCCTAAATTAGGCGGCCAAGACCTACTTTTGCAGAATTCTTGCAGAATGAGCTACAGGAATTCGATTCAGGAAATTTTTGAGTCTAACATAGATTTCATGGTCTAGTAGGACTAATAGGGGAATTTAGGAAAAAATGGTTCGGGAAGTCCGAGTATAGATATCCAAGGTAGTCTAAAAATCACCTCATTTCCACTTGTCGCCCTTGGAGAGAGAGAGCTTTCGACCTTCTTCACGCGCGATTTTTGGAGTCCACAGTCGCCCGTTTACAGCGCTGTCTCACACGAGACATGAGGGATAAGTTCTATACTTATCAATGATCCATTTTGTATGGCTGGTAGCTAGTCTAAACCCTAGGAAAAAACCCTAGAATTCGAGCAGTGCACAAAGTCCTACAATAAAAAATTGACCATAGCGGCCTGTCACCTTAACCAAATCGGACGAAACTTGAACTGTAGCATGCCCCTATACAATAGAACACTTCTATATCACTAGTTGACCATTTGCCAGGGGTCAAGGGGGGTCCCAAGTAGAAAAGCTAGGTTTTTGGCAAATGTCAAAATTGGATTCTGACTCCACAAATAGCTTGTAGACTGTGTCTATACACAATGTATATGGTTGGTTTCATAAAAACAATCAAGGTAAGCTCTCGAAAAGCAGAAAACAACTCGAAGGATACAAAGCGTCAAATTTGACATACGAAGTCAAACTGACTCCAAATGGGCCAAAATTGGATGAGTAGCTTCAGGACTATGTAGCGGACAAGTCCATAGCCTCAAAAGTGACTAACCGACTCCACAGGCCATGTAGTCACAAAAATTGGTGAATTCCGAGTCGACAAAGCACGAAGTGATGCCGACAAGACAAAACTTTACAAAATTCAACTTAGGACTTGTTTTAGGTGTATTGATATGTTTAGATCAAAATTTTTCATGTTTAGCAAAAAAAAGTTGACTATTGTAAATAATCGTGATTATTTACTTTTGAAAATTTTTGGCTTGAAAATGGTACCTTCACCTCACCAATCACTTGTACACACCTATTACATGCCACATTTTAAGTATGAGCCAAAATGATCAATGATAACTTAGAAAATTGTCAAAAAAGGCAAAGAAGTCCTTCCAATCCAAATTTTGAGTTATCTGTCACATTTTTTGATCCAAATCACCTCATATCTCATACATAGAGTTTACATCATGCCTAGCACCAAGTTGCACAAAAAAATGTTCATTTTGATGAAAAAGTTAATAATCGCGATTATTTACTTTTTTGCCAAGATGGGGAAAATTGTAATTTTGACTTCATGGGACCAAAGCACATGATGTCCTAAGCCCACTGACCAAGTTTGAACAAATTTGGAGCATTAAATCCCAAAATCCCTTTATATTTAATGTTTCAAAGACGGAAAGCTTAAATCTAGCACCATTTTCACCCTGTGCACTCAAATGAGCCCACACTTCACTCAGAGTATCTAATTGATATATATTTCAAGCCTATGATGCCAAAAATACAAAAAGCTGGAAAATTTCTCAGTTGTAAATAATCATGATTATTTACTTTTGTTGCAAATTTTTTCTTGGACTTTATGAATGTGCATCTATGCATGTTCCAAAATTTATTTGAAGCAAATTGGACTCAATTTGTCAGCAATTCAGACTGAAGGGAAATTTAGAACAGAAATTGCAGAAATTTTCTAACTTTGGCACTCTATTCACTTAATAGGAGCAATGCAAGCTGCAAAGAAGGCTAAGAAGAGGGTCTCTCAAAAAGAGAAGCTGCAAGAGCTGCCACCATACCAACTGGACCCCAGTTTAGTAAAGACGGCCAAAGCAACATATCTGTCCAGAGAACAGCTTGAAGAGAACAACACCACGGTTTTCACAGGTAGGTTTAAAAGTAAAGAAGGACATCAAGTAGAGCTACAAATACTACCAAAATAAATCTATGATGTCGCAGAAGATATTGACACAAAGGAGGCCAACATAAGGCTCGGCCTCAGGGATTTCTACGACCAGGAACCATGTGGCGTAGACTTCCAGAAAGCCTATGAGCTCTTATCTATAATTAAGGAAGATGGATCATCCCAAATTTACTGACCAACAAGGACAGAAAGTTGAAGTAGTGATCACAAAGGAAACTGTGGCCGAGGCTTTGAAGTTGCCAATAGAGGGGATGACAATGAGGGCTCGAGACAGAAAGACAACAGGCACCTTCACCAAGGAGATTGCTACAGCAACCTTTGCCAACCTCTCCCAGAAGCAAGTGGAAGAACCAACACGGTTATATCATCAACACTTCCATTTTCTAGCAAAGAGACCGCCAAGGTACACAACACCTAATTATGCACTTGTGACTACATTCACCCAAGTATTGAAGTCGACAACTAGGTAACCAATTGATCACGCTCAGTATGTGCTATCAACACTGAAGGGCACCAAGAAAGAGGGTGAGATCACGTATCTGGGTACATCTTAGGTATTAACAAGAATAGTGTACCATGCTATTGGCATGGCAGACAATTTGCCACCTTCCCCAGATCAAAACACATGGATTATGTCTGCACAGCCATCTCCAAGAACCACCCTCTGGACAAAGAGAGTTTACAAATCTGATGAAGAGTCGGCAGACAGCTCTCATGAAGCACATATCAGTGAAAGCTCAGACAACCAGGAAATGCGAGCCAGAATAGAAGAGATAAAGAAAAAAGCAATGGCTGCACACTAAGAGGAACCTCAGCAGAAGAAGGCAAGGTTTGAAAGAGAGAAACACAATTACGAAAGAAGCCACCAAGCTACAAGAGAGGACCCGAAAAAGTGGATTCCTAAACAGATAAGGGGTCCCTAAAATAAGAACCCTGCAACAAAAGAAGCAGAGTACCCCGCAGATTTTCTTGAAGGAATGTATGCAGAGGCAAAAGCACTCAATTTGAAAGAAGCTCAAGAAGCTGAGAGAAAAGCACGAGAAGAGGCAGCAGAGCAACAAACTCAAGAAGAGGCTACTTCACAAAGCGAGGCATAACAATATTAGGAGGAAATGTCTCCAAAGCCGACTTCACCTGGGCTTCACCTACTACAGAACAAGCGGATCACCCAATGACAAGCCCTCCCCTTTCACCAATAGTTAGACCCATTGAGGGCGAGCAAGCCAAAGAGAAGGAGCCTGAACCACAGGAGGCAACAAGTTTTGAGCAACCCAAGGCAACAGAAATAGAGGCCACCCCTTCTACAACCACCCATCAGGAAACCACAGAGGCAACCACAAGGCCTCAAGCAATCAAATCATTCGAGGCAATCGCACAACCTCAAGGAAAGGTAGAACCCTCGCCACAGATTGTATCAACCTGTCTTTAGTTAGAGCTCCCAGATTATTAGTTTTGACCACCAAAAACCTTGGCTAAAGTATAAAAGCCAATTTTGGTAAGTTTTTTATAAGTTTCTGGATAATGAAATACAGCGTGAGCTAACAACGCTCACTTCTCTCCTTCTCGCTCTTCCTACTCCCTCCCCAGTTGTCAAATTGCAGTCGTGTCTGTTGCGTTGCAACCGCAGATAAGAGCTCTACACATTGACGTAAGCATTTCATGGTAATCCGTAGCTTTTGGTGTCACCGAACCGTAGTCTTATTTCATCATAAGTAGGAATTTACACTTCAAAATGAAAAACTAAGTATAGGCGAGGTATTGGGGCATCATTGCTAAGCATTTAGATGCATTCTAGGTCAAAAACTCACTGATGTTAATAATCGTGATTTTTGCACTTGACCTAAAGTGAGATTTAAGAACATAAGCATGTGTGCTTAGGTCTTATAAACATGTCCTAGAAGTTTCATTACATTTGGATGTCGTTTGATGCTGTAACGGATGTGATTTGTTTGCCAATGAGCGATTGGCTTTTGGTGATTTCAGTCATTTGAGTGTAGCTTGAGTTAGATACAAGTTGTTTGTTGTTTTCCAAGAGATTGTTCCAACCTCTTGTAGCCTCTATGCACTAGTCGAGTCAGCTTCGTCCCATGGATTGACATTTATATTCGTGGTCCTTGCTATATCTGCAATGAGATAGGTTAGACACCCGTCCCACACATGAAGTACTTAAGACTTTGGTGATCCGTCCACAGAATGAAAGGAGTCCCTAATAAATAGTGCTTCCATGAGTCTAAGGCATGTAGAACTACGGGGATTTCCTTTTCATATATGCCTAGAGCTTGCTCAACAGGGTCCAGCCTTCGACTTTCATAGGCTATGGCATGCCCTTCTTGGAGCAAAACAGTTCCAAGGCAATCACCACAAGTGTCACATTGGACCTCAAATGGCTTTGAGAGATCCGGCAGTGTAAGTACATGTTGAGATATAAGATTTTCTTTAAGCTTTTTAAAATCATTATTCTCCTTGGCAGACCATGTATACCTAACATTTTTCTTTGTTAGGTCATGTAATGGTTCCGCGATTTGTGAGAACTTTTCTATGAAGCGTCTATAGTATGCACACATACCTATAAAGCTTCTTAGTTGATGAAGATTCCTTGGTTTAGGCCATCCTTTTATTACCTCTAGCTTTGATGGATCCATTTGGATGCCACCTTGAGAATAATGTGACCTAAATACTAAATCTCTTGTAAGAAAAACTCATTTTTCTTTCGATTAATATAAAGTTTATTCTCTCGTAAGACTTGAAATATTACTTGGAGGTGTTGTTTGTGTTCTCTACTGAATTAGAGTAGATGATAATATCATCAAAGAACACTCCAGTAAAGATTTGGTGAGGCTTGAATAGCTTCTCCATCAAGCGGTTGAATGTGGCCGGTGCATTGGTCAAGCCAAAAGGCATGACAATGTATTCATAAAGACAATACGTAGTGCGAATGTGGTCTTTACAATGTCTTGATCAACTATCCTTATTTGATGGTAGCCACTTTTAGGTCAATCCTACTGAAGTAGGTCGACCCTTGTAGCTTATCAAATAGGTCTTCTACTCGTGGAACCGGAAACCTATTTTGATAGTGATCCTATTTAGTGCTCTATAGTCGACACACATACGATATGTGCCATCTTTCTTTTGCACTAATAACACGGGTGAGCAAAATGGAGATGAGCTAGGCCTAAGCATGCCCTTCTCAACTAACTCATGCACTTGCTGCATAATGTCCTCTTGTTGAGCTTGAGAAACTCTATAAGGAGGTTTATTAGGCAGTGAGCTTCCTGGAAGAAGTTCAATTGCATGGTCATCATTGCCTCGTTTAGGAGGTAGTTCACAAGGGATGTCATCAATAAAAACATCTTGAAACCCCTTGAGAAAATTGGATAGCTCTAATTCCTTGTGATTGTTTATATTTTCTTTTGCTAAAGCATTAGGTTCATTTTGAGAATCTTTAACAAAAATCATATACACCTTTATTGACTTATTGAAAGCGTGCGTATGTACAATGGGTATGGTGTTACCCATATCTTTGGCGTCTATGTACATATCTTTTTTTCTGTACTTAAAGTAGAATTTCCTTTCAGGGAACTTAACATTGGCAGCTGTGCGATCAAACCATGGTTCCCCTAGGATTACGTCCTCATGCTTGAGAGGAGAGATAAAGAAGTCCTCTTTGTCCACATAGCTTTGGACATGGAGCCTCAATTTCCCAATTAAGGGAGTGACTGAAACTTCTTGCCCCTTGAAAGCACCATCTTTGGGTAGGACATCTCCCATCTCATAGGCTTGGATGCTTAGCTTGGTGGCCAACTCTGTGGATATGAAATTGTGAGTAGAACCAGGGTCAAAGAGAATAAAATCATCATGTTCTCATACCTTTCTCCAAGCATGGCATAGAGGAGATCCGTTGTGGTGAGCTTCCTCTTATTGGATTTCGACCAAGGTAGCTCTAGGAGGCTCATGGCGGGCGTTCTTTTGGGGACAAGCCTCAAAAACGGTGAGAGATGTCCACCGACAAAGATATTGTTACAAAATAGACTAGTAGTGTTGTTGTTGGTTGAAGGCCTGAAAAACAAAACACTCAAAAAGGATCTTCATTTAAAGAGTTTTTTAATCTCTAGAAGGTGACAAAGCGAACTTTGTATCTTATGAACAATTGCAAAGCTTATGGAAAGTTAATAGAAGACATTGATGCCTCAACCACGGCAACAATTTCCATTGATAATGAAAGTACATCTCAAAATGCCAACACAACCCAATTACTAGCCAATGACTTTGCATAACGTATTGAAGAGGTAGCGGAAGGATGAACTAATCCTTCAAACTTGTACAAAAAGTTAGACAACCTCAAAGAAAATTGTGGAGTGAATCATTCTAGGACTCATTGCTACACACAACCAAGACTCATAGTACCCACTGTACTATGAAAACCAAAGTGCACCATTGAACAAAACTAATCATGAAATCAATGACTGCTATTATAATCAAAATCTAATGAGAGAGCTACCATACAATCCTTCACCTATGAACCAACCATTGCCATTGAGGTACTAAGTGAAAACAACAATGTTGTGTTGGGGGATTGAGATAATGTAGCTTGTGCTGGGACAACACTCACCACTTTCTAATGATAAAAAATTTGTTGTTAGATACACTCAACCATACCCATTAGATAAAAATGTGCCACAACAATCAAAATGGTGTACAACAGAACAAAAATGGATGGAATATGAGACAAATGAGTGTTAATACAATCGTAACGATGTCAAACTGTGTCCATATAATCCACCTCTCGTGAATCAACCACCACCCCAACAACCTCAACAAAAAGGAACATGCTATGAGTGAAAAGGTAATCATTGGACTATAAATTGTCGATACAAAGAGGAAATAGTGGTACTTGGATTTTATCAAGAGTGTGCATGATGCACCTCATTCAAGATTGCCCTAAAAATCTTTATAGAGCACGGAAAACACTAGTCAACATGATAGAAATTCTACCTAGTTCAAGTGGGTTCGATGACGAGAAAATAGACATCCCCTCTACCAGAAATGGAACCAAGACCACAATGAAATGTGGAGATAGAAATTCAACCACAAACTATTAAATGAGACAAAAATACAACTTGAAAAATGACCACAAATTGTGATTCAACCAAAAACTCAAATTGGCAGACGTGAGGTTGCAAACACCACAGATGAAAACAAACCATATCCAATGGCACCTAGCCTAGAGGTGGAAGATCCATAGCTAAATGAGTCACGGGAAGAAAATATTGTCATCTGTGGTCACAAACACCACATATGACAACAAACCATATCCAACGGCACCTATCCCAGAGGTGGAAGAGCCATGGCTAAATGAGTCACGGGAAGCGATAAGAATTCTAAGGAAGGAAGCACAATGTACCAATTTTCCCCAATGCCTAAGATAAATATGGAGCATGAGCATCAAAACCTTGATACACAGTCCCTTTGCGATGATGGTGGATCTTAGCATCATCCAAAGAGAGTAAACCACACTCATTGAAGACTTTACCATCATATGGGAGGATGAATCCAAATCAAAGGTGAGAGTTGTACCCTCATATGAAAGCCAATGTCAAGAATGATCGATTCGAGGAGTTTACAAAAAAAATTGTCTACTCATATATAGTGTACCATAACACATATTGAGGAGTTTACAAAAAAAAATCTCTACTCATATATAGTGTACCATAACACTAGTAGAGTTTCTAAAAATTAGAGCTCATGTATGTATGGACCAAAGTGAATAATAACCTAGAAAAAATGGGCATAATTTTGTCTTTCAAATCCACTGAAATAATAACAAAGGAATCAAAATACACATAACAAAAGAACACAAAGTGAATGTGCCTATAGACAAAGTGGGAGAGTATTATGAAGTCGAAGATGGAAACATCACCTTGCTATATAGGAAAGTCAAAATGACAACTATAATAGATACCACAGTAGGAATTGTAGAGTGCACATGCATGCGGATGCGTGTGTGCGTAGGTGCACTAGCAAGGGAGAGTGTGTGAGGGGGAATCGGGGAAGAAGAAGAAATACAGACAACCTACTTGGGTTAGTGGAGTAGAAATTGAGAGTGTGTGTCAACTCTTACTTTCTCTCCCTATATTCATTATAGAGAAATGAAGTTAGGGGTGGTTCCCATGGCCACCTGACCTACACCCCAACAACCTCCCACTTGAAGGTCAGGGTGGCCAATAGTGGTGTCAGTATAGGGGGGATATTTCTAGTCCAGCAATTTTTGGTGAGTGCTTTTTAGGAATTAAGAAAGTAGATTCCTAAAAATATTCTCTCTTCCTGCTTCTCTATCTCTCTCGTGCAATTTTGCTAGTCTCCACTCCTTTTTCTTCTCTCTATCTTTCTGTGTGTGTGTGTGTGTGTGAGAGAGAGAGAGAGAGAGGGGGGGGGGGGGGGGGGGGGGGGGGGGGGGGGGGGGGGGTAGAGATACACAATGAGGTAATAGGGAGGTTGAGACATAGACAAAGATATTCCACCTTTCAAATTGTTTCAAAAACAACAGAGACAAGGGTACTTGAAAGAAGAACATCCATTAATGATAGAAAGGTTACATTTTATTGCACTTTCATTACATAGGCAAGAAGCGTTCATCTTCTGGAAGGCCCGAGAGTCGCAGTAGTGCTGCCCTCAAGTGGCAAAAGAAGTTTCACCAAGTTCCCTAGCTACTGCATCATTCGCTCCTCATCCTCCTCTGTGATGAGCCCAATCTTCTTTCAACAAGAGAAAGCAAATTGTCCCTTCTCATTCAACCTGAGCAAGGATCACATATTGAGGTATGTGTGGCAATGATAGAGGCGATACACATTGATTGTTGCCTTCAGAGCCTCCTTAACCCATTTGACTCCATACAATACCTCTCCATTGGGAATGACTTCCATGTCATCCCACACAGACTTGATTCTATTCTCAAGATCGTCGGTCATCGTGAAAAGAAAGAGAAGTGTGCTATGGTAGCTAGTGAACGGTTTCACAAAAATAATACAAGCAATACCAATTTATAGCAATTGTGGGAATACAAAATTATTTCTTTATTCACAATGTGACACATACACAACCACCTTCAAAACTTGAAAACTGGAAGAAAAAAACTGCAAAACAATGCACCCAAATGTGGCCATCATAAGATAAAATTAGAATCAGGTAGTATTGTCCATTTTGTGAGCTGACATACAAAAAATTGAAACTGGAAAATGCTATGCATCCATGCCTAGATAGGTCCTGCCTCGGCTCAGTGCCCTTTATATATTAGCATCTGCCAAAATTGGTTGATAGATAAACATGTTCTCATTTTGGCTTAACCCTAGCACACACAGATAAATATAATACAAATGTTTACATGAAAGATATGGTTTTTGCTTTGTCACCTGTTCCATAAAGTCTGGACATGTGCACGATGGTTGGTTGCAAATACAACCCGACATGACCATCTTCACCTTTGGTCTCTAGTTTGAAGACCTCATGAACACCATCTGTCTAAGATATCTCTTCTACGACCTTAGCTCTCAGCACTAGCTCTAGACTGATCTTGCAAGCAACATCCGTGGAAATGGAAATCCGGTACCGTACATGCAAACCATCTCGCACTGTGGATCTTGCACTGCCTTGAGGAGTGGATGTATCTTTTGAATTGAAAGGAGAATTGGTTGTATTTTGTGCAGGAACAACCGACGTTACAATAGAGATCCTTTCTTTCTTGAACTCCACTTAATACCTCCCTTCATGCAATATTTGCACCTCATCCTTAGATAGGTTGGTGCCCATATGCACGGGCCAAATGTGTGGTGGATGTTGAGGCTGCGGCTCAATGTTTTGGTCTACTATGTGGCAATGCAAGACATGATCCGGACAAAATGAAAACCATTGGTGCACCACACCATTCAGATGATTCCAATATCCTTCAAAAGATGGGGTCGGTATACCAAGGCTTGAACCTGCAATGCTGCTTCCACACCTTCGTCCTCCTCTTGGAGTGCCACTACATGTGACTCTATTATCTTGTGGGGTTTGTCGTATGGTCCACATTGCCTCATTGACCTTGCGTTCCACTCCATACTGCCCACCTGAACCTATACTTTTTTTTTGGGGTTTGTGGCATCCCTTCTTGTGCAAAGTTGATCTTATGGGGTCTTCCACACTTCTTTGCGATCTTTGGTGATCGAGTTGTACTCAGGCCTATGCGATGCATCATCTTCCACATTGATAACCTCATTTGGCTTGTGTTTTCGCCTTGATGTCTCCTTATCTCTTGTCAATGGAGTCGGTTGTTTATACATTGAAATGCCCTCGATAGCCTCGTTTACTGCTCTTATTACTTGACTGGGACATTTTTCATGGCGCTCCGCAAGATTTTGTATCGATGGACCCTTCCCAATGTGTTTTCGGTTGTATGAAATGGACTTTGTGCTCTATAATATGGAATTTGCTAGGCCGGTTGTACATGCATCATAATATAAAGAAATGCGTTTACGAAAATCCTCCCCTTCTAGCCAGTTGCCATGCTTGATCTCGGTGAGGTTTGTGCGTGGAGGGTTTGGTCCATCAATACTTCTTTCTACGCACGTCATAATTGCACCTCAATGTGAAATATGAATTTCCCACCAACTAATCCATGAATCCATGTATGGAATGTTACGGCCTATGCAATGACCGTTACGTGCCACATTGGCGTATCAGACAAGCCTGTGATGCTACAGCCTCTTTTGTTGGTGCTTGCCTCCGCTTCTCACACATTTCTTTGTGTATGTGTTGAGAAGCTTGCGCCACATACTTCGTTGTGTGTTGATTCAAGCTTTGCTTCCAATGGAAAAGACAAGAATGCTCTTGACCGCTCATTGTATTAGTCTTGTCGCCACCATTGAAAACAATTCAAATTGCATTCCAATTTGCTTGAGCTTTGTCCGCCATGAAGCCAAAGAATTTAGCTCTTTCACACCCACATGATAGCATTACATCATTGAGGCACTCCCAAAACAGACATTGCATTTCCATGTCCTCATCTTTCATTTCACAAGTTGCAATATTCAGAAGGTCCTACATGCTATAAACAAATTGTTAGAGAGGGAGTCAAAGGCAACCCATAGTGCTGTCAAGGTGCGCCATGTACCTTGGATCATAGACATGACATGCCATAGTCACTCAATTGTTCACGCGTCTAGTGTGATCAAACTAGATCCACGCATGTCGAAGATCACCATCCCCGTCTTGTCTCATTCGGTTCACCAGGTCCACACCGAATGCTGGACCAATTGTGGACATTTTGAAGACATAACATTTCTCTCCCTCCGTACCTTGACCAGGAAACCTGCTTCCATGGAGAAAGTCATATGTGCAGTCTCACTTCAGCCTTAGGATTGCATCAATGCCAAAAGATTCTTTGTCACCACTTCTTTGTAAACTAGATATTGACCTTCAAAACCTAGCAACGTTTATAGTGTTCAGAGAAAAAATAATTCAACATAGAGTTTTGCATTGAAATAAGAATATGAGAAATGCACATACCAATTATCTTGTACCAATGGTCCCAACTCCTCAGTGATTGCAAATAGCTGTTGCTCACCTAAAATTCCCTCATTGATGTTGTTGCGAAGAAGTGTTGTACTTATAATTTCTTTTGCCAAACACATTTGAACCTTCCTGGCTCCTGAATGTGGATCAACGGTCAAAATCCTTTGCACCATCACCTTGGTGTTGTCCATTAGTGTTTTAAATGTGCTGCTGAGCACATCGTGTCTATGTGTGCCACGATGAATCATGACTCTGGTGGTCGTCTCATCTGATGGCATGACATAGTATACTACACAATCACATGTTGCAGTACAGAAAGCAATTGCTTTACAATAGTGGCATGTAAGGATCTTCTCTCCAATCTTACAATATTGTTTCGGTACAGGTGCCTTTTGTATGTACCTGTTGAAATGACTTGTATTGGGAATATGATAATTAACCAAGTGGGCATATTGTTCATTCATGCATTTTAGAGATCCTAGGCAATGACTAAGACATACTACACCCGAGAAAACTATATTGTTCATCCAGTACATAGATGACTTCACCCAAATTGTTGAGCGTCCTTTCAAGAGGCAGAGTCATCTCAATATCACCAACTTCGATCACTGCATATAAAGTTGTAAATTGCATTGGATAAATTATTTCTAAAAGAAATGATTCAGATATTATAAATTTACCATTGTAAAAAGGATAAGAAAGTTCTTTATCAAGAAACAATAAAGAACATGTCATAAAAATAAGCTAAGCAAGTAATTAAGCATAAGATCTCATTATAACAACTAACAAATTATTTAATGCTCACGGCTAATAATATAACCGTTATAAATTAATATTTAATAATATTTTAATATTTTAACAAATTTATTTTAAAATAAAATTTTAAAAATAAATAATTTAAAAATATTCATAAAACATATATAATACTCTTTTAATATTTTTGTAAGTGCGCATGTGAATATATATATGTGTGTGTTTGAAGAAGGCAAGCGCGCGCGTACACATACACATGTGTGGCACACACACACACACACCCTCGGTGTGTGTGTGTGTCTGTGTGGGAGGGGAGGCGGCATGTGTGGGCCAAAAGTTGCCACGCGGTGGCGTGTGGCCCCTTCCCCATGCGCGCCAAGGAAAAGTGGTGGACCACGTGGCCACGAGGCGGCCTGCGTGGCCGTCCCGTGCCCATGTTGTCTACCACCCAATGGCCCTTGGTGCATGTGGCAACGTGTGGCCCTACGGCAAGCACACATGCACACACACACACACACACGCACGTGGGTGTGTGTGTGTCTGTGATACAACACACACACACACACACATGCACGTGCGTCGAGTGTGTGTATGTGTGGTGGGGGGGCGGCATGTGTGGGCCACACCCTGCCACACGATGGCGTGTGGCAACATGTGGCCCAGGCACGCTTGGCGTCCTTTGCCGTTGGGGAGCCACGCATCGCCCAACGGCCAAGTGGCAAACCACGTGGCCACGTGGCCTGCCACATGTACCGTTGCAATCGACGGTGCCACATGTCATGCCATGTGTACTGTCATCCAACGATAGTACACATGGCACGCCACCTGGCGGCGCGCTACCAACGTGGCAATGTGATGTTCATGGTGGCATGCCACATGTACCGTCGACTACCAACGGTACACATGGCAAGACATGTGGCTACCAGGCGGCATACGTGGATGCCCCGTGGCCACGTGGTTTGTCACTTGGCCGTTTGTTGGCGGCGTGCCACACACCACCGCGTGGCAGTGTGTGGTCCACGCATGCCGACCCTCCATACATACGTACGTGCGTGTGTTGTGTCACATACACGTGTGTGTCTGTGTGTGTGTGTGTGTGTGTGTACGTTGTGTCAACACACACACACAGACCCTTGTAGGGGTGTGTGTGTGTGTACGCGGACGCTTTGCATATACACACACACTCGCGCGGGTGTATGTGTGTGTGTGTGTGCTTGCCACACATACACATGCATCCGCACATGTGTCACACACACCGTGTGCACACACACACACACACACACACACACACACACACACTTGTATTATTATAATTTTTAAAAAAATTAAAAAAATAAATCTTTTATTTGAAACTTTAAAAATAGCTTGCCAACCAAACTTCTTTTTCAAGTTCTCTCCATCTCTACTTCTCTATCTTAAGTTCATTTCTCTCCATCCTTCCATCTCTACTTCTCTATCTTTAACTCATTTCTCTTCTTCCTTCTATCTCTAGTTGTCCATCCTAAACTCATGTCTTTGTCGAGCTTTCACTTGATCTCACTTTCTTTCTCTCAAGCTCCTAACTTCTCTTTTTCTCTTTCAAGTTCTCAATTTTTCATAAGCTCTCAATTTTTCATAAGCCATAACTTTCTCTATTTCTTTAGCTAAATTATGAGGACAAGAAATCAATTAAAAAACGATGGTGTTGTAGATGAAGTTTATGCTACTACTTCGCAAGAAGTCCCTTCGCGATGCACTCAAGAGAGCAAACAATTGCAAGCCATAAGCTCTCTAGATCGGATTATGTCCATCATAACCGGTGTGGATGGAACAACACAATCAAGTGGAGAATCGAGCCATCGTGTGGAAACTGCTACCACAATAGAAGACACAGAAAATGAAGCGTTTGGAAATGTGATCGACAAGCATATTTCTTTGGGTTGGGTGGATTCTCATAGAGCTCCCAATGATGGCAAACTTCCGCTCTTACCTCTATGTTGAATTATTTCAAACCCCGCCATCCGCACGCATGATGACCATGTGGTGGATTTTCAACTCTCCATTGCAAATAAAAGCTACCAACCAACCATGGCAAGATTTATTGTAAGTGAGCGGGTTCTTGGGGATGATCATAAGCAATTCTCTCGTTGTGGTCACAATTTGAGAGATCTTACGATGTCATATGACTTGGACGAGGAGCTTCGTCTAATCCCCGAGCTTAGTCACATGGGCGAGAGGTACTTTATGGTTTGGAATGAAAATCATAGATTGGAGGCATGGATGTGGTGGATGAACGAGAACAACATCCCTATCCAACAACCTTCATTGGTTAGATTTGCCTTTGACATATTTGAATTATTACAAGTATGGAGTGCTTTGGTCAACTTTAACGGCATTTTTGAGTGAAAAAGAATAAATGAACCGAGATCTACATTTCATAGCAACATAATGGTCAACTTTGAACTAGAGTATATAGCAAGTTCATAGAATAAGAACACTTAGATTGGGCAGCTTGAATACTTTGGCCATAATACAACTATGTAGTACAACAAAAGTGGGCTATTGTAGGTCAATTCTAGATAGATATGGAGTGTTATGAGGGATACATTTTCACTCCCATAGCATTGGGAGTGTGGCGCTCACATCAGACCCAATTGAGCCGCATTGGTTGTTTATGGTTTAGGTTGCACCGTGCAATAGACAAGTGTTTGAAGACGTGGAAGTGGAAGACATTCAAGACAATGAAGAATGGTTGTGACATGCAACCCTTGAGGAAGTGACATCATTCAACCCAGAGAAGAAAATGGTGAGGATGTTCAGGAACATGTAGATGTAGGTGGTACAGACGACTTGGAAGGGGATCAAGCGGATCCAAGTCAACTTCACTTTTTTGATAAAAACTTGGAATAGAGCTAGAGATTGGTATGTTTGGAGCCTTAGATCTTTAGGAAGATGATAGATTATT
Source organism: Adiantum capillus-veneris (assembly GCF_014529385.1). Taxonomy (NCBI): domain Eukaryota; kingdom Viridiplantae; phylum Streptophyta; class Polypodiopsida; order Polypodiales; family Pteridaceae; genus Adiantum; species Adiantum capillus-veneris. The sequence continues at coordinate 144,953,748 of NC_140947.1, forward strand.
GATATCATCATTTTATAGCCAATTATCAAGCAGAAAATCATTTTCTTGTAACTCCGAAGTGCACTATTTTATATTGGTTACCAAATCATCAAGTTACCTAGAAATGTAGACTCCAAGTATATTATGTGCTTTTATCGAGGTACGCTACATTTTCTTTGGATTTCCGAATCATTAAGAAACCTAATAGTGTTTTTCTCCAAGTGTACTATGTGTTCTAGTCTAGGTGCACTGCATTATTTTTGGGTTATATGGCCTATTGTGAAGCTTAGTCCATTGGTATTGTGTATGTCTACTGTATTTTGATTTTTCAATAGAAATGACTACCACTAATTTTCTTTTATGCTTAATTTTGGCTTGCAATGTTTCTCCTGTATATGAATCTAGAAGATGCTTTCACGTTATCAACAATGCTTCCCTTGAATTCACCATATAGATTGAGTAGTCTAGTAGATTTGTAAGCCAAGTTGTCTACAAGTAGCAGTAGATGGCTATGACATTTTGGCAAATTCAAAGCACAACCCTTGTTGGTTCGTCTACATTCATTACCCCTTGGTCCATCTACATGTGTGACCCATTTGGTCCTTCTATATCCACAACCCCTTTGGTCCTTCCCCTTCTTTTACCCCCATTGGCACTTTGTCTTAGGGGCACACCCCTACGTCGACTCCACCCAAGTCATCACCTTCATGGTCATCTATGTCAAGAAAGTTGAGACATCGGTGGACACCCTCCTATAGTAGCGGCAACACATAGGAGGAGGATATCTCCTTTGATGCCTATATGCTCGAGCATGCCTGCCTGGCCACATTATCTTCCATGATCACACCTTGAAACATACATTAGTACACCTTGGGGGGCACATGACCATGACCCCTCCAAGTTGTGTAGAGTCGTAGATGGGACACCATTCCTTGATGCACTTGGAAAGTCTATGAAGAGGCGTATTTGAGGACTTTATAGCTTATAGTTTGGTTACATCATCTTAGATATGGTGGGCACATTAGGAAACAAAGGCAAAAATTTATCACCAATGCCATTCTTGCAGCCAAGGGAAATCCAATTTTGATCTCTCTTTGGATTCAATAGTCCTCTTAGGACTACATGGTACATCATTTCTCATGTTGGTGTTTAACCCAAATGGTTGGATGCTTGTTACTAACCATCTACTAACTCACTTATTCTTTACTTGAGTATAGAATAAGAAGTGATAAAGGATAACTCACTCTCGATGCTTCACCCACTCTGTGCTCTCCACCCTCGCATAGCACTACACTCATGAATCCATGCACATGCACTCTTTCAGTGTGTCGTATCAAAGCAAAAGGTTGCGGTGCTACTCCTCTCCCAGTGTTTCCCTCTTCCAGATAGCTTTACATTGGCTATATGGATAACGGATCAAAGCTCCAAGCACAAGGGGAGAGAGATTGAGCTTGTTGTGAGCTCAAATAGAGAGGTAAGCACGTCGCTCAGTTTAGGAAAGATTGATAGCAGGTCACTATTTTGCTCATGAATTGAGCTAGAAAACTCAGATTCAAATTTTTATTTAACAAAAAAAAAAGCTCTACAACTTTGCAGAAGAGCGCATTAGTTGATTTAGAGTGCAGCTATGTTTGAAATAAAAAACGTAGAGGTTGCTTTCTCAAGATAGATTGTGTATTTAAGCTAAGAGAGATAAAGATAGCTCCATCTCAACTTCAATATTGAAGGCCTCAAGGACAGACATAGTGGAGGAGTGAGACAGAGATAGAGAGGATCGGGCTCTCTCCGGATTGGACTCTAGGACACTGTTGGCATCAGTGACTTTGACATAAAGAGAGTGTAGCTGTACGGTTGCAACTACACATAAAGAGAGCGAGCATAGCTCTCTGGCCTCATTACAAGTTAGAGACAAAGATAGGGACATATATGTACATGCTTTATTGGCGCACAGTTGTCTCTTGGCTTCAGAGAGATTTGGTAATTCCATATGCATTTTAGGCATGATGTATACAGTTGTGGTTTTCTTTTGAGATTTCCATCTCCATATCTTTAGATTTCTTGTTTTCTTACACTCATAGGGTATACAATAGATTGACAGAGGTTTTTACATCATCTTAGTTCTAGTGGGAGTTCTATGCACATGGTTCTTTGTGTGTGATAGCATAGGTTTGATGATGTGAGCTCTTTTAAGAGCATTATGTTTGCAAGGATCTGTTTTTTCTTGTCTACCTATCGATACTTGTTTATGCACATGTCCTGCATCTTGCAATGACATGTATGACTCATGTACATTGTGTTGCAGATATTGCCTATGCACACCATTGTACAACCTATTTTGGCTTGATTTGGTAGTCACCCATAGCCATTTTTGAGACTCGGTCCGGAAAAGCCCTTTCTAAGACTACGTCTTTTCATTGAGTCTATTGAATCTTTGGAGGACTCTGCATGACATTTTATTGAGTTGGGATCTTCTCATATGCATGAGACACCTTCAATGATAGTTGATGGAGGCATATGACATGTATAGAGGTGTGTAGGTGCTTATGACACCTAGTTTGTAGTCTTTTGATAGTGTTTTTTTAGCGCTATATGTGATTTGATACCATATTAGCACTTTATTATGGTTAATGTGTTGAGTTTCTTGTTTTGGTTTTGAGAATTTGATCTATGTACAAAAGATTTCCACATAAAGTTTGCCATAAATCCTTAGTCTCACTCTCTTGCATTTTCTCCTGTTAGTTATGGCTAAATCTTTTGAGAAAGGAGGGTATTATATCAAGAAGTTTGATGGTACAAACTTCAGGATATGGAAGCAGCAAATGCTTGATGTCTTGGTCAAGAAGGGTTTCCTATTTTTATTCATTGTGAAAGATCTCAAAGATCCACTCGACAAGTCACAACCTTAAAACTTTGTGTGCATGTGTGTGTGTGTGTGAGTGAGGGGGAGAGAGGGGGAGGGGGGGGGGAGAAGAGAAATTTTATTGATCCAAATAGATATCAAAGATCTACTCAACAAATCTTGATCTCAAGATTTGATGAGAGAGAGAGAGAGAGAGAGAGAGAGAGAGAATGGAGACGAGTTTTATGAGGTAATTTAGCCCCGAAGTGAGCCAAATGTCCTTGTTTTTTGACTTTACAGAGTTTGGCATTAATTGCCGCTATTTTTTCAGGGTCAGTGACAATACTCATGCGTGTAGTCAATCTATACTTTGGAGTCACGTGTTACAAAACAAGATGTTAGTAAGTTCTACACATCCCAATACAATGTTGTAGCACCTATAGAGTAGTAGGTATGAGAGGTACAATCCTAAAGCGAAGAAATATATAGTAGGAACATTTGGTGGTGTCAAATATCATCCCCAACTAGGAGACAAGTCACAAGGCCCATACCCTAATGTAGTGACCAACTACTTATAGTACCATGGGTAGCTGATTGCCATTATCAACTGTAATCCATACCTTTACAACAATACCCTCCACCGTATTTAGCCATGGTTAAAGCCCAACCCCCAACCAAATATTTAACAATGTACACCCAAGTAGACCAGTAATACACATGATTACTACTCTAAGCCAGCTGCGACCTAATTTGAGCAAGAAGGGACAACTCCAGGCCAAAGTTCTAAATATATACGGCCAACATGAGTAGCTATCAAAGGGAGCTCAGTCCTCATGCATCAAGGTTCTAATAAAGCAAGACTAGTGAGCTCATAATCAACCAAAAATCCCCAACCAAGAGCGGTCAATATTGACCAATTTTTTCAAGAGACCCCCATACTCAGCCCGTCATCAACAATATTAGAGAAAGCGTAGTGAGCACGGCATCCAACCCAGAAACATACCCATAGCGGAATACCAAATGCATCATCTATTCAGAACACAAAAACTAACAGGTAACGATATTCAAATCTCTAGAGGGTCGACAACATCAAGTATTTTTCCTTCCCTAAGTGTTCATGACAACACTCATCATATCTTAACTTAAACAAAGGCCCAAGGTAACAGCTTCCAATATTGCAAGAGGAAACCTTATTAAAAAATCAAGCCCAAAACTTTAAAAAAAACCAAGCCTCTGGTTGGTGCCAACTATGCCAGGCCGAAATTACACACCAAACAAGTAGGTCCACATTCCCAAATGGTTTCCATCACCAAGTGTTATGAAGAACATCACCCTTATTATTAAGCTTATAAGGCACCAAACTCCCAACATAATAGGCTGCAATCCCCCACTTATGTTAAAACTACCCACGCCAAGGATAGGACCGATTATGTGCAATGACAGAAAACCTTGTATTTATGAAAGGGACACACAACCAAGGCCGTGGACACAACTTTGACCCTTAATGTTTTAACAAACAAATGAAAGCCTTCTTACAGGAGCATAAACCGACCAAGACATTTACATAAAAAGCTCAGCATAAATGACATTACAAATTGAGTATGAGGAATAGCACCTTAGCTTTAATTTAATCACACCTTACCATTTGGACAACACTGAATATTGGAAAGAATTACCATGAGTTTCCATACATGTCCTCTATGTGCATGAGAAACCAATCATAGAAAAACACCATCATACTACCGGACAGGAATCCATTTTAATGCCAATCATTCACCTTAGATTGAGTCGGACCAGCCAGGTCCACAATGGCCTACTTCTCCTTGCCCTTTGCCATAGATCAATACTTAACAGTACCAACTAGTAGGCTAGGTCATAAAAAGTGCTACTATGCAGATAAATACACCAAGAACACACGCATATACTACCAATGCTAAGTGAGCTAGAAAAGCTCACCTTTTATAGGGCTTAGGAGTAGGTAACATCTTCTTCATGGTAGTAAAGCGGGCCCATCCACAGTAGGTTTACAGGAGCATTAGTCTGCCGCCAGGTACAGAGGCAAATGGGGGGGAGAGAGAGAAAAAGAGGGGTTATGGAGCAAGTGGCAGCCAACCGCCAGCACAGAACAACAGGCCCCTACACTAGATGTGGAGTTAAACCACATAGCCTATACACAGAAGGGAGAGAGCACGCAAGAGAGAAAGAGGAATTAGGAGGGAGCCACCATGGTTTTGCAAAAAAGGCCAAGTAATGCAGAGTCATGAAAACCGCCGCACCCACATACCCTCAATAAACTACAAGGTTAGGTATCGGTACGGTCCCACCTTAGTCAATACAAGCCCTTATTTCAAAGCTTAACATAGCACGGAAAAAGGTCTCCCAAAAATTTACAAGGTAAAGATACCATAAGGTCCTCAAATTTCTTTTTAAACTCGAGCTGGTAGTACACCCAAGGCACCCCCGGCTAATAGTCCCAGCAAAATAAAAATTAAGGAAATTTCAATCATGCCAGAACTAGCCATAAGAGTGTGTGTTTGTGTGTGTGTGTGTGTGTGTGTGTGTGTGTGTGTGTGTGTGTGTGTGTGTGTGTGTGTGTGAGAGAGAGAGAGAGAGAGAGAGAGAGAGAGAGAGAGAGAGAGAGAGAGAGAGAGAGAGAGAGAGAGAGAGAGGGGGAAGCGGGGGGGGGGGGGGGGGGGGGGGGGGGGGAGGGGTGGGGGGGGGGGGTAGGGAGAAGAGAAATTTTATTGATCCAAATAGATATCAAAGATCTACTCGACAAATCTTGATTTCAAGATCTGACGAGAGAGAGAGAGAGAGAGAGAGAGAGAGAGAGAGAGAGAGAGAGAGAGAGAGAGAGAGAGAGAGAGAGAGAGAGAATTTTCATCTTCCTAGAGTGATTACAAATACTACATTCCACCCTCTACACTAGTGTGCATATGCACACAAGTGGAGAGTGTGTGAGTGTGCATATGCACACTCTCACACACCTACGAATATGGTGACGGCCAGTTTTCAAAACCACAGCCGCAAGAACCAACCCCAATTACGGAGGAGCACATTACCGAAAAAGAAACGTTAAAAAATTGTGTTTTTTAAGATTCACCACCACCTTTCACACTTGGCCACAGTGGGCCGCCACCAATTTGGCCACACCTCTATCCATTATCACTAGAAGATAGAGGTCTCTCTCTCTCCTGCTCGGCTCCGCCAATCCACCATCTCTCTCTTATCTCTACCCCTATGTCACCCAACCCAAAGGGCGCATAACCCAAGTTGCCGCTGGCTTTTCTTCCACTGGTGGGCCGCCATGCATGGACAAGAGTCAAACTCTCTCTCTTGTATTATTCATACACACGCACCTTCACTTATTCTTTTTTTTTCTCTCTCTCTCTTCCCTCCCGTCCATACTCTCTCTCTCTTCCCCTCTTGCTTGTGAACCAAGCCGGGGTGCCGCCATGCTAACCTAGTACGACACACACCCACTCCCTCCCCTCACACACTCTCGCCACCTCATCAACCCCCCCTTGTTTGGCTATGGCAGGCTGACCCTCTTCTCACTACTCCGTCCCCTCACACTCTTTCCCTCTCTCCCTACTCTCTCTCACCCTCTTTCAACCTAACTCCCTCTCTCCCCCTCAGTGGGAATGGCCCCACTCACAAACCCACTCTCTCCCCAACTCCCTAACCGTCTCAGCCCTTCCCTGGCCGCTACCCACTTACCCCACCCCGTTGACCACAAAACCCCCCTTCCATCGCTCTCTGTCGACCATGCGCAGCCCGAGCTCCCTCTCTCTCTCTTTCTCTCTCTCCCTCCCAGTTCAAGCCCGTAGGCAGCCAGCACCGAGGCCTCTCTCTCTCTCTCTCTCTCTCTCTCTCTCTCTCTCTCTCTCTCTCTCTCTCTCTCTCTCTCTCTCTCTCTCTCTCTCTCTCTCTCTCTCTCTCTCTCTCTCTCATCCACACCCACACACCACACTCCCTCACCTTCATCGAGGCCTTGAAATTGGCGAACACGCTACATCGACGCACCACCTAGGCCCGCTGTTCACTGGCATCGCATCGACGACGCCCTCTTCAGTGAAATCTGTAGGTTGTCATCATTTTTCCCCAGTTTCAAACCAAATCTTGTAAAAATCCCAATTTGTAAATTATCACCTCTCTCTAGGTGATGGTCACAAAGGCCCACCTAGGAGTTTTAATTTTTTTAAAATTCCCCGAAACAAAGCAAGCGTCAACCATCTAGGACCCACCGCCTTGCTTTGTCTCCCCTGATTAGGGCACTAAACCTAATCAAATTACCCTAACCTAAAGCAGCTAGCACCTATAAAAAGGCACTGAGAGGTCACTATTGGGGGGAGTCAACACTTGGTAGCATTTTGGTGGGAGAGATTGGCAACACTTGCATCAAGAGAGAGGGGATTTAGTGTAGCATTTTGGGAATAGGTACTATGTGAAGAAGTCATGTCTACACCTTGACTCTAATGGTCACCAGCCACATACTCACGCTAGCAGAATCTCCGTGTCTGTGAGTCACCTCTAGAGAACGCACTATTAGGCTCACTATCTCTCCCTCTATCTCTCTATCATCATGGTTGCCACCTCGTCAGAAATAAGGTTCCTGTAAATATTGCATGAAAATAGTTCTCCCACACACCCCGAGGGTTTTCATCACCTGCATCATTCTCTCTCTCTCTCTCTCTCTCTCTCTCTCTCTCTCTCTCTCTCTCTCTCTCTCTCTCTCTCTCTCTCTCTCTCTCTCTCGGTGTGTAGAGTTTGTGTTATTTCCAATCACCATTGTCCGCGTCCTAACCACTCAAAGCTAGGCGGTGCCCCTGTTTGCTTCATCGTGGCCATCTCGGCGTGCATCGGCTCCTAGCGTTTGAGGCCGTCGAGGTCATGTCGTGCTTTGCGCTCGTCATTTAGTGACCCCACGGAGGAGGGCTTCTTGGAAACCTCTAGTTTACAATGCTGAAGACAACGCACATAATGAACCATGGACAAATGGATGAAAGAATTCTCTAACTGGGGAATGGAGGAGGAGGAGGAGACTAGAGAAGCATTGACCGCCTTCATCGAAGTGCTGCTCCCATAATACACCTTCGTAAATATCCAAGAGGTAAATTCCCCATCTCGTATTGCTCGTGCTAGCCGCAAATCGAGAGCATCAAGTGGGAGGGCTACGAAATGTCATCACTGTTGTCAACCAAAGCATTCTGTCAATGAGTGCTGACAGAGAAAGTGAAGAAAGAACGGTGAGTTTTTCTTTTGAGAACCACAACAGTCTCACGACAGTCAGATTTTGTGTAGCACCAAGTGTTTTCTCTCTAATGGTCCGAGAAGAGTCGTCAACTACATCAACCACAAAGTCTAAGCCAGAAAGCCTAAAGCATTTCGTGGACGCAAGTGGGCCTACACTCTCTCTAGGCCTGGAGAGTTCAAATGAAGTTCGGCCACCCAAGCGTCGCCGCCGCATACAAAATCGAAAGCTGATTGAGGTAGACTCTTCTCACCCAGTCTATTTTGAACCTAATGTGGAGGATTGTGTGGACTTCTACAAGAGGTAGAGGCATGTGGTGAAGGTGTCACCTCGTCAACACCTGAGGTACGCAACCCTAGTGGTCAAATCCTTGCCCTACACCCGACATGGATAATAACAATAGGCCAGAAGTATTTCCTTTCTGTTTCTTGCAACACATGCATGTAAACGTATATATTGATAGCAAGATATTCTACTAGCAAAAGATTGTTTTCTTATCCGGAGCAAAAATGCTTGATGAAATCTTGAGATCTCCAAATCCCCTCATCTTATCCCTCCTGGATTACTACCACTCTTTTGATGTGAGCATCTTTATTCTGTTCTAGCTTTGCAATCCATTTTTATCATATTTTAAATCTATCCACCCACCCGCCTATGAGCTGTTAATGTCATTAATGTTATTATAAAAATAAAAATAGAAATAACAGTTTGTAATTTCCTGAGTTACTACCATGGCAAGTGTTTCTTTTCCCACATTCAGTGGAAAGAAGGGAGAAGACATCACCACCAATTTTTTGGATGACTTCGACATCGCTTGTGTGGTTTCCAACAAGGATGACGACGCCTCACGGCTACAAAATTTTCCTCTACTGATGAAAGTAGAGGCCAAGTCTTGGTACAATGCTTTGCCCCAAGCTACCAAGAATGCATGGATGTACTACATGTTGCCTTTGTGAAAAGGTTTGGTGGAGGCACAACCTCAGAAAAGTTATGGCAGCTGCTGTTGATGGAGTTAAAGCAGGGAACTCTGCTAGAGTATGCCACTACAAATCCAAGTTTGTGGATTTGTGGAGGGATGGGTTGCCTCACTGGAGGAAGGTGAAGGATCCCCTAATTTCTTGAAGAAGGACCATTTCATTGCTGGCCTGTGGTTGCCGCTTAAGGAGAAGGTGAAGGGGAGGTTCCCTGCAACGTATGAGTTGGCAGTGAAAGTATCCCGTCTTAAAGACAAGAATCTGTGCATGCAAGCAAAAGTCAACGAGTCAGAGGAATCGATCTCAGTCCGACTAACCCCAGTGACTGCAACAACCATTCATAGAACCCAACCACAGGAGGCATCAGAAGAGCAGCAAGACCTGTTGAGTCGCATCACTACTCAGCTTGAAAGTTTATCCGTGCATCTGGTGCAGCAAGGGCATGCACCTGTCAAAAATCCAGAGCAAGGGAGAGGACAACGAAGGCAAAACCAAGAGTACCACTGCTATAATTGCGGGGAAGACGGCCATGGCATGTATTACTACCCACATCAGAGAAGGAAGAACTTCAATAGAGGAGGAAGACAGAATCCAAGGAAGAACTTCAATAGAGGAGGACGACAGAATCAGACCTCTCTACCAAGGGCAAGACCACTACCACCCAGGCAACCAGGGCTGATTCCACCGGTCCAAACCTTTGACCACCTGTACAACAACCACCACCACAACCTCTCATTCCACCGCTACCTCCACCACCTGCTATAAACCAAGCGGTGAGTGTTATTAGCCTGGAAGCTAAAGGGAAAGCAAAGGTAGAAGAACCAGTCTGAGAGAAGAACAAAGGAAAAGGAAAGGTAGAAGAAGTGGATGCCAGGAAGTGAAGTGTGCCAGGCACGAAGAAGCCTCTCAAAGGGAAGAGAAAATGAAAGGAAAAGGCGAGTCTAGCAAGCAGGCATCTAAGCCTTGGCGGAAGATCGACATCGTGGATTTTTCACTGGGTGAGTATGCTAAACCATATGACTTAGTTCAGGATGTGTTGATGTAGGGCCCAAAGATAACTTGGCCCCAATTACTCCATCTTGCACCAAGGATGAGGAGACAATGGACGAAGATGGTAAGTACAAGAAGATCAAGACCAAGGATAACTGGGGCTATCTGTGGGAGGGACCTTGATGACATCCTACCAACCATGGACGCTCACATTAAGGGGCAACGTATCTCAAATGTCTACATAGATGGTGGCGCACATATATGTGTCATGAGTGAGAAAAGGATGTGGGTATAAGCATGTTAACTTGTCATGCTTTTTGTGCTAGTTATCATGTGGCAACAAGCATATCTTGTAAGCATAATGAGAGCGTAACTTGTAAGCATAATGAGAGTGTAACTGTTCAAACGTGTGGGACTCCATCGAATATTTCAAAATAGGGAGACCACCCTGAATCCACTTTCCTGACCATTTACGTAGTGTTACTATGAGGGGAGTGGGGCAGTCAAAATGCGTGGAGAGAAGCGGAGTGGGCTAGTCAACATGCATGGAGAGAAGCGGGACGCAGGGGCCAGAGGTAAGAGGGGCACAGAGGCCAGAGGTAAGAGAGAACCAAAAACAAAGTCGACCCCTGAACTTTCTGTTGCTTCTTCTCCGCCCCGAAAAAGGGTGAAGCTCTCTGATTCCCCAGCATCCCCAATGGCAAAGACCTTGCATACAAATGGGAAGGATGACTCGGGTACTCTCTCTCTCTCTCTCTCTCTCTCTCTCTCTCTCTCTCTCTCTCTCTCTCTCTCTCTACCTCATTATGATTTGCGAGGATAGTAGCTGGTGCTGTCTTGGCTGGAGAGTTGTCCCTTGATGTCGGCTTTAGCAGTAGGACATCTTGTGAATAGTCACTTGAAATACAATCGCTCAAGTCGAAGTATGGCTCAAGAAGCACAAACCAGTGTTTGATTTAAACCTTGACATTGGAAGGAACTGCTCAATACTGCACTTTCCTACTGCTAATCTTGTGACATTGGGGGTGTGCAAGCCGATGGAAAGCTCCAAAGTTTACAGTCCCAGTACAGAGCAAGTTCTGTATTATAGCACAAGAGTTCAATGATGTTCATGGCCTCTCCCTGGTTGGTGCCAACCCCAAACTAGTGAGGTGGGATCAGATCAGTGATGTGGAGTGGTTCAGTGTTTTCAGAGAGTCAAAGAATCGTAGTCACTATCGCATTAAATGCAGTTGTTTGCGTACTGATATGTTCGACCAGGTGATGCAGTTGCATTACAAGGTGTACCAGAAGCCCCCAACAAACATGGAGATCAACTCTGCCTCTGAAATTCTCAGCAAACAACTGCAAGATGCTAAAGAACATCTTCTAACTGCAAAATCAGACTTTGAAGCTGCGAGGGTTGTCCAAGCAAGCAATGCTAGGGTCACCCCAATTGTGCTTGCTATGAGACAAAAGCTTCACGACGCTGAAAATGAATTACAGAAATTACTACAGAGCGACAGCGTGGATGCAAAGAGGGAAATAGAGTGTAAAGTAAAAATAGAGACATTTAAAGAGACATTGGAAGGTTTGGCATTTCCTGATAGTGAGGAAACTCTTGCTGCTAACTCAACTTGTCAGCGTGTAAGTGCGTGACTTTTATGCTTCTACCGTATGATTGGAATATGTGCACAACAAACCTATGTACTTACCATGCTCCTCTTTTTTTTGGTGTGCAGATTAATGTGGAGGTTATGGAAGCAAAAGTGAATGCATGTGAAGGTCAACTGCAGCTCCTAATGCACATGAGAAAGATGCTACAGGGCTCCTCCATTCCCACTGCCCTGTGTAATATGGCTATGGGCACTTTTATAGAAAGTATAGAAGGGGTATGTGATGGGACGATGATCAACCCGTGCAGTGGCTGCAGTTTGCCACTTGAAGAAAAGGGAATCTCCGCCACGGTCAAGATGCCCTGTGGGGATAGCTACCACTTTCTCTGCTTTGCAGCTGCATGCTCCTTGTCGACAAAATGTAGAGCTGTGACCTGCCAGCAAAGGATACCACAAGAATGGTGTTGGAAACCCACAGGGCAAAGACATCCAATCACACCAACATCTGGTAAGATTGTACAGGGTGTGCTAATTAGCATACCCAGTGTGTTAATTAGAATATTTAGTGTGTTAACTGGATATGCTAATTAGCATACTGGATATGCTAATTAGCATACTGGGTATGCTAATCAGCATACCCAGTAAATTAGCATATCTTGTATGCTAATTAGCATACCCAGTGAGAATATTGAGTGTGCTAACTGGATATGCTAATTAGCATACCTTGTGCTCAGTGAACAGATTAGAGTAAGTTTGGCATATTAGCATATCTAGTAAGTTAACTACCATATCCAAATGCTAACTAGCAAAATGTATATGCTGATTAGCATATTGGGTATGCTGATTAGCGTACTGGGTATGTTGATTAGCATACTGGATATGCTAAGTAGCATACTGAGTATGCTAATTAGCATAGTGGCAATGCTCATTAGCATACTGGGTATGCTAATTTACGTACTGAGTATGCTGATTAGCATACTGGATATGCTTATTAGCATATTGGATATGCTAAATAGCATACTGGGTATGCTAATTAGCATACTGGGAATACTAAATAGCATACTGGGTATGCTAATTAGCATACTGAAGACAGTCCTTGTATGCTAGCTACCAGCAGTCCCAGTATGCTAATTAGCATATCCAGTATGCTCATTAGTATACCCAGTATGCTAATTAGCATATCTTGTATGCTAATTAGCATACTTGTGCTCAGTGTACAGACTAGAGTAAGTTTGTCATAATGGAAAATCTAGTAACTAAGCTACCATCTCCAGATGCAAACTAGCATATTGGATATGCTAGTTAGCATATCAGAAATTCGAATTAGCATACTAGGCTTGTCAGCATAATGGATTCAAATGTATGCCAGGCCGCACACATAGTCACAGCATATCAAACATTTTCTAGCATACATGACATGCTTATATGAGTCTTAATCCACGTTTTTTGTTGCAGGCCTGGGGCAGTCCCTCCGCGATGTGGGCAGTGTGCATGACACGAAGGGCAAGGGAAAGGCTGTAATGGAGGACCTTTCGATCGAGGAGAGTGATGAGCTGGATACAAGTGAGAACCCTTCGACGGAGAAGGGTGTTGAGCTGTATGCAAGGAGTGAAGGGGTGGATGAGGGCTCCCAGCAGATTCCAAATGAAAGCATGAAAACAACTGAGGAAGGCAGTGATGTCGATGAAAAAGAAGATGATTTTTTGTCATGGCTCCTCGTGTGCCAGCGATGCCTGCTGCAACTGACAAAGCAGAAGCTTCTCAGCAAACAGTGGCTAGTGGCTCAAGGGAAACTTTGAAGAATGACAACATAGAAGATGAGCAAGAAGTTGGTGACAACAGCCCTCTCGAGGGTTTTTTGCATAAAGCTCAATTGAAAAGAAAAGTTGGCCTTGAAGAGGTACCCGAAGACATTGCAAGCACAGCCTGTGGTTCGGACAAGGCTGAAAGCTCCAAAGGTGAAAAGAAAGCCACCCGCTCAAGAGCTTGCAAAAAATTGTGTTAAGACTTATTGCTCCCTACCCGGTTGTGCCCTTCACTGTATATGCTAGACCATTTTGAAACCCAAATGCGTATTGTAACTGACATGCATTTTGTTTTCCAATGAAAATGTATTTTTGTGCAATATAAATCTGAGCAGCAGTTCATTGTAATTTTTGCGGTTTTTCTTTTTTAAACTTGTTCATTTCGTATCGCGGTTTCCCTGCAGAGGAAGAGAAACAGGCATTAATCGTCATGCCTGATGCAACTGCGGCCATGCAATGGTAGAAATTACGGAGATGGCGAGTCCACAAAGCCAGGCAGTTAAGGAGACAGAAAATGGAGATTGAAAAACGCCTTGAACGATATTCACAGCTTGCCTGTAGTATTATTGAGCGCCTAAATTATGTGCACCCAAGTGGGCCGTTTATTTTTGTTGAATGGTATCCTCTACCAGACCTAATATGGGTGCCTAAGCGTTTATGTGATGAAAAAAGGGCTATGGTACTGGACCTGAACAGTCTTTTGGTGGCAGTGGTAGAGCCTCGTTTTGGTTAAAAGCCCCCGGCATATGCAGATGAAATGCTGAAATACAATGTACTTGATAAGCAGGTGTTCTGTCGCAAGGAGAGCCTTTTTTTTTTTGGACTGGTGCCTGCAGTTCTTTAATGTGTTTATATGGAGTACAAGCCTCCATAGTAAAGTCATGAGTATTTGCCGTACTGTTTTTAAAGAGCAGGTGCCAAAGATTACTGGGTTTTTTGCTCAAGCGGATTATACAAAGCAATCCTGGCAGATCCAGAGAAAACCTGTGTTTATGAAAGACTTATCCTTGTTCTGGAAACACACTCCGGGGTACAACGCCCAAAACACACTTATAATCGATAATAGCTTCTACAAAGTGTTTCAGAACCCACCACAAACTTGGCTTGTTACTCCCAGTCTAGAGCACCAGAGTGCTGAGAAGAGGGAAAAGTTCCTTATAGAAACTTTGAAGTCTTGGCTTTTTCTTTGGCTGCAAACGGATGATCGGAAAGCATATGTTGCTGATAATGTGTTTGAGACAGGCTCAGATGAGTTTTCTGATGTAGTCGTCAAACGTTTGCTTGACATTCAAAAGAGGGATATAGAGGCTAAAAGACTGGAAGAAATTCGTCGCAAACAGCGGGAAGTTGACCTAGAAGTAGAAAGAGAGAAAGAAAATCTGGAGAGGGAAAGAAGAGAAAGTGAGCAGCATAGTGCCAACCTAGAAGCAGAGGAGGAAGCAGAGAGAAAAGAAAAGAGGCAGCAGGAAGAAGACAAACAGCGAGGATATCCCGGTCACTACAAGCGCCCTCCGAGGAGGCCTTAAGGGTTTTTGGGGCAGTGACTGTCATTGTACAATTGAACCCTATGTAAATAATTTGATGCTGGCAATTAATGTAAATAGTTTGAGTGTTAGCATGCTAACACAAGATGTAAACAGTTTGAGTTAGCATGTTGGCAATTAATGTAAACAGTTTGATAGTTAGCATGCTGACCAACTTTATAATAAAACTACATTACCTTACAGCAAAGTGGTATATAGAAAATCCAGTGGATACAACTTAAAAGTTGAAGGGCATGCTATTACAGATTGCTTCATAGCTTTCTGGAGTGATTGTGTACACATGCCTTCTCCTTGGGACGTGCTCCATGGGTATTTTGATACATCGCACCAGATGTGAAAGTAGGTGGACGATAGGCTACTTGTGGTCTAGCTTGAAGGTGTATGCATCCAATTGCTTGTAATACAGTCCTTGCACAACATATGAGCCTCTGTCTCCACCTTCTCCTTTTCTGCAACACACTTGACCAGATAGAAATCCACATCTTCGGCGTTGGTTAAAGCATGTGGATTTACAGCAAATGTGTCTCCAGAACATAGAGCGCTACTCAACACATCACGATGACCTTCGTATGTGAAGTCATCATAGCCAAAGACTTCCTCTGTCGAAACTTCATCTGTTTGCTCAAGTAATGGCTGCAGAATCTGATAATCCCAAGCCTCCACATGAGCTTTATTGATGCAGCGATTCAACCTTCCGTTCATGCATGCATCACAGAAGCATGCCAACTTTCTTGTTGCAAGGGCAGTTGGATCCTGCAGGTTGTGACCACGAATCGCATGCAAAGAGCGAGTTTTTTCCACAGTGGCATAATTCCACTTAACATCCCTGTTAACATCTCCCTCTTTAACCTCCCAAAACACACGAGCACATTCCCTTTCTTTTGAAGGATATGATGTAGGTGCTCCATGCGATAGGTTGGCCTGGCAATAAGCAACCACATCTGCTGCACACTGCAATATAGCTCCATTAGGTTTTAGTTGTTCATGGGTCAAGGTTCTTTTCACAACTACTCCTGCACCATCATGCTAGCCCTTGCCATGCCCTGATCCAGAGAAGAACCAGCTCATCCCAATCCCTGTGAGTCCACCATATCTTGCAACAAAATAGAAAGGCCTCGCTCCCTTGAATTGCGAGGCCGCACCATCTGACCACACCCAATGTTGTTTACAAGTGACACCCTCTTGTTGTAACCAGTCACGGTGTAGCATGAAGCAATGTTGCACAAACAGTGTGTCATGGACCCTATCATTTGATATGAAGAAGTGGATTGTTTTGACTACCTCCCCTGCCTTGCGGTAGTATGTTATGTGTACAAAAATAGTTACTTGACTAGAGTGCCAATGCATTGACTGAATCTCATTTTGCTCCTTGAAGGCGTAGATTTCAGCAAAGTCAACAACTGAGACAATGACATCATCCGAAAAGCGAAGTATACAATCCTTAAATTTTTGTCCTTGCCATCGTGCCACATAGTTATGAGTGATGAAGAGCTTCAAATTGGTTTGCAAAAATAGTCGAAGAAACTCCCAGCACTGCATTTCTTTATGCAAAAGATCTTTTCTTTTCTTACTGTTTCCATGCCTGTCTTTCACATACGCAAATACTTTCACATTAATACCCTTACCTGGCTTTGCTGTTTCTAAGCAACATAATTCTAACTTCTTTACTCCACATATCTTACAGTCTCCCATCAGGCATTCCCTTCTATGGAAAACTGCATCTGTTGGCTTTGGACAGAGAACGGACTCCCACATCTGTGTGACACCTTTGAACGTGTGATGTGAAGCCAGGCAGCCGCTGCTAATGTTCTTGCCTGTAGCACAAATATTGCATACACAGTTGCAACATGTATCATGCAGCCCCAAAGCATGAGAGCGCATGTGGTTCTGTGCGTCTTTCAAAAAGGTCATCTGCATATGGTATTCGCAACAACATGTGTACCTATCCTTCATCCTCCTGCAAAAGAATGTCTTTAACATCTCAAACATCCTCATGCCAATCTTGCAATCTGGATGTTTTTGTTTGAATCTTTGAAAGAGCTCAACCTGCAATATCCATATTTGATCAGTATGTTTACTAGGAGAAATAATCCAAACAGGACTATACGCATTGCTACTTAATACATCCAGCATAGAAACAAATTGGTGTGTTAAACAACACATTGTATGGTCCTAACATGCATGTAACTGGGTATAACATTGTATACTAAGCATGCTTGCTAAGTATGCTAACTAGCATAGCTGAGTATGCTAACTACAATACTAGCTGTGCTAACAAGCACAATCATTGTGTAGTGTAGCATACGAGGCATACTCATCAGCATGCTAGTTAGCATGCTGAGTATACTCATCAACATACTGAGTATGCTAACTAGCATGCTGAGTTAGCATACTAGTTGTGCTAACTAGCATACTCATTAGCATACTAGCTAGCATACTCATCAGCATGCTGAGTATGCTAACAAGCATACTAGCTGTGCTAACAAGCACAATCAGTGTGTAGTTTAGCATACGAGGCATACTCATCAGCATGCTAGTTCGCATGCTGAGTATACTCATCAGCATGCTAGGTAGCATGCTGAGTATGTTAGTTAGCATAGTTGAATATGCTAACTAGTATACTAGCTGTGCTTACAAGCATAATCAGTGTGTAATTTAGCATATGAGTCATTGTTAACCACATGAATGTGTGCTAAGAAGAATAGAAGGCATGCTAACTAGCATACATATTGTGCTAACCAGCACACTTATTATGTTGAACAGCATAGCCAGCACACTACGAATGCTAACTAGCATAAATCAGCTTACCCGTTATGCTACTTAGCATTCTTAGCTGTGCTAACTAGCATACTCATGAGCATGCTAGTTAGCATGCTGAGTATGCTAACTAGCATGCTGAGTATACTAGTTAGCATAGCTGAATATGCTAACTAGCATACTAGCATAAACCAGCTTACCCGTTATGCTACTTAGCATTCTTAGCTGTGCTAACTAGCATACTCAGCATGCTAGTTAGCTAGTTGAGTATGCTTACTAGCATGCTATATTGCTAGTTAGCACAGCTGAGTATGCTAACTAGCATACTAGCTGTGATACCAAGAAAAATTAGTGTGTAGTTTAACATAAGAGTCATGGTTAACCACACAAAGTGTGCTAAGAAGAATAGAAGGTATGCTAACTAGCATACATATTGTGTTAGCCAGCACACTTGTTATGTTGAATAGCATAGCCAGCACACTAGCATAAAAGGTGTTAAAGTAGCATACATATTGTGCTAACCAGCGTAGTCCTCAAGATCACTAGGCATGCTAACTAGCAGAAAATTTATGCTGAACACCATACCCACCATACAGGAATGCTAACTAGCATATACCATAAACCAGCTTACCCATTATACTAGTTAGCATACTACGAAAGGTAGCTAGCATACTCATTGTGTCAAAGAACATACAGAGCATGCTAGTTAGCATAATAGGTATGCTAACTAGCATAAAGGGTGTTATAGTATCTTACATATTGTGTTAGACAGCATACTTATCATGCTAAACAGCATACCCAGCATACTAGGAGTGAGACTATGCTAACTAGCACGGCATACATAGCATAACATATTGTGATAACTAGCATGCTTTGTATGCTAGGTAGATTACTAGCATGCTAGAATGAATAAGTTATGGCGCAAGTATGTCATTGATCACCTGAGACTCATCCAGGAGGTGCACAGGGTGTTTTATGTAGCTTTTCCTTCCCACTCTCTTTCGACAAACATCCTTCTTGTTGGGTGAAACACGAGTCTCCTCTGTCCAAAATGTGTAGACCAATTCCTTAATTTCATCTGTGATAGGGCTATGACGGTGTTGCTTGTGACATTCAGCCAATGAAAACAGTCGAGCATTGACACCAGACTTCACTTGCCATGATTTTTCTTTAAACAAGCTGCGACGGTCGACTTTTAGGACCCTGGAGAATTTGGCAATAGGCATGTTTTCCTTTGAATTTATCATCATCTGCAATGTTGCATTCTTCAAAAACAGCTCGTCGTTAGAAGCTGGCTGCTTGACGATAGCTAGTGTGTTGCAGACATTGGTGACAATTGCACTCTGCACAGCAGCCTCCTCCTCTAAAGACTGCTCACGGATTGCCCGAACAAGCGGATGTTGAGCAACAAGATTCCAGATTTTGCACTTTGCTTCTTTGTTGAGACCTTCAGTCCTGCTCTTGAAATCTTTCACAATCTCGAAGGAGATTTTCCTTTTCTCCTCATCGTCGACAACATGATGTCCTTGTTTAGTTGTCATCTGTCTGTGCTCCCGCTGTTTACGCTTTCTTTCTCTCTCATATTTCCTGATAATAGAAAGAGTTGGATGCTGGTAGTTGTGATTCATTTCCTGTAATGGCTCCCTTCTGCCTCCATTTCTAGTTGCAATAATGTTGTCTCTGCTGGTTTTCCATATCTGCAAGTCTACTAAGCTTTGACAACTCAACTTCGAGGCAAGAAGCAATGAGAGAGAGAGAGAGAGAGAGAGAGAGAGAGAGAGAGAGAGAGAGAGAGAGAGAGAGGGAGAGGGAGAGGGAGAGAGAGAGAGAGAGAGAGAGAGAGAGGGAGAGGGAGGGAGGGAAGGAGGGAGTAGGAACAGGGAAAACTGTAAACTGGTCTGAGAGTGAGACAAAGAGGGAGTCTGCACCGCACAGAGAGAGAGAGAGAGAGAGAGAGAGAGAGAGAGAGAGAGAGAGAGAGAGAGAGAGAGAACAGAGGCTACACCCCACGTCGTCGTCGTAACCGAAAACAGAGTCCACACCCCATATGGGAGGGAAAAAATAATATATCTTATGGTTATTAAAATTTCAAACTTCACTTGCTCTTTGGTTTTGAATAGATGCTAACAAGCACCTCTTACTAGCATTGTCCGGGACACCAAAAAGCATGACAAGTTAACATGCTTATACCCATGCACCATCTAGGCCTAGAGGTAAGTAGGTCGGCACCCTGCCGAGCCAAAATGGCAGATAACGTAAGAGTGAAATGCATAGGCATTGTGAAGGCATTCAACACAGAAGTGGAGGTAGACATTTTTGTCATGCCACACAAAGGAGAGGGGTACCCTATCATTCTTGGAAGACCCTGGCTCATGTCTATGGAAGCTAAGCAAGATTGGAGTACCAGAATGATTCAAATGAAGGATGCGAAAGGAAAGTCCATATTCTACGACATGAGGACTGGGAAGCAGCGCAACATGATCTTGGAGGCTTCGGAAGATGAGTCCACCAGTGACTATTCGTCCACCTTAGGAGAAGAGACAACAACAACTGAATAAAGTGACAGTAGCATCGAAGTGATGGTGGTCATCCTTAAAGACCCAAAAATATTGACACAATCTGAAGCACCGCCGGCAAACCAAGAGGGACCATCAGGTACGCAATCCTTGAAGATACAAGTAAGTTACATCAGATGCTCTCCAGTGAGTTAACTGGTGAAGAGAGGAAGAATATGTCTCCATGCTAGGTAACTTCACCACATGTTCATTGATGGTTATGATAAGATCATAGGAATCACAGTGGTACAACACCGCATAAGACTCAAGGAAGGAAGTAAGCCCGCAGTGCAAAAGCTCAGAAGGCTTGGGGTAATCCAACAAGAGACACTGCTCAAAGAGGTGAGGAATTTTCTATAGGAAGGTTTCATTTACCCCATCAAAGACTCAGAGTGGGTCTCTCCAGTGGTAGTCACACCAAAGAAGAATGGCAAGTGGAGCTATGTAGACTATAAACCTCTCAATGCAACCACAAAGAGAGATCATTTTCCCCTCCCATTCCAAGACGAAATTCTCAATGAAGTGGCAGGTCATGAGTGCTACACAGTATGTGATGGCTACTTAGGCTACTTTCAAATTAGTATTGCAGAAGAAATCGAGAAAAAGACAACTTTCATAACACCTCGGCTGAATCAGAAAAAGGACCAGCAAAGAAATGGAAAAGACGTTTTCCTCGCAAGTCAGAAGAGCAAAAGAAGGTCACGAGGACAGAGAACAAATGCTTTATATGTGAGCAGCCTGGCCACATTGCTTACAACTGTCCTACAAAGAAAAGGCCAGCTGATTCTGATGACAAGGAAGACAGGAAAGGAAAGAAGCCCATGGCTGGTCTAGTGCCAGATATGGTGGGCGATAAGCCAAATTCAGATGCAAGTGAGCTTTGCAGAGCATGGGGAAAGGTCAGGGATCAAACAGTGCTTATCTTCTTTGATCCAGGTGCCAAAGCCAACTTCATTTCCCCAGAATTGGCTTCAAAGTTGGGAATCAGACCTGAAGAGATGGGGTATACAGCAGAGGCAAGTTTGGCATGTCCTGGCCACACAGAGGGGGATGCTTTGCTTACAAAGTGATGCCTTTTGGCCTCACCAATGCTCCGGACACATTCCAATGCTATGTGACTTTTGTCTTCCAGCCATACTTTGGAACATCAATACGAGTCTTCATAGATTCTTTTTGCATCTATAGTTCACGCTCCCTCCATTTAAGCAAAGTCTATGATGGCCTGACCAGGCTGCAAACCTTGGGTTGCCAGCTCAACGTGGATAAGTGTCACATTGGTGAAAGCAAGGTCACTCTCCTTGGCCATGTAATTTCAGAAAAAGGGATTGAGGCTAACCCTAGCAAGATTCAAGCTTTGGTATCTTTGTCATCACCCACCACAGCTAAGCAATTGGTTTCTTTCCTTCAGAACGTAAGGTATTTAAGCAGGTTCATTCACTTGGTATCTTAGATGGTTCTCCCTCTACAAAAAGTCACCCATAGAGATGTCTTCTCATGGAGTGAAGAAAATGAGCAACAGTTTACCGAAGTGAAATAAATCCTAGCCACACTTCCCACCATTTCACCCCCTAGATGGGACGAGCCATTTTATGTGAACCCCAGTGTAGGAAGTGATACACTTGGATCCGTACTAATGCAAAAGGGCCCCCAAACCTCTTTCATGTGTCCTATCTACTTCTCTAGTCCTGTCATGACCCCATCAGAAAAGGGATTCACGGCAGTAGAGCACATGGTGCTTGCATTAATGTTTGCCACTACAAATTTCCACTCTTATCTGTTGCCTAGACCCTTTGTAATTCTGACAATGGAGGAGGTTTTTCCGTATGTAATGCAACACATGGATGTCTCATCTAGGATCTCTAAATGGTTGGTTAGATTACAAGAGTTTGACTACACCATGCAAGTAGAAAACTCCACCAGGGCTAGTCTAGCAAGTATTCTTACTCATCGTCACTATGAGAAGAAGTTGAAGGTCAAGACAGAAGATAAAGGAGTGACACCAATGGTAGAAAGTCCTAAGCTAGAAAGAGCTCACTCTCTTTTCTTTGATGGAGCATACAAGAGAACAGCGGACCAGTCTGCACAGCAGGCTTTATCATTTTCAATGGGCAAAAGGAGAGCGTATTCTCCATTGGGCAGCTGTTACACTCTCACTCCAATGATGAAGCAGAGTATGACGCTTTTTTTCTTGGATTAGAACAGTGTATTTTGCAGGGTATTCAACCCTTAAATGTATTTAGCGATGCTCTGCTTTTGATGAAGCAGATAAATGGCACTTGGGTTTGTAAAAATCAGGTTTTACTTAGTTAAACTATGCCAAGTTAAGGATCTTTTAAGAAAGTTTGAAGGAGTGCAATTATTTCATATCCCTAGGACAGAAAATCAGGAGGCAGCTGCTCTAGCCAAGGAAAGAATACAAGACATTCCCATAGGAGCAATTAAACTAAAACTACCTCTCTTTCAAGGTAGCGATGCTATGCTTGATATCATTAGCTTCTTAGAAACAAGAGAATGTCCTAAAGGGTACTGTAAGGGCTAGAAACAGTGGCTAGTAAGGAAGGCTACAAGATACCGCCTTGTAAACAACACCACTTGCATTGTAAAGGCAAGGACAGATTCTTAGGCGAGTACCAACCTTCAGTGAGATCACGGAGGTAATCTTAAGTTGCCATGATGGTGTCTGCGGCAGTCATTTTGCTTTAGATATCACCAGTAGGAAGATTCTACAGGCAAGATTCTCTTGGCCTAGTCTAAACAGGGATGTGCATCATTGGTGTAAAACATGCAAGACCTATCAAGTTTCCAGTGATCGTACACTAACCTATGAGCCACAGACTCCTATCATCTCATATGGTCTGTTTGAAAAATGGGGAATAAATGCAATCAGTCCTCTTCCAAGGGCCCAATTAAGTAAACTATACACTCTAGTTGGTGTAGACTACATGACCCAATGGGCGGAAGCAGCAGCCACCACACGCATTACAACCCGAGAAGTAGCAAATTCATATTTGAACACATTTGTTGCCGTTTTGGCACTCCTCTAGAGATAATATCTGATAGGGGACCAGGTTTCAAAGGCGACCTGGAGGGAGAATTGATGAAAAAGTTAGGCATTACACGCCAACATTCCACGCCATACTATCTACAGTGCAATGGCTTAGTCGAAAAGGTAAACGGCATGATCTGTAAAATCATCACAAACCAGGTGAATAACCACACAGGTGA
Source organism: Adiantum capillus-veneris (assembly GCF_014529385.1). NCBI lineage: Eukaryota > Viridiplantae > Streptophyta > Polypodiopsida > Polypodiales > Pteridaceae > Adiantum > Adiantum capillus-veneris. Next base: position 144,977,265 of record NC_140947.1, read on the forward strand.
CTGGGATAAACATCTCATGGCCACTCTATGGGCCTACCGAATGACATTCTGAACATCATTAGGTTTCACCCCTTTCCATCTAGTCTATATAAAGGAGGCCATTCTACCCATTGAGGTACAGATAGCCAGCTTGCAAGTCGTGGCTAGCCAATTGCAGCGCCCAATTGTCAATCTCCGCAACCACATCTTGGATCTAGAAAGGCTCCAACTAGATAGGGAAGATGCAATCAATCACTATGCAGCGCAAGCAAAGTGACACCGGCTCACCTTCGATCAAGGTCTTAAGGAAAAGGACATGGAAAAAGGCATCCTGACACTAGGAAGGACAAGAAATTTTAGCCTAGATGGGAAGGGCCATTCATTGTCAAAAGGTGCTACGACAACAGCAATTATTAGCTGATGGAAGCAGATGGGAGAATTCATAAGACTAGAGTCAATGGATGGAGGCTCAAGAGGTATTTTCTAAGGTTTGAACCAAAGTTCATGCTAGATATTCCAGAGGAGGGAGAACCCTCCAACTCCGCTACTAAAGAACCAGAAGTAGGGCTAGAAGCATGAATGCCTAAAGCCAGACAGGAGGGCTAATGATGGCCGGTTTTTGAAACCGCGGCTGCAAGAACCAACCCCAATTAGGGAGGAGCACATTACCGAAAAAGCAACGTTAAAAAGTTGTTTTTTTTTAACATTCACCACCCCCTTTTACGCTTGCCCACAGCGGGCCGCCACCAATTTGGCCACACTTCTCTCCATTATCACCAGAAGACAGATGTCTCTCTCTCTCCTGCTCGGCTCCACCAATCCACCATCTCTCTCTTATCTCTACTCTTGTGCCACCCAGCCCAAAGGGCGCATAAACCAAGTTGCCGCTGGCTTTTCTTCCACTGGCAAGCTGCAATGCATAGACAAGAGTCAAACTCTCTCTCTTGCATTATTCATACACACACACCTTCACATATATTTTTTTTTTTCTCTCTCTCTCTCTCTTCCCTCCCATCAATACTCTCTTGTCCATACTCTCTCTCTTCCCCTCTTGCTTGTCAACCAAGGTGGGGCGCCGCCATGCTAACTTAGTACCACACACACCCACTCCCTCCCCTCACAAACTCTCTTGCCACCTCATCAACCCCCCCTTGTTTGACTATGGCGGGCCAACCCTCTTCTCACTACTCCCTCCCCTCACACTCTTTCCTTCTCTCCCTACTCTCTCTCACCCTCTTTCGTCCTTACTCCCTCTCTCGCCCTCGGTGGGAACGGCCCCACTCTCACACCCTCTCTCTCCCCAACTCCCTCACCGTCTCAGCCCTTCCCTGGCCACTACCCACTTACCCCACCCTCTTGACCACAAACCCCCCCTTCCCTCGCTCTCTGTCGGCCATGTGCAGCCCAAGCTCCCTCTCTCTCTCTCTCTCTCGCTCCCGGTTCAAGCCCACAGGCAGTCAACACCGAGGCCTCTCTCTCTCTCTCTCTCTCTCTCTCTCTCTCTCTCTCTCTCTCTCTTATCCACACCCACACACCACACTCCCTCGCCATCTCACTCCCGTCGTGTCTCTCCCTCGCTCTCTATGTCGATTAAGCCCGCAGGCATCTGCGCAGCATCTCGCTCTCTCTCACCCTATACATACACACACATACACATACACCCACCCACACCCCCAATCCTCAGTCCCTTGCCATTCCCCCCTTCTCAGTCATGCCCTCATCTCCACCCTCCCCCCCCCGTTCTCTGTAAGAAGCTGCACGTTAAAAAAATAAAATAAATATATATATATATATATATATATATATATATAATTATAAATCACCTCTCTCTCGTTCCCACGCACGCACTTTTGTTTACACACACTCACATAACCCCCACATACATACAAACACATACATATATGCACGCACACACAACACATAAACCCATACATACACGAGCATGCCTACATGCACGAACATAAACACACCGAACACGCACGCATATACGCACACACGAGAAAATATTACAACCAAAGGAATCAACACCAACAACAAAGAAGAAGAAGGCCAAGTCGCGTGCCACCGACACCGAAACAAGAAAAGGCGTCGAAGGCATGCCCTGACCGGCCCCAAAATTAGCGAACATGCTACATCGATGCACTAGCTAAGCCCACCGTTCACCGCAATCGCATCCACGACGCCCTCTTCAGTGAAATCTGTAGGTTTTCATCATTTTTCCCCAGTTTCAAACCACATCTTGTTAAAATCCCAATTTGTAAATTATCACCTCTCTCTAGGTGATGGCCACAAAGGTCCACCTAGGAGTTTTCATTTCTAAAAATTCCCCGAGACAAAGCAAGGGTCAACCATCTAGGACCCACCGCCTTGCTTTGTCTCCCCTGATTAGAGCCCTAGACCTAATCAGATTACCCTAACCTAAAGCAGCCATCACCTATAAAAAGCAACTGAGAGGTCACTATCAAGGGGGTCAGCACTTGCTAGCATTTTGGTGGGAGGGATTGGCAACACTTGCATCAAGAGAGAGGGGATTTAGTGTAGCATTTTGGGAATAAGCACTATGTGAAGAAGTCATGTCTACACCTTGACTCCAATGGTCGCCACACACATACTCACGCTAGCAGTAATCTCTGTGTCTGTGAGTCACCTCTAGAGAACACACTATTAGGCTCACTACCTCTCCCTCTATCTCTCTATCACCATGGTTTCCACCTCGTCGGAAATAAGGTTGCTGTAAATATTGCATGAAAATAGTTCTTCCTCACACCCCGAGGGTTTTCATCATCTGCATCATTCTCTCTCTCTCTCTCTCTCTCTCTCTCTCTCTCTCTCTCTCTCTCTCTCTCTCTTAGGCCTAGGAATTTTGGGATGTTTTACTTAATGGAAGTTGGAATGTGAACCTTTGTACTTTTGGGATTCCAAGAGGTGTCTTGGGAAAGGGCGTTGCTCATTTAGTCTTATCGAACTATGTAACTGATGTTCAGTATCTTCTTGGGAATGTGAAGGTGGAAGTTATGGCGGATTTAGTATGTTGTCAATTTTTGTATTCTGTTCCAGTTCCAGTTCCATTCTGATTTCTGTGCTTTGTCTATTCTGAATGTTTATGCCTTAAACTCTCTCTCTCTCTCTCTCTCTCTCTCTCTCTCTCTCTCTCTCTCTCTCTCTCTCTCTCTCTGTACACTTTCTGTTATTTCCAATCACCATTGTCCGCGTCCTAACCGCTCAAAGCTAGGTGGTGCCCCTATTCGCTTCACCGTGGTCGGCTCTGCGTGTATCGACTCCTCGCGTTTGAGGCGGTCGGGGTCTATGTTGTGCTTTGCGCTCGTCAATGGGTGTGTGTGTGTGTGTGTGTGATCCAATGGCCATGATTTTCTTGGTAAGAGCAATGTGCGCATCACTCATTAGATGATTGAGCTCATTCAAATTCAAAAAGGTTGTCTACATCGGATTCAATAGAAAGGCGGTTAGAAGTATTACATCTAGCAAAATAGAGCAAGGTGAGAAGTCACGGAGGCCTGCTCAAGTTAAGGGGAGACAAGAGTTATCGGGAGTAGGTCTTAGTAAGTGCCTATAATTACACATCATTTTTGTTATGTTTAAATACTAAGTTGTATGGTCCAAATACACATATAATCACAAATACCTTATATGTCATTGGCCCACTTAAACAACAAGGTGAAAGGAACATGTTGGTATTCTAAAACAAAATAAATGAAAAATAAGTAAAACAAATAGAATGAGGAGAGTCATTGACGCAAAATAATATTTTAATACTTTCATATAAGAAAAGGTAGCTCTAGTAACTATAAGAAATAATAAAACAATTTAATGAAACGACTTTTAAGAGGTCCTTAAATGAAAATATTCTTTTACATATTACAATATTGCAATATCTCACATATTACAATATGCATTCCTTAATGTCTTGTTCTTGCCACCCACAAATAGTCATAATGTTCAAAATTTTGTGAAATTTTGTATATTGAGACTACAAGACTAAGTTTAAAAGCTCACATATTGGCCAAGAAGGCCATATGAGATTGGCAGAGAAGACGTGTAAAGCTCTCAGTATCCAATGGTCACCATCACATTAACTTGATTGTTGACATTTTAAGTCATTTCAAACAAAATTCAAATCTTGCACCATATAATTTTAATAGTTGATGGTTCAAATTATGGCTTCCTTAATAAAATATGAAGAATATTTATTTGAATTGCTAGTATTCAATTGCTATGAGAAAGAACCTTAAAAATGTACTGAAAATCATGACCCTTTAAGTCTTCTTTGTAATGAAAACGGCACGATATTAAGTTAAGACACATTTTTCTTGAACATTGGTCCATTACCATATCAAATGTGTTCTAATAATCACTAAATTTATTACAACAAAAGATGTTGCCTTCTTAAGGCCATCGTGAGGTCTTCACCTTGTTTGTAATTTTGAATAAATCTTTTGCATGCCCAAAAATTTGCCATCTTTTTTATTGGCTTAAATACCTTTATACACACTCAAGATTGTGAGTTTTGTTTTATTAAGAAAAAAACATTTATACAAATGATCAAGTAGAACACATAGATGCCATTCAAAGTGTGGATCATTCTATCAAATCCAATAGCTTGTTTTGGTTGCATCTTCATGTCAATGCACAAGAACTCTCTTCCAAAAAGGTGAGAAGGCACAAAGGCTTACTAAATTAAGAGGGGCATCAGATTTATGAAGAGTAATTTTAAATGAGTACCTATAATCACATGATTTTTTTTTTGTGTTTTGATATAAGACTAGTATCTGATCCACACGTTGTTGCGGCCAAGGAATCATTGCCTCTATTCTCATAGGACTATCTTCCCTTCCAAGTGAAACACTATCAATAGTCTCTTCCTACATGTATAATCTATGCATTTCTAAAAGTGATGCATGACACTAACTCTTGATAGATGTTGGAAAGCATTCTTTGATATCAAGCTTGGGACCTTCTCACAGACATTATTTTTCATGGGGTGCTAACCCTTGTTCAAAAAACTTAAGAGTTCATTAATTCTATTGGGGTCGGTACACACACACACACACATACACACACACACAGAGGAGTCCTTTTGATCTATCTTGATCTAGCAATGCTACCAAGCTTGATTATAGAGATTAAATAAGTTGGCATGGTGTGAAGAGATGAAAGCTTAGAGAATGTAATAATAAAACTTTTTTGAAAATGGAGTGGGTTCTAGGATTGGTTTTAATGATAGGAACACAATTGGATTCAATGTCTCTACTCCACTCTCTTACTTGATTCTATCCTTGTGTCTTTCTTATGAGAAAAACATGGTAATAGCGCACATCATAACTTCCTCTATAATAACAAGGACATATTTACCTTGGTCTAGTATCTAGGGATGAAAAAAGTGCTACCAAGTCAAGAAGTACAAACTGGGTAAGCTAGCAAGATTTTAAAGATGAAGGCCCATAACTACTACACTGTGTAATTATAAAACTTTTCATGTTTAAGAGTTAAGTTATGAAAAGATAAGGGCTCATACTTTCCAATGTACTGGGGGGAAAGCTTCCATTTTCAAAGAGATGAGTTGGATTTCTTTTCATATTAAAAATGTGATTAACCCTTCCATCTATGTTTCTCTCTAGATGCTTCACTTGTATCTCTATCTATATTTTGTGCACAAGCATAGTAATGTTTTATATCATCACCTAATCACAATAATGCATAAGTAGCTTAGTACCATAAGGTGCACAACTATTTGTTCACGTACACTTTCACGTCATTCTCACCTTAAAATATGATAGAAATGAAAGAAAAATAAGTCACTCAATTGTTTATTTTTGCAAGAGTTTGGCCATTATGTTAAATTGAAGGACGTGGCGCAAAGTTAAGGTTGTGACCCAAAATCATGCATCTCATTGATCTCTATCTCCCTCTTTCCCCAAATATATAAAATCATGTTCCTCTTTAAGAGATCCGATTGTATTCAACCTTTTACATGCTTGAGCCTATTCCCTTATGCACGATATATATCATACCAACCATTTGGCTTACCGCTTGCTCCCTTAAATGTGAGACCAAACATTGAGGGTGTGTAGGAGAGCCTCTTTTTGTATACACATTATGTCCTTGAAAATTTTAGAGTATGAATATCATACCCTACTTGAGTGCTCAGCTTTTGATCACATCAAATTTCTTTCCTTGCATTTTAGCCTCGATCATGGCCTACATTTATTTGTCTCCTAGAAACTTCATGGATTTAATTTGTTAAATGCCACCATTATGTCCATAGTATTCAAGCATGCTACATGTTGTATTTTGTCAGCAAATTTTATTTTTAGTCTTGCTAGAATTGACCATTCTAGTGAGAGAAAATAAAAAAGTAGAAGGGTCAATTATGTACAACGCGCAAAGGACTGTGTTTGTGAACTAGAGAGTTCCAAAATTTAAATGAATTCTTCACAAGTGCCAATGGAATTTGATAGGATTCAATCAGGATCTTATGGGGCGAAGACAAAATTTTTAGCGAGTCCAAAAGAGTCCAAAACGGATCCCGAAAGCCTCCAAAAGTGAGAAGGATAACCAAAAGGTGGGAATGGGAGCCAAGCTGTTATTATCCCACACTTGCCAATCTAAAGCTATGTGGAGATAAGGGATGTGGTCCACAAGTCTGCCATCCAAAAAATAAGGTGAGAGGAGTGTCTCTTAAAAATAGAAAACTTATCTTTCAGAACCTAAGGTGAGTATATTTGGAATATATAAAAAAAGAGTTTTTTGTAGAAAGGACCCACTAAGCTTGCCAAAAACGGCAAGATGAACAACTTTGTAGTTCAGAGTTTTTTCATTTGAGGATCGCAAGAGGGAGTTTTTTGCGTTTTTTCGCAGGGATGCACTAGAGAGAAGGGAAAATTTTGTCCTCCCGGTCTCATGAAGCTCCATGCAATCCTTAGCCAAAAGAAGCTCTCTATGCTCTCCTCAAGGCTCATTATCTTCTCTCTCTCTCTCTCTCTCTCTCTCTCTCTCTCTCTCTCTCTCTCTCACACACACACACACACACACACACAGTCTCTATAGCTATGGCTGCTCAAGTTTATACTATTTAACTATGGAGGTTACTACTTCTTAATGCTTACATATCTTCTTTCCAACTTGATTCTTGCTTAATCCCCGCAAATCCTATCACCGGCGAGGTGTTTATGGCCTTGGGATTGAGTTCAACGAGGTGTTTTAGGTAAAATGATAATCGTAGACTCTGCCAAATTTTAGAGCTTTAATCTCTTCAATTTGTGCATACAAAAGTGCAATTAGTCAGTTGTATTGATTAGAAGCTCTTTTAATGAAGAAGATTTTATTAATACATAGTCCTTTCAGAGGGAGGGTCGGCTCCAAAAAGTCCGGCCCTCAAATGGTGTTGAATTCTTCTCTCTTTCTTTCTTCCAATTTTGATACATGTGTGTGATGTGTGATTGAATCTAAGTTAATGCATGCTCTACAATTGTCATGCTCAAATATGCTCAATGTTACACAATTGATTGATTACTCTAGTTAATCTATAATTTTCGTTGCAGCTTAGTCCCAATTCTCTGACATTGGTATTAGACCATATCTAGGTTATCTCTTTCTTTTTGAAGAAAGGGCATTTCTAGGATTGAGCATGAATAGTTTAAACTAAAGGTGTGTAAGATCCAAAGAGCTTTCTCTTGATTCACAAAGGGGAATAATTACAATTGTTCACACAAAATAGTTATAGATCACAAGGAACTTCTAATTCACAAAGCACCATCACTATGTCTGAACATAATCAAGAAGAGGAGAGAGCGATTGACTTCACCAGTTTGGATTTTCACAATGATGTTGCAACTACTGTTGGAATTTGGGCATTTGAATTTCTTGCTTGCAGGTCACAAGAAGCTACGGAAAATCATGCTTCGCAGGTTGTAGTCCAAACATAGGTGCAAACAAGAAATCTTATTTTCCCTGCTCCCAAAGAGGATTTTCCTGTGAATCTTCATAAAGAGACTTCAAAAAGAGAAAATTCTATCAAGCGAAAGAAGCACTCATCTACTACAAGAAGAGGAAGAAACCCTCAACATGAGGCAAAGGGAAAGAAGAAATACAAAGACACAAGAGAGAAATCTCATGTGAATGAAGAAGATAGTCATGTGTCATCTGATGCACATGTACATCCTAGGAGACATCGAAGAATTCCCTCACCATCACCTCCCTTTGGGGAGAGAAGATCTTCAAGCTCTCATTCTTGTTATTGTTCTAGGGAGAGTGAAAAGAAACCTGAGAACAAATGGAGAAAGAAGAAAAAATCTAGCTCTCCGTCATCAACAAGCTCATCTAGTTTTGAGAGTATCTCCTACTCAAACAACAATTCTTCCAAAGCACATAAGAGGAGAGGCCATCGATACTCTCATGCTGCTTGGAAGAGAGCATCTCGCCTAAGAAAGTTCAAGGAAGGACGTAAAAGCGTAACCTTCCTCTCCTTTGATGGAACTTTTGGTAATGTGGACAAAGTTTTAAGCATTATCTAGCAATTTGATGGAGCCTTTGGGGATGAAAATTTCTTAGAGTCGTCCAAACTCCAACATATTACTATGCATCCCCAAAAATCAGCCCGTCAGTGGTGGGCAAGCTTACACTCCAACGGAGAAGCTCCATAGACTTGGAAAACATATAGAGTTGCTATCATGAAGCAATTCTTATCCAGTGGGGCTTTTGACCAAGTGCTTATAGCATGGCAAAGCCTAAAGCTTAATGATGTAGAAAACATGCAAAATTATGTGGAAAAGTTTTGGGATCTGCATCTCAAAGCTACTGTATGCAAGTACATCAGCTTCTCGGAGCAAAAGAAGGAATTCTGTGCTAGGCTTCGTGAAGATTGGAGAAACTATATCAATACACAAAGACCTTGGACCATCTTGGAGGTTATCCATCACGAAATGGTAGCCTCCAATATCAAATTTCAAGATTCAGAGAACAAGGGTTCAAAGCCAAAGAATGGGAGAGACAAGCCATAGGACAAAGGACAAAATTCAAACCAAAATGTTTCTACCAAAACTGGGAAGCCCAAAGACAAATCTAGCTACCAAGGTAAGAATCAATTATCTCCAAAATATATAGAGCATTATTGTAACGATAATAGATGTTTTAAATGCGGTGAACAAGGTCATTCTTACCATACATTCCCTCAAAAGCATGCAAAAAATGAATCCCCTAGAACTGCAGTGGTATCTGTTCAAGAAGAGGGTAGTCTTCCACCTGGAAGTCCCTTATGTTATGCATGGGGAAAGGTGAGAGAACATGATCCACTCATCCTCTTTCTAGTTCTACACACAACTATATATCTGTGGAATTAGCATTAAATCTAGGGATACATGCTCATGAGATGGGACAAACACATGTTGCTGAAGGACCCTTTAAAGGCCAAGAGACTCCAGTCACACCTTTGATTGGAAAGTTAAGGCTTTATGTTCAAGGGTATGTGGACAAGAGGATCTTCTCATCTCTCCACTCAAGAAGGAGGATGTTTTTCTTGGAGCACCATGGTTTGATTGTATGGCTGCTTCCATCAAATTTCTAGAGAGGTTGGTAGCATTTCAACATAAGTGTAGAGACATTACTCTGCAAGTCGATGAAAAGGGACACACCATTCCCATTGTATCTCATGACTCCTTTGAAAAATCAATAAAGAGTTCTATCTCTACTTACATGATATTTGTCAAGGATGTTCCTAAAAATATTGTTGACTCTTCTAATAGTCCATTGAAAGTAGAAAGTGATTTCCATTCATTCCTAAATGAGCATGCTGATCTTTTTATCGATGAAATTCCGAGAGAGTTACCTCCTAAAAGGGGGGATGACTATCATAGGATTGAGCTCATACCACAACGCTCTCCTCCTAACAAGCCTCCTTCTGGAGTCTCACCAGCTCAACAAGAGGAGATTATGTCACAATTTTACGAACTTGTGCAAAAAGGAATGGTAAGACCTAGCTCTTCACCATTTTGTTCTCCTATCTTATTAGTGCACAAGAAGGATGATACATACATAATATGTGTAGACTATGGTGCATTAAATAGATGATAGTGAAGAATAGATTTCCAGTCCCAAGGATTGAGGAATTTTTTGATAAGCTACAAGGATCTACTTACTTCAGTATAATAAACCTTAAAAGTGGCTATCATCAAATACAAATTGTATCAGAAGATATTCACAAGACAGCCTTCAAGACCACCTTTGGCTTGTATGAATATATTTTCATGCCTTTTGGGTTGACAAATGCTCCAGCCACATTCAATCAAATGATGGAAATAATTTTTCATGTACATAGGGTTTACAGTGGAGTCTTCTTTGATTATATCATAGTCTACTGTAAGTCCTTAGAAGACCACAAAGAGCATCTCAAAGCAGTGTTTCAAGCATTGCAAGAGAACAAATTATTCATTAATCAAAAAAAGAGTGAATTCTATTTAGAAGAGATTCAATATTTAGGTCATATTATCTAAAAGAATGGTATCCGTATGGATCCACAAAAACTTGAGGTGATAAATGAATGGCATGAACAAAGGAATCTACATGAGCTACAAAGTTTTATTGGAATGTGCTCATACTATAAAACATTCATTGCAAAAAATTTGGCCATAGCAGGACCATTATACAATCTAACCAAGAAGAACGTCAAGTATGTATGGGCTAAAAAGGAGAAAATCCTTCACTAAGCTTAAAGAGAGACTCATGTCTCAACTTGTCTTAGTGCTAGCAAACCTGTCAAAGCCATTTGAGGTCCATTGTGATGCAAGTGGTGATTGCCTTGGAGCAGTACTACTTCAAGAAGGGCATGCCATAGCATATGAGAGTCGTCGATTGCACTCTGATGAGAAGATTCTTGGAATCTATGAAAAAGGGCTTCTAGCTATCTTAAATGCCTTGGATACATGGAAGCATTACTTACTTGGGACGCCCTTCATCATTTGAAAAGATCACCAAAGTCTCAAGTACTTCATGAAACAAATCAAGATTTTTGACAAACAAATGAGGTGGACAAATTTCCTTTCAAAGTTTCATTTTCACATTGCTCACATTCCCGGTAATCACAATCAAGTAGCCAATGCACTCTCACATAGACCTCAATGCAATGCTATGTCAATAGCCTCTCACAATGATCTAACTCTATGGTAGATGAATACGCAATTGAACCAAATTTTTGAGATGTTATGTCTACCATAGCACTAGGGAGAACGCAAGAACCATACGTGGTTCAAGATGGATATCTTCTCTCGGCTATGTGTTACTAAAAGTTTAAGAGAGAAGGTCATGTATGAATCACATGCTCCACCATATGCGGGGCATAGACGGATTAAAGCAACAATTACTGCAATTGAAACATATTTCTTTTGGCCTATAATGAAAAAGGACATACAAGAATATGTGACTCAATGCATTACTTGCCAAAAGATCAAATATGATCGTGGGAAGAAACCTAGTCTTCTTCAGTCACTCCCACTTCCTGATTCTCCATGGGAGAGTATTGCTATGGATTTTATCTTTGGCTTACCAAAGTCTATCCATGGGAATACAAGGATATGGACAATAGTAGATAGGTTTAGCAAGCAAGCTCATTTTATACATGCCAAAAAGACTATTGAGGCTCCACATATGGCACAACTATTTATCTCTCAAATATTTAAGTATCATGGTTTGCCACAACAAGTACTGTTTCTGATAGAGATCCTAGAATGACCAGTAATTTTTGGAAGGGACTCTTTGAGAATCTTGGAACAAAGTTCAATTTGTTGTCAGCCTATCATCCTCAAACAGATGGGAAAAGTGAATTGTGAACTCTGTGGTACTTGATCTACGCAAAGCCTGTGCAACAAAATTAGACCAACGCAACCAATGAGAGAAGTACCTACCTCTAGTAGAATATGCATACAACAATATTATGCATTCTTCTATTGATAAAGCACCTTTTGAGGTAATCGAAGGAAGATCAAAAGTTCCCCCCAACTACAAAACCATGTTCTTCGCTGAGAGAGGAAACCGTACTCACACTTACATGCTTGATCCTATTCCCTTGTCCGCGATACGCACTATCGCAGCAATTCGGCTTAGCTCCCATTTCCTTCAATGCGAGATAGGGCGTTGGGGCAATGGAGAAGAGTCAAATCGATTGTGCACATTATGCTCACTGCAAGTTCGAGAGTCTGAGTACCACACACTACTAGAGTGCTCAGCTTTTGATCACATCCGAACTTGCTTCACTCACATTTTCAGCCATAACTTAGACCTACACACTTTCCTCTCCCAGCCAAATTGTGGGCTCTCCATTGCGACTCTCATCACTACAATTTTGGAGCATCGAGAGTCACTCATCAGCCATACACATACTACATCACATGTAACTTTGGTCCCATAGGTCATATTTGACCTCCGAGGACAATAATAAAATCTATCTATCTATCTATCTCTCTCCCCCCCTTTTCTCTCTTGTCACTTTCCCCTCCCAATCATTAAGGGAACATTCTTTGCTGCCTACTTTTGACAGAGTGCAGATCCTCCAACGTTGTAGATCTGCTCTCTCTTCCACTCTCTCTTCCTTTATTGTCTTTCTATCTCCCAATCCTCTCTCTCTCTCTCTCTCTCTCTCTCTCTCTCTCATGCTTCTCCCACTCCAACTCCAACTGAGAGAGCAATGGAAAACTCCAGTACCTCTATGTGCAGCAACTTTTCTCTCTCTACACTCATGATCAACAATTTGAATTCAAAGGAGATTAAGTTGCACTCCCTCTCTTTCTTCCCGCCACAACATAATCCTTTTCTCCTATCTCTGAGTACTCTCCACTTATTTCCTCCATAGCCAGCTTCACCTGCTTGTAGGAGTCACCATTACACATTCTCTCTCTAATTTGCTTGATTAGCTAACATAAATTTCATTCAATCCCCTACCACTGCAAGACATTACCAACAGGACAAAATGATATCGATTAAATGCTGATTTAGAGTAGGATTACGCTACTGTGCGACTTGGCACATCTAATCCCAATGTTGGAGATCAGCTACTACGGAACCTTGGGTACAAGGCAATCAACTTATGGGTTGATGTGACCATATTTACCCTGCAAATCCAATGACCAATGCATCACTGCCCTTTCATAACGTCACTAAGCTACTATGTTTTATTGCAGATGGGAGAGACAGATTGTTTGGCTACTGCTGGAGATTGTATTCAATTTTACTCAATGAAAGGGAAGCAAGAAAAAATCTTTTTGCTGCCTATTCCTCATTGCAAGAGAAGTATGTGAAAGACACTCAGCAATTCAGAGAGGAATCCAACGAGAAGACGAAGCAGCTAAACGATGAGATGGTGAAGCTTAATAAAAAAGTAGAGCATAAAAAATGGAGCAAGAGCATCTTCTAAACAATTATGTTCAGCTACAATACAGTGCACGTAATATGCACCCGCGAATTGATCATCTCACACACATTCCATTGGGCTACCACATTCGCAAGCGCAAGAGACATGCAATGTCTATCCTATCTTCATGCGCTGGAGCTCAAAAGAAACGTATCCGTCAAACTCGATAGGGATACAAATGCAAGCTTATAATTTCTTACATTTTTGGCAGGTTGCTGTAATATTATTTCAATATGCAGGAACTTGGCTCGAATGATGATGGGATGATTGATTCCGATGCTCAAACAACTCAACATACTCTACTGCAACATATCATCAAGCCAAAGGAGTTAGAGGAGCTATTGGATGATCCATCCAATGTTGGCATTGCTAATGTTTTGTGCCAGAAGTATTTCATTGAGCTAAAGAGAATTGTGTTGCCTCAGGAGATGATGGAGGTGTGTGACAACATAGGAATAAGTTTCAAGGCCTACGAAGCTTTGTATAGAATCGTCACACTAGGTCACATAGCAAAAGGTTTGTTCACGTTGCTGCCAACACCTTACAGTATCAGCGTTGTCAAAAGGTGCTCCAATGATGATTATGGGTTGATACAGGAAGAGTGTGATGGCAAAGTTATATTTGTGATGAAGCTTGATGAGTGCAAGATTGTCAAAGGTCAATGACTGGAAAGGTTAAGCATTACGCTTATGAACAGAGCCTTGGTGGGCGTCAATGTTGAGCTAAATTCCAACGCTAAGGGAAACACATGTTTAGGTATTCAATTAGAGAAGAATATTTGCTGGCTGGGAGCTTTTCATATCGCACACAAGACACATGAGTTCCTCAAATGGTATTTTAATCACACCCCAATCGTTGATGTCATTCGGCAACAACAAGAAGGACAACGATTGTAGGTTTCAGGTCTGATGTTCCAAGTGGAGTGGCATTTGGCAAGAGACTTGAAAACTCTCAAGTGTATGTTAGGGTGCAAGCAAGGTGCAATGACCCTCTTTCCATGCCTTTATTGCTGCCATAATAAAGTCTCATTAGGAACTGAGGGCAAGGGTACAAAGGCCAGCAAGTCAAAGAGTGGTAAGGATAAGGGTGGCAAAGCTGCAGTCAACTCTACGAAAGTTGTTCCCACTACACAAACAATGGGTAGAGCACTACAACAATGGTTTCAAGGTATCCTCAATTGTAACCAGAGTGTACTCCCTAATTGAGACATGGGCGATCCAAATTGGAATCATATTCTACCGATTCCTGTGATAAATGTGCATGTGTATACTCTTCATGCCCATCTACAAATTCTTGACAAGTTGCTTATGCTCCATATTAATTATGCTTTGAATATGGAGCCTGCAGAAAGAAGAGAAGAGTGTATAAGAGAACTCGAATCTATTCTATCAAGTGTTGGTCTACATGGGGTGCACTTGAGTTATCAAAGGATAAGAAGGCATCTGGAAGTACACAGGATCGTCTTGATAATATATGTTTGGATGGTAGTAAAGCTAGGCATTTGCTTTCAAACTATTATGACTCCCAAAGTCCTAATGAGTTTCAATTGTGAAAAAAGGTGTGTGACATTACCACCTACAGAGGTAACGAAGCAGCCCTAGGAATTAAGCGTGCTCGTGTGTGACAGTCTATAGATGATATTTTTTGTTTGCTTAAAAAGGCAAAGCGAACCTGTGCTGAGATATCCACCTTAAAGTTTGTAGTCAATAGTTTCACAGCACAAATGGTGGATGCCTGGGGAAGACTCACATAACACATTACATGGTGGGTTGAACACTTGGTCTTTGCAGTAAAAAACCATCAATGTTTGAACTAAAGTTTTATTGTTTTTTCAGCACATTCTTTTCGCTCATAGCTCAATTTTTCTCAACACGTACAGTTCATTGGGCATCTGTAGTAGCCAAGGAATGGAGCGCTTACACTATCAAGCAAAAACAGTGTATTTTAAAAATATACGGCTAGGAGGTGGGAGGAAAAAGAGCAATGCCCTACATGAAATGTTCAATTGGTTCTACACATTTTTAGCGGGGAGATAAAGAAAGAAGACTAGAGTGTAAAGAAGTTTGAAACGCAGAATAGAGAAAGTGATTAGCGTGAGGCGATCATAATCATATCATACTTTGAGTGCAAAAGATCGATCCCGATGATGGTTGGATACAAGGCAATGAAATGGCAGGTGTTGGGTGGAAAACCAATAAATTTTTGACACTAACCACCTCTATTGTAAACATGCATTGTAGTGCCATGTGATTTGTTGATGCCCCAATTATGTTCCCTGGGTCAAGTTTCATCTATTTTGGAGTTTTTTAAAATTTTAATTTTAGTATTATTGAGTTTTTAAGTTTTTTTAAAAAAATTAAGTACTATATAGGTCAAAACTCACAACTTGAAGTTCGTTTCTTGTTTTCACATTCTAGAAGATCCTCTCTAGCACAAACAAGCACACACTCATATCTTGCACCACAAGGACGATTCACACGAGCAGACCATTACGCACAGCAATACCACCACATCCACTTACACCACTAAAAATCCGCACCCAGCACCCCATGCAGAATCTACGGCTTCAAATACACATCCTCAGCCACAAGTAGATAACCCAATGTTCCAACCCGCTCCAGATGCCCAACAGCCTCCCATTGAATCTAGATTATCAAACCACCATGCAACATATTTTTGGTGATCTCGGACCACTAAACCATGCCAATCACGCACCTCTGTCAGATCCTCCACCAATTTCATCTCTACATAGAGCCACACAAGAAACAAGAGGAACTAAAGAAGAATATCGAGGTCCGCTTCAAAATCTGGAGCCCTCGCCTATTGTCACAGCACCTGGTGCTTAGACCACCACGAAAACCATGCGGGGAAGATTTGGACCGCGAGTCAAACAAAGGGTAATCAAAGTAATCCCATGCGACCCGGTTTCCAAAGCACGAGAGGCCAAGAGGAGGAAAAGAATGAAAGACATGGAAAAGAAAGAGGCATCTGAGAAGGAAGCAAAAAGAATGCAAGAAGAACAAAGAAGACAGAGGGAGCAAGAGGATTGGCAAAGAGCCGAGGCCTAGAGAGCTCACTTGACAAACTTACAAGCACGAGCAGAGGTAGAAAGGAAGGCGGAAATGGATAGAGCTCAAGCCATCCAACAAGCAAAGGTTAGGAGCTCTAGGCCTTCAAAAATACCTCAAAGAGCCAAGCAATGTGCAAAGCGGAAGAAGGATAAGGTGATGCCTGAAGAACAACAGGCCTAGGAGGAGAGGAGTAAAAGGTACAAAAATGATCCTCCTCAAAGGGCCAGGCAGGCGGCTTCTCCATCACCGCCAACAGCACAAAAAAAGCGTAGATGGAAGCTAAGCATAGTTGCTTTGTGAGAGATTCAAAAATATCAGAAGATCACTGAGCCCATCATACCCAAAGCGGCCTTGTCTCTAGTGGTGAGAGAGATAATGGATGAGTATAGTGATTCTATAACACGCATACAACGCACAGCCTTACTAGCCCTACATGATGCCACCAAAGACATTTTGGTACAGTTGTTTCAAAATGGCGTTTTCTATATGGTACATACTAAGCGTGTAACATTGAAAAATATGGATTTAGCTATAGCAATCAATTTGCAAAATGAAGGATGACTTCTTAAGAAATAATTTATCCCATGTACGCTCTCTTGATGAGATTTGTAATCTTTTCATATATTATCAGATGTTGAATTTCTACCATTCCGTGCAATTGTTGAACTTGATTTTGTACATTGTTTTTTTTAAGTATTTGAATTGTTCAAGATATTAGACAATCATCTTCTTATGAAAAGCTACAAATTTTCTTGTCTTTGGAGAAATTTAATCTCAAAACCAAGGGTGTTTTGAGAATTTTGGAAAATTAGAAGGGCATTTTGAAAATTTATGACAAAATATCGGGGTGGATTTGGGAGAGGATGCCGTGTGTGTGTGTGTGTGTGTGTGTGTTGGGGGGGGGGGGGGGGGGGGAGAGAGAGAGAGAGAGAGAGAGAGAGAGAGAGAGAGAGAGACCCATGTGTTGGTGGTAGTGCAAAGACACGAATGAGCTCACTGTCTTTTGTCTATAGGCCGGACAATGCAACATTGAATGGGGGAGTATTTTCCTCAAACACTAAAGGACGCAACTAGGAAATGGTACTATCATTACCCGGTATGTCGACTAAGATCATATCACACGCTCATTAAAGCCTTTAAGTTGGAATATTTAGACAATACGAGGGATGAAGATATTCTCTGTGAGCTTGATAAGATCAAGCAAGGCAAGTTGTCGCTCAGAGGTTATGTGGGAAAAATAAAATAATTGACCAGACAACTACAAGAACCTCCCTCAAAGAAAAGGATGAGATTGGTTTGTAAATGGATTTGGAATTATAGAAAGAGAGAGAGAGAGAGAGAGCAACAAATGATTACAAAGTGATACAAAGAGCATAAGTAGCTCAAAATCTAGACGTCTAAGGGATTATAGGGAATCAGAAGTCCCACAAAATGAGTAGCGGGTCCTATTTATAGGTCGCCGGACTAGTGTTTGAATAATTGTGCACTGTCAGTTAAGTCGCTGATTACTACTTTTGGAAGCTTCATACGTCTGCCAGTCCCACTAGAGGTAGTTTTCACCTTCTACAAGCATGTTGGAGGTAGGAGGAGAGTATGCATCGCAAGACATTGAGCTTGACAGTGATAGTGGGGGGGGGGGGGGTTGCAAAGCATGACAATGAGAATTTTTTGTGAAGTGGAGCTGATGCGGCTTGGAGGGTAAAAACGCAAAGGTCTTCAAAGAGTCCGTGAAGCCTTGACTGAGATCGAAGCCCTTAATGGGCACGTGGACTCTGCATATAGTTCTCTCTTTGCAAATCGAGCTCTCCACCTCGACGTCTGGCGAACGCTCATCAGTTGGAGAAGATTTGGTCACATTTGGTTGCGAATTGTTTGGCGGGGCTGCTAAAGGTGAAGGATCTCTCTGTGCAGGAGGTTCAAGGTAGAAGTTGAGTGCGATTGCAAGGCACCGTGCATGCCAAAGGATGTTGTGGCCACTAGAGGGAGCTGTAGCAACCAGCGAGCGGAGAGAGAGACATTGAGAGAGAGAGAGAGAGAGAGGCAATGGAATGATGAGACGAGAGGGCAGACCTACGACCATTCTGCTGGTCGTGCACAGCAAGCCAAGCTTGGGGAGGTTCCCATCGACGTGCAGACTAGGACTCGCAAAGAGGGGGGCTATGGATGGGCAATGGGGGTTTGGAGAGCGTGGGAACTATGGCAAAAGTTTAGGGCTTTGCATTCTAGAAAGTGAGAGAGGAAATCTCTCACTCTAATTAATTAATAAAGTGCAACGTAGACTGGTAAAAAGAATGAAGGCAGCTTTGAGAAAATAGCATTGGAAGGGACATGATTTATTTTCCTTCAATACTTTTTTTTTTCAAAACTCACAATTGTGTGAGTGATAATTGATAATAAACCAAAAAGAATTGCATACCAAGCCATGGCGTCCATAATAGCAAACATCCCAACATAATAGATCCGACATCCCATGATAAGGTTAACACAATACAACAACCGTACAGTTGACAGGAGAGCCACCCCGATAACATCGACCAATCCTATAGCAAAGACATTGGCTGAGAAGGGAGCCACCCTCGTAGGAAGAGTAATCTGAACAGGTGCCACCAAAGTCCGTTCCTCTACCACAGGAAAGGGCTCCACCCATACAAAACCGCACGAGACTAGAAGAGAGCATGCCAAACACGGGGCGGAGTCGAACTCCATCACCGGCTACACATGAGCCTACACCAAAATGAGAAGAGAGTTGCGCAACCAAAACCAGCACACATCATGATGACCACACCGTCCTGAAGTTCCACCATGCAAGGGACACTGCCATAGATCCCTACATGCACCAAGGCAGTCCGGCAAACTCCACCTTTGCGTCATTGTACTTGAGGCTAAGCGAACAGCAGGCCTGGATGAAGGGCGAAGCAACATCTGAGACAAAGCCTGCACCACTCAAAGTCCGATCACAGTCCAATCTCCACAACCTTGTCCACAAACGGCTAGATCCACAATCCCCACCAACTAAGAAAAAACCTGCACCATCCAAGTCCAACCACAGTCCAAACTCCACGACCTTGTCTGCGAACGGCCAAATCCGCAACCACCACCAACTCATGCAGGGAAAATCCCTTCAAGACTTTTTAAGGCTCTCTCAAGGGACACATGTCAAACAACTATAATTGGACGACCTTCACCCATATGCATACTAAGGCCATTAGCATACCAAAAAACGATACTTCAACTAGACATTGTTGTACACATTCCACCCACAAGGGCTCATATTGTGGGAACGGCTTCCCTAATTAAAGTTTTCCCTACAACCTTCCTTGCACTACATTGATGGTTTTTTTTTTTGGCAAATCGCACACATCCCGTGCGAGGTGACGAATCATGTCCGTCAACGCTAATGGGTCGCCTGGTCGCATTTAAACTGATGACCCTAATCATTGAGGATGAATGCTCAACCAACCAAGCTAGCTCCTTTGGACAAACGCTGATGGTTTATTTTTTTAGCAAAACTCACAATTGTGAGTGAATTGTATTGATCATCCCAAAAAATTACAAGATCTTGCCATGCTCGTGCCGAGCCATGACATCATCGAAAGACCATAATTACATCGGCTAACTGGGAAGCACACCCCTAACGACCTGCCTCCTTATCCTTGGTACAAGGCATCGGTAATCATAGCCCAATCATCCGTGTTTTTCTTGCATCCGAGCGTCCATATTAGCACTTTGCTTTTTTGTATAATTTCTGCAGAGCTTGGATCTCTTTCAAACACACGGTGATTCCTTGTCTACCATACATTATGTAAAAAGAAGGGAGACTTTGTTTTAAGCAAAACTCACAATTGTGAGTGGATTATATTGAGCAGCTCAAAAAATTACAAGGTTTTTGTCATGCTCATGTTAAGCCATGACAACATCCAAGGATCATAATTACAATGAGGGCAAACACCCCTACCACCCCGCCTCATTCTGATATCTTTTATTTACCGATGGCCAAGATTTGCCCCCATCCTAGGCATTCCATTTGTTGACAACAAGGCACAAGTAGTCCTAGACCAATCCTCTGAGTGCTGCTTGCGCCCGAGTGCCCATATTAGCTTTCTTGTATAATTTCTGCGAAGCTTGCCACCTCGGATCCTCCTTCAAAAGAAGGGAGACTTAAACAACTTTCAAATGGATACTCAACAAAGTTTCACAGCTATGGAGGAATGGTACTCTAAAGGATGCAAGCTCCTTTGAGATATTGATGATCTTCCATAATTTTCAACAAATTGACACAGAAACTTGCCCCGCTTGCATCCTCAAACACAGGCCTAAGCCGGCCCTGGTCACTGTCCTCCCATGCGAGCTTCCCTCTATTGAAAAAACTTCAATATTATGTGCAAGACGATCCATAAAAAGGACTCATGTTTGGTTGTGAAAATGAATTTTCCCCGAACATTGCTACTCACTCGTCAACACCTTGTCCCTTCATCTCCCCTTTCTATGCTACCCGGTGGCCAATCCTACACATGTCCGTGCTTCTACCTCCTTTTGTTTCTACGTTGCTCAATGCCTAGCCCTACGCATGTATGTGCTTCTGCCTCCTCTTCTTTCTATGTTGCCCAATGCCCAACCTTGTGCCTGTTTGTATTACTCCATAATTGAGGCCTTGAACCCCTATACTTTTTGTTGCATGATCGAACCCTTGTGTATCCACGTACTTGTCGTTTGCCTCCCTCCCTCTCTCTCTCTCTCTCTCTCTCTCTCTCTCTCTCTCTCTCTCTCACACACACACACACACACACACACACACACACACACACACACACACACACATATGTTGAGTCCTTGGCAGGAGGGCCCTCTAACCTTCTCTTTCTCTCCCTTTTCTCCATTCCTCCTAAACTCTCTCTCTCTCTCTCTCTCTCTCTCTCTCTCTTCTTGTTCTTTGTATCATCCTCTTCACTTCTCCATGTTTCTGCCAGCAGCACGGGCAATTGTTTTGATTCTAGTGTTCAGGAAAAATGTGTCTCAGTTTAATATCGTGTCGTTTTCAACTTCAAAATTGTCAGTTGGAAAAGGAGAATTTCCACCCCAAAATAGAGAAAAGTAGTGTAACCCCAAAAAAAATAACCTAATTTTCTACAATGGTGAGGCTTATGGTGGTGCTCACACATGCCAACACTATCTACATAAGCCCTATATTTAGAGAGAGAGAGAGAGAGAGAGAGAGAGAGAACTCATTTGCTATCGTCCATATCCCACAATCAGTGTATTCCAAGAGACGAAATCTTGCATAGCAAGCTTCTCAAACACTTTTTGTGCTTTATGAAGCGTCCCACATTTAGCATATATGTTGATCGAGGCAGTGCCAATCATGACATTTTTCTTCAACAATGCAAGACTACATCATCATCTTTTGCCCACATCATTTCATTTGGAGAGGTGCCCTCACTTTGCATCTGCTCAAAATAGCCCAAAGCTTCCTGGCCCTGCTATTGGAGATAACTTGCGATCAATGCACTCTTGCGAGGTCCGATCGCAACAAAAAAACAGCCGAGCTCTCTCTCTCTCTCTCTCTCTCTCTCTCTCCAACATTTCGGACAGGAAGCTCCTCAAGCACTTTTTTGTGCTTAATGAAGTGCACCACATCTAGCATACATGTCCAACAAGGCAGAGCCAAGCACAACATTTTCTTTCATCAACCCCTTGACTAACCATATCATCACGTTTTTTATTTGGAGAGATGCCCTCTCTTCGCATATGCTAAAAATAGGCCATAGCTTCTTGATCATGCATGTCGACAAAGGCAATGCCAAGCACACCGTTTTCTTTCAATAACCCTTGGTGAACCATATCATTGTGAATTCCTTTGCCCATATTGTAATAACAGCTTCTCAGTAATGAGAGTTAATAAGAGTCCATTATTGTCTTGGGCAACTTATCTAATCTTTATTCTTTTGTGACAATTAAGATCCGTTTTTGGGTGCTTAGCATGTAAGTTGTCACAAATTATCTCACCAAAAAAAAAGGGGCAATCGTGTCTAAAAATAATGAAGCAATCCATCTCCAAAGCCTACATAACCAACACAAATTCTAGTTTTAGCATCTTGTACTGATAGACGATCAGCCTTCTTATGGAAAGCTACAATTTTCATGTATCTCTAGAGATATTTAATCTTGTAACCCCTAAAAAACTAACCTAATGTTTTAAAATCTTCTGTCGACAAAATCAAGGAAAGGAATTTTCTATGTTTGGAGAAATAATTTTCCTTGAACATTGTTGGCGCGTCGGTTGTTGCGGCTGCCCTGAGCGCATCATGAGAGGACAGGCCCACATGGTACCTTGGAATGCATTGATTGTGGCTGCCCTGAGCACATCACAAGAGGACAGGGTACCTTGGAATGCATTGATTGCAGCTTGCGGCATATGCTCACGAGGGAAGTTGTGGGTTGTCTTTAGCTGATCCAAAGCAAGGGTCTCTCCAGATGCTCTAATGCAGTCATCTACATTCAGTGTTCGGGAAAAACCATTCTCCCAAACATATAAAATTCCTTTACTTGAATTTTCCAAGAGGAAAAAAAATTAAGGTTATTTTTTAAATTTTTTGACACTATTTTTCTCTATTTTGGGGCAAAATTTATCCTTTTGCGCTTGCCCTCAATCGACATTTTCAAAATAAAAAACGACACTATATTAAGTTGAGACATACTTTTCCCGAACGCTGCCCGCACTTTACGCCCCCTTACCTTGATATTCACAAAAAATATCCTGATGATATTGTTAGTCACGGGCTCTTGAAAAAAGACGTGCTTGGGAATGTCTTAGTCCACATGTATGCAAAAATGTACTTAGGAGTCTTAAGTCCCGAATGTCGTTTCCTAAATTGCATTGATTGCGTCATAAGCACAAGAGGGGAAGGGGGAGGAAGCTCTGGGTTGTCTTCAGTGTATACAATGCGAGGGCATCCCTCCATATGCAATTATCACCTACACTTGAGAACTCCCTATCCGGAGCATCACCGAAGAGGGGGTGGGATGAGGAATCTATCCCGAGCAAGGGTCTCTATCTGTTGATGTAGTCACCTATGCTTGCAAGCATGTGGAATTACACAAGATGCTAATATTCATAAGAAACTTCCCAATAATATTGTTAGTCAGAGGCTCTTGACAAAAAACGTGCTTGGGAATGTCTTGGTCGACATGTATGCAAAAAGTGGTGTACTTAGGAGCCTTAAGTCCAGAATGTCGTCTCCTGAATTGCATTGATTTCATCATAAGCACAAGAGGGACAGGGCAAGGAAGCTTTAGGCTATCTTCAGTGTATACAAGCGAGGGCATCCCTTCATATGCAATCACCTACGCTTGAGAACTCCCTATCTGGAGCATCGCCCAAGAGGGGTGGGGTGAAGAAGTTATGAGTTGTTTCTAAAGATGCAAGGCGAGGGTATCCCTTGATATGCCAATTTCAAATTTTCACTTGCAAAATCTTCCAGCTCCTTCACCTCCCCATCATGAATCACAGGTTGAAGGGGAGAGAGAGAGAGAGAGAGAGAGAGAGAGAGAGAGTAGCATAAAATAAAACGCTTGGTGGTTGAGACGATAGATAGTAGTCTATTGTGTTGTGGACTCTCTGCTAAGCTCGCAGTGAGAAGCTCTCCAAACACCCACCCCTTTTATGAGTATCTCAACATCCATAATTACATGAAGCATGATGAGCATCTACAATCTGGGCAACGTTCTCTCTGTAGCATCAGCCACTACACCTCAGAAGAAGAGGCCGAGGTCACAAGTCATGAAGGTGAAGAGTGCATGAAGATCCCAAAAGGGATTGTGCCGGTGCTTCTAGGGCCCGATTATTGCACCTTCCCTATTAGCATATCCTTTGTCGGTGTAGTTGTTGGAGATGTCTTCCCAAGAGTTTGGATACACGAAATACAGGGGCCCTCTATAACTACCTTTTGATGCTCATCATTTTGAGGAGTTGCTTGATCCACTAAGCAATGGAGAGGTTTCTCTCGGCCCCCTTCTACCCTACAATCCAGATCTAAGCCTCTCTTGAGTGGTGCCCATTGCCAACCACCCACGTGAGTCTACCTCTAATCTGCCTGTAGATAGAGAGAGAGAGAGAGAGAGAGAGAGGAGAAGAGAGAGAGAGAGAGAGAGAGAGAGAGAGAGAGAGAGAGTGCACTACAGTGTTCACAAAAAATTATTTTAGCAATCATTTCCTTTTTATCCATTTTCGAAGAGAAAAATGTGAAAATTAAAGCAAAATTCTAACCAAATTAAAATACTATTTCCTTTAAAATCTAGGCGAGACGAAGAGAGACTCGATTGGCCTATGTGTGTGTGTGTGTGTGTGTGTGTGTGTGTGTGTGTGTGTGTGTGTAGCTTCTCAGTAATAAGAGTCCATTATTTTCTTGGGCAAATTATCGAATCTTTATTCTTTTGTGACAATTAAGATCCGTTTTTGAGTTCTTAGCATGTAATTTGTGACAAATTATCTCCAAAAAAAAAAAAGGCAATCATGTCTAAAAATAGTGAAGCAATTAATCTCCAAAGCCTACATAACCAACACAAATTCTAGTTTTAGCATCTTGTACACTGATAGACGATCAGCCTTCTTATGGAAAGCTACAATTTTTATGTATCTCTGGAGATATTTAATCTCGTAACCACGGGTCTTTTGGGAAATTTTTGAAGGGCATTTTGGGAATTTATGACAAAATATTGAGGGTATTTTACGAATTTTTGAAATTTGAGGGGTGGTTTGGAAATTTTCACAAATTAGAGGGTAATTTTTCCTATTTTCTTTCATGGCATTGTCGACGATAAAGGAGGAGATGCACAATGGCAACCAAATGATATCCGCTTCAGCCATGCATTGCTGTTGTGCCCTTGGCCCTGTTTTGAGGCTGTTGACCCACTAGAGTCTGGTCCCTCTATGGCTCGAAAATGAAATCTCTTCAGATTCCCTTGCCTTAACCTTTTTCCAAAGGGATCAACCCCCCCTTGTTCTCATCATGGCGAGTTTCACTCCGTTACAAGCTCCACGCCTGCAACCACCTGTGTGTGTGTGTGTGTGTGTGTGTGTGTGTGTGTGTGTGTTGTGTGTGAGAGAGAGAGAGAGAGAGAGAGAGAGAGAGAGAGAGAGAGAGAGAGAGAGAGAGAGAGAGAGAAGAGACCCTCCGAGTCCACCTCCGCTGCCTCAAAACTCTTCGGATTCCCTTGCCTTATCTTTTTCCAAAGGGATCAACCCTCCCCCTGTTCTCATAATGGCGAGTTTTACTATGTTGCGAGCTCCACGCCTGCAATTACCTGGTTGTGTGTGTGTGTGTGTGTGTGTGTGTGTGTGTGTGTGTGTGTGTGTGATGTGAGAGAGAGAGAGAGAGAGAGAGAGAGAGAGAGAGAGAGAGACCCTGCGCAAGCCACCTCCACTGCCTCAAAACTATTCAAAGCTAGAGCTAGGGTTAGAAACTGCTTGACTGATGGAGCAAACCCGCCATCTCTGATGGTGAAATCAACATTTGCTGGAGTGGGGGGAGAAGGTCGAAGCCATTGTTGCTTGAGAAGAAAAGCGGGTTCGTCTACGTGGTCTGCAGGAGAGGAGGTGATATCATAGATGCGTTGTCTTGCATTGTAAAGCTGGTAAAGGAAGACGGTTGCTGCTGTATGGTGGGATATGGTGATGCACTCTTCGAAGGTGGAGCCGTCTGCTGCTTGAAACCACGGCGACTCCCTCAGCTTCTTCTGCACCTTCCTCGACACAGAGTCTCTCTCTCTCTCTCTCTCTCTCTCTCTCTCTCTCTCTCTCTCTCTCTCTAACGGCTAGCCTTGGGAGTGGTTACAACTGGCTCGTGCACGTTAGTCAAGTCATGGAGGAGGCTACTGCACATCAGAAACAGAGCCATGGTACTATGGTAGGGACTATGCATGGGAGTGGCTCACTGGCTAGCAACTACACGCGGGATAATTCAATCTCTCTCTATAGTATGATTGCCTCTGTGACTTCAATCAATAGCACTGAGCAGGCCTTTATGATCTCTCTCTCTCTCTCTCTCTCTCTCTCTCTCTCTCTCCTCAAAGGCGTCGAACTCAGCAACTTTAGCCACGTGGGGGGGGGGATCCCTCCCTCTTTTATTATAGTATAAATTTTCAAATGGTATCCAATGAGATACCCCTTAATGAAGCGGTTTGGCACACCTATTTTGAACTAGGAATTCTTTTTTGGTCATAAAAAAGCTATTCTCGTACTTGCAATTAAATGGATCACAACGTTTTTCTTGCACAATTAAAGATGATAATTTCCATGTACCAAACCAAACCTTGATCTAAATAAATAAAACTTCTAGGTACCAAGGAGGAAATAGCTTTTTTTTTTGGTTCACATTGGTGAGTGACATTATATTGAGTATATCAAAAAATTACACGCCAAGCCTTGCTCTCTCAATCCAAGCCCGGGCAACCATAGGACCATAGAGATGTAATAGAGAGCACTGAACTCACAAAACAAATCCAAATAG